>NC_092019.1:8776327-9376327 GCF_042242105.1 Pempheris klunzingeri | reverse complement strand
ATTTAAATTCAGACTTTGTAATGAGTGTCCATTTTTAAATAGCAGAGCCATAGTTTACTACAGCAGTATGCTTAATCCTATCTGTCTTTGCAACCTTATTTGTCTATGACTGACTGAATGGTGGAAATGACATTGCCACTGCCTTTGACCAAAGCCTATCATCACTTAACACTTCAGAGTAAACGCGCAGAAATCTCAGTTTGGAATTGTGATCTGAGCAAGACAGAAGAAGAGGTGGGCAGTAACATGTAAATTAGGTATAGTTTCAGATCCAAACAAAACACAAGTGAGACTACTTCAGAATGTGTTTCGGCTAACTGGATAATAATGCGAGAAACATCTGATCGTGGAGTGAAAAGACGGCCAAAGATGGGCAAAGAGGAGGAAGATAGTTGTCTATTTGAAACTGTGATATATGTTCTTCACTATTTAAGTGCAAGTGTAACCAAAACAGTTTGAGCAACATACAGACTTTGTAGCATTTTAAGCTCCAACAGCTCAAGGAAAAGGTAGAGTCAGGATCAGTAAATTAATTTTATTTAATTTAACAGGAATTCTACAGCGGACCGGGGATCAAGCCAAAGCCTGTTGACTGATAGTGATGTGGCTTACTGAGGATGTACTGAGTGAGAGTCACCGAACATACTGTAGCCATGCAATGAAGCTAAGCTGGCGAGGGCTAGAGAGATACCCAAAGCCTGTTTCTCCCCCAATGCAACTTAATGACAGGCGGATTAATTTTTCCTTTGGGTTATGGCTCTGTTGCCACCCATCTCACTGTGTGAAATCACTCTCTGGCAGCGCTGGCAGCCAGTGAGCTGGCAGAAAGGGGCAGAGAGAGAGAGAGCAGATAGCTCATGTCTTAAGAGTGATATGGAGAATGTTATTCTGCTGAGCCAACGAATGAACCTCATAAGCCGATACCTACTTACACAGGCAGACACAAAAATGAGAATCCTTTGGGGATCAATGCTAAGCAAACATATTGGACATCATGATATGACAACACATCAGACCCAATGTGTAATGTGAGGATGGAGAGAAAACACCTCTTGCTCATTCTCACTGTAATCCATGCTGCAGCCTGATTTCATAGCAGACCTCTTCGCGTACTATGAAATCATCTGTTGTCCGACCTGAACAACTGACAACAACAAAGTTAAGAGTTGACATGGGGGTCAGTGACAGCAGGTCCCAAACACCACAGGGGTCACGCAGGACACGGGTTGAGGCCAGGGCATTCCTGGCTGATGCAGTTGGGTTTGTCTGGGAAATGACTGAGCAAACAGGGGCCAGAGGAGCTTCCCCTTACTGGCACCAGCGCTTTGTCCCCACTAATCCACTCCAAAGAGCCACAGTCAAACACCCAGCGCCATATAGTCACCAGTAACAACACAGCACAGTCTGTGGGGACACGAAATGAATCCCACTGGCCAAAGCAGGGAGACAGACGCCAGTTTGCTCATCAGATTTGGGCACAGAAAACAGTATGGCTTAACTGTAGGACTGCATGATGATCACAGAGCAACTTTTTGAGGCAATGGAGCTGTGCAATATTGCCCTCTGTAAGGATGGGCACTAGTTATAGGGGTCAGTATTACTGAGCATTATGTAACTTTTCAGCAGCTCAGATTTTTTAGAAAGAAATACCAATTTACTTGCACATTGAATTATTATCTGTGTGCAACATAATAACTGGAAGCTGAGTCTATGCATCTTTGTATTGTATTGACAATTTCTGTCTGGGAGGATCAACACTCATAATACACTGACAGGCAGAAAGGTAGAAATGTCAAGAGTCAGAGAAGCAGATTTCTCCACTGCTGAATAGCAGGCTGTATACACAGATGGGGGTATTAATTGAATAACAATAATACAGTGGCTCTTGTGGCTGACATTACAGAAAATCTACTTATCTGTGCCTTGTGATGTGTAATTTGATAAATAAAGTCATATGATATGAGGACTATTTAAAAGAGGGAAACCACTAAGCATTTATATTGCTGTTAGAGTAAATCAGAAGTGAAAAATGAAAAGAAATTAGATTAGGGATGATGGAGTCTAGAGAGCATTTAGATTCTGCCTCAGCTCAGGGAAGTATGGTAACAAAATATGTGCATGACATCCCAGACTTAAGGCTCTTGTCTTGCCTGATCCAGACACTTTGAAACACAATGTTCATGGCACTTAACACTTACCTCATCTTTACTGAAAATGGACAGAGTGGTGAGGAGTGTGAGCTGAACCAGTAAAACATTATGTAAAACCACCACGCTAAAAAAACATGAGGACAAGATGAAAAGACTTGATAGAGTGGGAGGAAAATAACCCAGATCCATGCAGCAACTATATGGAGGGAATTGAAAAGGACTGAGATTGGCTCTTGCTGTAAAGGTAACAACTGTATCGTACTTACTTGTCGTACTCTGCGTTGTCTTTATCACAGCGTGCATCCTTGTGCTTCTGCCAGTCCTTCCCGTGCTTACAGGTGGTGAGGAGCACCACATCCTCTGAGTTGTGAACATGATATAAAGCGTTCCTAGTGTCTGAACCTATTCCGGTTAGGTACCTCTTCCCCTTAAAAACAAGCATGTACTTCCTGTAAGGGGGGATGGTGTTATGCTTCAGGTACCCCCTTTCCCCTCCTGTCCTAGGGTGGTCTTTGGAGAAAAGAGGGATAGAAACGTCAAAGTTAGGCCTAAAGTTCTCTGTGCTGATGCTGGCCTTGGCCAACATGGCGAGGCCGATGTCGAAGCCGAGGTCTTCTGTGTAGTCTGGCCAGGTGCCAGAGTATAAGTTGAAGATGATGTGGTTTTTGCCCCCATTCCACAGAGGAAGGCTCTGGATTTTTGCTTTCAAGTTGTGCACATACTGGGGTGAAAGCTGGTCCCTGTCCAGAGTGTCCAAACTCAGGACAAACAGACATGCCTGTCCTGGATCAGGTGTATAGAACCTGGATCCTTCAATGGAGGACAAGATGTTCTGGTAACTCTCTGACATCTTCTCCCCTTTCTGCTGGGGGTACACATAAACTTTAAATCCATTCCTCTTGCACAAGGAGAAGTCAAAGCAGGAGTCCATTCTGCAGCGTTTCCCATTGTAAACGCCAGCGTTAGCGTCCCTCTTCTGCCTAGGAGATATGTGTTCATTGTGATCATCGCTCTGGTCTTGCTCCCAGGAGCTGTAAGGCTGCACGGATCCCGTGAAGCGACGCCACCGCGCCCCGGGGTGATAACCGGCGAGGCTGCGGTCATCACGCCGGCTGGGACCCCGTCTGGACAGCGGGACTTGTATCCCCCCAAAACAAAACAACAGGATGAGACACGCACCGGCGGAGAACAGAGTTAAGTACCGTTTTTTGGCCTGCATGTGTCCTACGATCTGGGTTAAGATGTGTGGCGATAAATCCAAGGAGTCCCCAAGTTTTGGCTTCACCACCTCCTGCGGGAACGCTCCGCCATCTTCCCCCGGGCTGCAAGGGTTGTGCACTCACGTCTCCCACCTTCTGCCTCAGATGCCTTTCACAAGTCCGGGAACTGATCCAAAGCATGTGGGCGATTTATAATGATCATCCACCTTGTCTCCTCGTCAATAATTATATCGACTAACCGGCAGCAGTTTCTCCTATACAATAGAGTGACCCGATTGAAAATGGGGATCTAACGTTGAGGTGGCACCCCACTTTCCTCTCTAAGTTACACCATCACCTTTACTTTACCCAAAATGCTAAATTCACTAAAATGTTCATGGCTAGCTGGCTAAAACCAGGCGGTAAGTGATAACAACATTGCACAAAATGAGCACAAACTTGAGTAACGCTAAAGCAGCAGTGTGAGCCAGACTTGTTGCCTGGACAGTTAACTATTGTCCCTGCTGGAAATTAGCAACCAAGCAGGCACAGGAGCCATTAACATCCAGCATACCCAGTTTGAGACGTTACAACAGGTCTTTTACTTAATGTATCACCAGATAAGACTATCGTTATAACTGTTTGCTAAAGCTACACGGCGAATTTCTTCATTGGATTTAGCTAGCTAGCAAGCTAACAAACTGGCTAGTTTCTGAAAACATTCCCAGTTAGCTTGTTAGCTAAGCGGTTGCATCAAAGTAGCTTTAACGCTGGTTGGAAGTAAAGACAGGCAGCCAGTCTCTGTTCCCCTCCTGAAAAACATGCCTCTCCACTCGTCCACAACTTCTCCTTCGCTCCTCTCACAAAAAACCGACAGGCCAGTTGTCTCGGTGAATTTCTCCAGTCGTGTGAAGTGTTCAAGCGGTGGCTCTCTCTCACACACACTCACATACACACACACGCACAAAAACAAGAGGTGCTGTGGAGCCGAGCGGAGCGGCACAGTCACGGTAGTCCCACCGCAGCGACTGCCGAGGACCAAGTGACGTCCGTCCACGGCGCACGGTGCGTTACCATTGGTCAGCGTCACATCCGAGGCGGGCGGGGCTTCCCGTGCACCCATTCACATCCAGAGAGGGGAGAGGCGAGCAGGGAAAGACGGAAGAGGGACTCCTGTGCTGTGATTTACCGAAAGAGAATCACGGGCTGAGATATGCGGTTTGCCAAATCAACCTTGTGCATGCATGTTTGGCAGTCTGTGACAGTCATGGTGAGGCATTAGAAGTAGGCTTTTAAAGTATGAATTAATGACCACAGTAGAGTAAAAAAAAAAACACAATTATCTCACCTCAAGGTCCATGTAATAGATGTTCTGGATCTTTTGATCACAGCACATTTTCTTCAGGAGCAGATTTTTCCCAGTTGTCAAAAAGCTGTTTATTTTTCGCACTTTATGGACATCTCGTGCATCTTGAGTGCATCTTGTGCTTTTTCCAAGGTCAATAATGAAATCTGAGCTGATCTCAGTGTAAATGAAATCCCTCTTGGACAGTCATAAGCGTATTTTTATGTTGCTTTTGAGGTCAATGATGAATAATGAGGTAAGTACAGGAAATGCCTTGCGGTCACACTAATAAGCTGAACTTCCAAGGAACATCATACTGTTTTTTTTTAATATAAGAAAGTGTGTTTAGAGTCAGAAATTCAGGGTCTATGACAATAACCTAAATCGAAACACATGACTTCTATTTGCACTTTTTAAAATAACTTGAGTTAGGCTGACAAAAGTGTTGTGCATAATGAGGCAGGATGCACGGGGTTTTTTTTTTTCTTGCTCATCATCCTAATGTCTATTCCGGCGTTTTCTGTTTTTTGTTTTTTTTGTTGGAGTTCAAAGACAGATGACTATTAGCAGTTACAGCACTTACTGTGCTGCCAACATAAACTACCCACGTAGAGGGCTGGGGGAGTGAGACCATGCTTCAAAGAGAGTCTGGGTTCACGTCCTTCTATTAACAAGTGATACTGCAGATGAGAGACTGGCTGTGCCTGGTGAAAGATCAAAACGCAGGACGTCTGCAAGATTTGGGTGTTGGGTTCTGACACATTCTCATGCTTTCGACTGGACAGTCCTGGGTCTTCGTCAGCAGGCGTTTGTCCTGCTGAGGTGCCCTTGAGCAAAATACTAGAACCCTGAGTCATGGCAGTGCTGCTCTGTAGCCAAGCATGACCTCTGACCCTTCTGCTAGGAGGGTTACACAACAAGAGAAATTAATAGATTTCAGGCTAAAGAGAAATAGAATACAATAAGAAGACGTTAGGTAAGACTTTGCCCTGAGAGGAACTGCACCAATGAATGAGGACCAGCTGGACAATGGCACTGCAGTGCATTAGCCAGGTCTTTTCTGGCATGTAGTAAAGCCATGATGTGTTTTCACAGCTGCTGTGGTCTGAAAGACTAGAAGTGATTTTGCAGAAGCCGGCAAAGACCAAGGAGGAATGTGAAGCTGCGTTCCTCAGGAGCTGTGGACCAGCTATCTGCACTGCCTCAGTTCCCCATGGACCACTGATCAAAGACAGGGAGGGATATGATGACCACCTCCTCATTCTCTACCTCCTCCCTTTCTCTTTGTCTCCCCTCTTTCTGTCTCACCCTGCCT
This sequence comes from Pempheris klunzingeri, assembly GCF_042242105.1. Lineage (NCBI taxonomy): Eukaryota > Metazoa > Chordata > Actinopteri > Acropomatiformes > Pempheridae > Pempheris > Pempheris klunzingeri. The sequence goes on along the minus strand of NC_092019.1, from coordinate 9,370,318 downwards.
CTTCCCTCCCTTACCCTCTATCATCCCCTCTGCTGCTCTCTGGCATTCCTTCCATCTCCTCTCCCTTTCATCCCTTTAACTAATTTACGAGGGGAGTGACTGATGTGAATAGATGGATGTTCCTTTGCCACTACAATGATCAGATGTGCATTGTTTATATGTCACTGAATTTTAATTCAGGCTCTTTAAAGTCGTCTATCCATGTGGAATTGCGACAGTCCCTCTCTTTACAGTCTGAAATTTATAATTGCCCGTCCAGTAGGCTTATTTGGATGCCTCACTTCAAAACCAACGCCATGACAGCGTAAGGACAAGTGTAAAAAAAAAAAAAAAAAAATGTAGACAATTGGATTCCCAGAAAAAAACATAATAAAACATCTGCGGGGTTCTTCTCTTGTCTAGTTATTAACTGCAGCTTAATAAGAATGTGGAGATGCTGTCTCCCTGCTGTTGCATTGTCTTTGCTGAGCTGAGCACTGGCCAGATTTAGAGCAGCAGGGTGACTGAGCCAGAGCAGCACTCCCACTGTGTAATACACTCAACTATGCCAATATCTAATTTGGATGCACACAGGTCAGCATAGTTTTCCCAGCCAGCCAGCCAAGCAACTAAACAGCCAAATGGAGATTTATTATTTCCCTCTGAGTACATTTTTAGGCCTTTAATACATGTTTTGGTGTTAACTGTAATGCAATGCAGATTTGGTTACAAAAATTCCACTCACATATTCACATAAAAATATGAACGTGTGGTATGGGCTAGAACCTTGCAGGCGCGTACACAGTCATTTGTGGGTGTGTAAATGTTATGTAGTTATGTGTGTGTGCCTCTTTCATGTAGAGCACAGCCTTGGATATGGTAATTTAACGTCCCCTCCTGACTGAGACTGACATCCTCGGTGAGGAGCCTCATCCATCTGTGTTGAAGCTGAAATGCACAATCACACCTGAGCGTAACACGACCAACAGTGAAATGAAGGGTTCATGTGACAAATGGAAGTGTCAGAGTCTCGGTGCAGAGAGGGCCGGTAGGATCACCCTCAAGGATTTAAGTGGGGGGCTACTTGACATACTGTATTTCTGGCACCCTCTCCACTAGCGGGAACAAGTCCTGTAGAAGGATATTTTCTCAAGTCACAGTCTAGTGAGTTTTTTAATTTAAACTAACAGTTCCAAATTTGGGGAAATATGCTTATTGACTTTCTTGTTGAACATTGCACAGCAAGATCAATATCCGTGCATTAAACATGAAGCTATAGCCAGCAGCCAGTTAGCTTAGTCCCAGACACTCCCTCCTTAAAACAGAAAATTGACATTTTACCTCAATTTTTGTACAGATTAAACAATTTTAATATAACATGTTAATTAGTAAGTTTTAGAGGTGCTGATAGGCTTTTTCTTTTTTAAATCCCCCCTTTGTGCTAAGCTAAGCAGCGTCTGACAGTTATGAGAGTGGCATCGAACATCAAACCGTCAGACTCTCTACAAGTGTATTCCCCATAACTATTCATTAACATTTGTTCTATATCAATATGTTTCAAAGAAAAAGTAGGCGCTGATTGCTGCCAGTCATCAGTGTCATGGGAGCTGTTCCAAATTAATCAATTCTCATGCTGTAAGCTGAACTTTATGTTGATTATAATTATATATTAATATATGGATATAGAGTAAAAGGTTTCACGGAGATTTTAGAAATTCAGATGAGGCTTCGAGGTCACAACAGCATGGCAGAAATTCATCGCTGTGCTCCAAGATTTAATCATAGATCAAAGGCTTGAGAAATGGTCCAAAATCCATGAAACCTTCCACTTACTGCTTAAACAATCCTTTGATCTGCGGGTGTCACTAAAGGACAAAATCAACAAAATCAGTGGATTCATGCACTGGATGCCATGAATGTCTGAACTATCAATCCATCCAGAATTTGCGGAGATGTTACAGTTTAGATCAAAGTGGTGGATCGACCGACCGACAGACCGACAGACCAGTAGACCGACATTGCCATACGCAGAGCCAAGCTTCTAGCATCATCATCATCATCATCATCATCATCATCATCATCATCATCATCATCATCATCATCATCATCATCATCATCGTCATCATCTTGTTGCCTCATTTTGAAGCTCATTATAACACATAGCTGTAAAAATGCCAATGAGGCTACAAGAAAAGGCTGCCACCATTGGATTTTGACAGTCTGCCTCTGTTCTTATCAATAACTTATGTGATGTGCGACAATCAAAAGGACCTGTCACATACATTTGAGTGGCAGCTCCCACCCTTTCACGACCCTGTTAAAAGTGAGTGATTTACCATAAAAGACTAATGTTCTGATCCTTCTTCGACACGAGACATCCATCGGTATAAAGTAATACAGACTATTTGTTAAATTCCTTTTACATTTGCATTCAGTGGTTCTGTTAAATTACTGATTGTTTGTTTTCTCATTTCTCTAGATTCATATGTTTAATTGTGGATTTAAGGATCCCATTCGAAAGGGACTGTAGTATCTATCAATCACTGTGTTATTTAATGTAGAGAAAAACCTTTTTTTATCATCCATGTTTTCTTTCTCTTCTTCTTTTCCACTTTTCATTTATATAGTCGAACAAATGAGACTGAGACAGAGGAAAAACACTTGTGTGTGTGTGTCTGTGTCTGTGTGTAGATAGGTTTACACCACCTTGTGTGCACGGTAGCGTGTGTGTCAAAACATCTCAATCACAGAGCAGAGATCAGGTTCAATTACACATGCAATAACTTTTAGGTCTCCATAGGCCCAGAAACCATTTGTATGCTAATAAGTATGACAGCAGTAATGACTTGTGGTAAAGGTAACATCTGCTGTTTGATCAAAACTGATATTGGAACATTACCACAATCAGCCTTTGCCATTTGTCCTAAAACCACTTGTTAGCCTCAAAACGCCTTCTGGGAAGTGTTTTGGCATCCAGCGCTGGAGATGTAATAACCCCTCTCCAGGCCTTGTCTTGTCTCTCTGCAGTGTTGTGTTTGTGTTTTAGCTGTGTAGTCTAGTTTATATAGACCAAGACCACAAACCTATCACAGAAGGCTTTACAATATGAGCAAAGGGTAAAACCTCAAGTGGAACAGCAGAGGAGAGATCAAGCCTTCCTCCTGGATGGGCAGAAATGCAATATGTACTGAGCAAACAGAGGCAGTAGTGAAAACAAAGAATATTACTGAACTGAGGTTCAGAGTGTTTTTAGCCGTGCCAACGGTGTGGTTGAGACTGAAATATCTCAACAACTACAGGATGGATTGTCATGACATTTTATGGAGACATTCATGTTGCCCAGAGGATGAATCCTAATGAAAATCATTAGGTAACTTTTCCACAATGACGTTGGCATGATTTTTGTTTAGATTAGACTTTGGTGATCCCCTGATTTTTGTTCTAGTATCAATACCTGCAAAACAAAAGACAATTTCGTCATCAAACACATGGAGCGTGGTCCAAACGATACTTTCTTAACATCAGCATGTCAGCATTGTTAGCCTGCTTGTGTTAGCATTTAGCATGGTTTTAGGCTCTTTGTTAGAGCAAAAGTAGAATAAATTCCCTGATTTTTTTTAGTTTGTCAAAATAATAGAACATTTTCTGAAAGTGTGGCAATGCAATTACATTCCCTGAAGATTCAATCCTTCATCTTCTTGAGTTATGTATCATATATTATAAAGATCAGCGCTCTGAGCACTCACACTTGATATATAACTCGTGCACACTGTTCCACATCAAAGAGCTTGATTAATTTCATATGACAATATCAAAAGAACGACAACAAAGTTAATCACATAAACATTATTAAATACCAGCCATACATGGCAGCTGATTTCTAGCTGTAATTAGATTTGATACATGTCTGTGAAATATTTGCTGACATGAGAGCGGTGAGAAGGAGAGAGTGGGGCAGAGTATGCATCCTGTCTCATTCCAATGAGAGAAGCCTGCTGTGTGCAGCTCTCACTTCAAGGGCCTGAAAAAGATCAATGAGGAAGAATAGCAGTGGGACTGGACTACAAATTGAGCAGCCTTTAATCACCTCTCACAGTTCACAGCGGTGTTAAAGTTCCCGCCATGAAAAGGTTTAATCACTAGCCAAGCGGAATAGAGTCAACTTGCTGCTAATAAAGGGCACGTAGGGCCTTAGGGGACACATGCACACAGCCGTACATTTGCTAATGCACCTAGCCACACACAAACACATGGATGTCCTTGCATTTGTCCATTCAGACCATCTTTTGCATACATGTGCACATAGGACTTTAAAATCACCTACATAGCCTATAGCTGCTGATAATAACCTCAGACTCACTCTCTCTTGAACAAGTTATCCTTAAGTCTTTCATTTGGTGAGTTTGTTGGCACATAAAGCAGCTAAGAGATAAAAGGAAATCATCACTTGTCAGCCAATGCAAGGGTTTCACTGACTGATGATAATTACCTGACCCACCTGACAGTGGCCGCCAAACTACTCAGTGAATGAGAACTGAGATGCGTCAGTGCTCTTAATGGGCAGAGACATGAGGGCCATTAGGTGGCTGAATGAATATACAATATGTGTTTGGAATATTATAGTCTGTGGGGTAAGACTGTACTGTTGCCTTATGTATATATGATGTTTTTTATTTGCATATGCAATTTGTTCATCACAAACAATCTAGTTTTTCACAATAAAGGCAATTCTCAAATGTGATTCTATAAACACCCATCACGATAACAAGAAGAGAAAACCCTTAAGGCTTCAGTAGGTTAATAAAGAAGGGGTGTAGTGAGAGACCTCATTAGTGAAAACCTTTCATGATGCTTCCCAGGAAGCCCATACAGCTGACCCAAGTGCTGTTGAGATTGTGACCTTGGTGTGATGGTAAATGGGTAATAAATCCAGCGGCCGCAGGGACACCGCGTGTAGTTTGTGGACAGCCGGGTCAATAAGGAGGCGAGCTATGAATCTAAATTGCACCTGTCTGTCTTTTTCCCTTGTCCCCACTATAAAATGCATTGAAATAAAGGTGCTCCAGTGGCTCGGCAAGATAAGAAGGATGTTAAACGTGGCTCACCTTGCCATATGTCACACCTCTGTCTCCAAGTTCCCCGTCAATCACCGCTCTGCATTAATGAATAAAGGGTTATGAGGATAATCTGTAAAAAAAAAAAAATACCCTGAGGGGGAGATCCCTTAGCTCATCAAAGATAAAATGCAATTAAAATGATGCGGCAGTGTCAATTTAAAGAGTTTGACAATAGTTTTACCACACAGGCAGTAAACAATGACAGACAACGCAGTCTCACACAGAGACATCAGCTGGCTCAGCACTGAGATGAAACATCGCTCTGTCGCACAGAAAGGTGACAGGTCAAGCCAACAGCTCTCTCCATATGACTGTTAGTAACCTCTGGCTCACGCTGTTTAAAGGAAGTGCCTGCCAGCCTGTTAGACTTATTGGCAATAAAAGTCCAATTCAATCAGACTTTGAAGGAAACATGAGGGCTTATGCTTGTTCATCCATGTTGACCACATGTTGGTCATGCAGGTTGACAGTTTTTTCAGCCATATCAGCCCCAGTGAGTGATAGACTCCAATATTTTCAAGCAAGGTTAATTATTTCTCCAGCCAAATTGATTTTTATTGTATAGGTGATGATAAATAACGAGCTGTTACAAATGACAGGAAAGTCCCTTCATCTGTCTCCATGAAAAGATGTTTTAGGACGATATTTGTTGCCTGAAGGTTAGAGGGTGTTACATTTCTTTCCTGTGGATTTAATTCTGAGGTTTTCCACAGTAGGTTGGTTTAATTTCAGTTCTGGCTTATTCTTACTCCTCAATCCCTGCAAATCACTGCATCCCTGCTGAGACAGACCCTCAGTTTAATGGAGCGCGGTGAGAGAGATAAACCGAGTGTGCAGTGGATCTCTGTTGCCATCTAGAGAATGATACACACATGACTGAGTATCAGGACTTTTATACACCATCTTAAACTGCCCCATTATGTCTCTCTGTGAGATGAAGTATATTTAGTGATTGAGGGTGATGTAACTATGTTTGATTTGCATTGTCAGGTAGGATCACTGGGAATTATTTCAAAAGGTTCTGATTAAAATACGCAAGTAAAAATGCAGATTTCCAAAACGTAGCAAATTTACTTCTGAATATGGAAAGAAAACCATGAGCCACACTTAATTACCGCTCGTCTCCGGCGCACTGAATGGGAGAAATCAAACGCACCCCGCGGCAGAGTCATGTGGTTGGTCATGAGGAAGTAAACAGGGAAGAGAAGATCCTAAGAGGCAAGTCTTTTCTACACAGTCAGACCTTTTAAATGTCCGGCTGTTTAAAATAAATCATCAACACGTTAAAAAAGTTAGTGTATCACGACGTGTTTGCACCTTTTCATGCGTTGTCGTCTGCAGCTTCAAGGCTAATCAAAGCAGCTAGCAGGCTATATGCTAACGTTAGCCTGGTGTTAATAGACAGAGCTAACAGTTAGCTAATGTATGACCATATAATAACTACACTTCTTCCGTTCCGTCTTCCAAACAGCAAGTATATTAAAAGCTTCATGCGTGTTTTAAGTGTGTTTTAAGCGTGTTTCCAAGAAACGTGGGAATTTGGAAACATGTTTTATTTGTTAACGTGTGTTAAAATATTACTAACAGACATTTTAGCACTATTAACTCTGTATTTCTGGTTGAGAGAGCCTCTATTGTCATGCTGTGGTAACTCTTGATAGCACCATACCTTTGCTGTGTGAAGGTGATCCTACTGTGATAAGCTGTTACCTAAACCCATTGGGAGAGCGCTCTTCATCCTGTGTCAGGACGAGTCACAGCTCAGGACCAGTCTGGGTGATGGCAGCCAAACAGCATCTGATTTGTTACTTTCTGTCTTTATTTTCTCAGGTGGAGTGTCCAAACAGACAGTCTGCTGCTAACGCTCAGGGTCTTGGCGTGTCTGTTTTGTGCAGCACCCTCCTCCTCTTCCTCCAGCTGCCATGGTGGACTTCCTGGCAGAGAACAACCTGTGTGGCCAGGCAATCCTCAGGATAGTTTCCAGAGGAAATGCCATCATCGCCGAGCTCTTGCGCCTCTCCGACTTCATCCCTGCAGTTTTCAGATTGAAGGACAAGAGCGAGCAGCAGAAATATGGAGACATTGTCTGCGACTTCAGCTACTTTAAGGTGTGGAGTTGACCGGGGCAGGAGTTTGAAGGCATTGTTGACCTTGAAGAATCAGCAGTAGTCTCACGTTTGGGCCTAAGCTTAACATACAAATGCTGAAGGGTCAACCTGATTACATGTACTGAGGAAACTAAGCACATGATGTATGTTCACTGTGATATAGTCAATATGCAAGTCATTGATTTAACTGTAAATAGTAGGAGATGGAGATTATTTTATATTAGTTGTAATAACTGCTTCTGCAGGTTTTTCATTAGCAAACATTTTAACATGTATCATTTATGAAAATGATTACTTTCTTATTGGAACAGCTGTTCTGCCTTGTCTCCTTTGTTGGGAGCGGTGTGGACATTTTCATAATGATATTGAATAAGTATGGATTGTACTTGTTGTTGTTTTTTCTTTGTCAGGGTCCAGAGTATTATGATGGTAAGCTGGAAGCAAAACCTGAGCTTCAAGACCTGGATGAAGAGTTTAGAGAAAACAACATTGAGATTCTGTCGAGATTCTATCTGGCTTTTGAGAGCGTCCACAAATATATAGTGGACCTTAACAGGTAAAACTAAACCAGGCTATTTTTCCGATGTTTATGATCAATTTAAGAGTAAAGGCTCCTCAGAATATCAAAACATGATTTGAACTGTCATATTGATTTCAATGATAAAAACACAGTCCCTGACCTTGATTCACATTCCCCTTCATATTTTCTCCTTTCTCCCCAAAATATGATGAAGACTGTGTTACAAGATGTTGTTACATTACTTTCTCCTCTCCAGATATTTGGATGACCTACATGAGGGTGTTTATATTCAGCAGACACTGGAGACTGTGCTTCTAAATGAGGATGGGAAACAGCTCTTAGTAAGTAACACAAATGCAAATCAGTATTAATTTTGTAACATTACAGGAACAATCTAACATTGTAAATATCTATTTGTGATGAGTTCATATTAGAATTAATTGGTTGTGCCGTTGTGTGTTAAAAATAACCCAAAAAGCACTACTAAAGTTGTATTTGTCTTTCCACCCAGTGTGAGGCTCTCTACCTTTATGGAGTCATGTTGCTGGTTATTGACCAAAAAATTGAAGGGGAGGTCAGAGAGAGGATGCTTGTTTCCTACTATAGATACAGGTACACTTGTGATGCACATACATACACGCTGACTCACCTGCACAATGTTCTCAATTCACTTGTTAGTCAGAGACCTCACTCACAGCAAGGTTGAATCACTAAACTTATACATGCATTCTCTTAAAATATTGAGTGAACATTGTAGTCGGTGTACCTGATCTTGTTCTATCTCTGCTCCTGTCTCAGTTGAATCATCACCTCTTCATGTAAATATGTTTGCAATCTGGTATCATAAAGATAAGGATGCACTTATTTTTTCTTGACTTAGTGTTCTCTCAGTGTTTTGATACATCATTTTACATCAAAGTAGTAGTTTATGTATAAATATAATGCGTACTTGTTCATATTTGAATAACATATGAACATGCTCAGACGCATGCTGAGTTGAACTGAATTGAACATTTTAATCAATTGTGGTAAGATTGTTCACTAATCAAAAATATGCTTTATTAAAGGTAATACCAAGAAATAGCATTTATAATAATAGCATACCATAACATGACATTGTTTCACATGTTCTTTAGTGCTGCCCGCTCATCAGGCGACTCCAACCTGGATGACATCTGCAAACTCCTGCGCAGCACCGGCTACTCCAGCCAGCCAGGAGCCAAACGGCCAGTCAACTACCCAGAGAGCTACTTCCAAAGAGTTCCCATCAGTCCCACTTTTATAAGCATGGTCATTGGGAGGCTGCGCTCAGACGACATTTATAACCAAGTGAGGAACTATTTGGTCGAACATCACGTAAACCAAGATGACAAATGTTGTCCTTTCTGATTAGAGTTACATTTTCCTTTGCTACAGATTTTATGAGACTTAATACCACTTGTGTAGAGTATAGATTGCATTTAATGTCATTTCTCTTCCTGTCCGTCAGGTGTCTGCGTACCCGCTGCCAGAGCATCGGAGCACAGCCCTGGCTAACCAGGCAGCCATGCTGTATGTCTGCCTCTACTTCAGCCCCTCTATACTGCACACCCAGCAGGCCAAGATGAGGGAGATAGTGGACAAGTACTTCCCTGACAACTGGGTATGATGTATTGTTATTACATGGCAGAATAGTTCACTGGATACGCTGTAGGCTCAATCTGCACTGATAGTGTCATGCTGGTAGATTAGAACTGAATATATGCAACTTCATGAAATGTTATGGCATGCACTGTGTTATGTTTTGGCATCCACTTTTTTTAATCTTGCTTTCTATCTAGTTTCTATCTTGCTTTGTCTCCAGTTTTTTTTTTTTTTTTTTACTGCGATTGTTGTTCTTAAGTGTTTGTGTTGTCTGCCCTCAGGTTATCAGTATCTACATGGGGATCACAGTGAACCTGGTGGAGGCCTGGGAACCATACAAAGCTGCCAAGACTGCTCTGAACTACACCCTGGACACTGCTAACATCAAAGAGCAGGTATTAAAAATGTTTTGTATTGGCTTCGATGTCAGACTTTCTTCAGCTTTGTCAATTTGCAGTCCCTCCGTGCAGCACTTTATTGTATGCAGGCACTGATTACTGTGCCCACAGAATTTTGTAAGTCATCCAGTGTGACTGTGGAGAGTCTAAATTGGAACACAGGGGTATTAATCAATTCAGTGACTTTAAGAGGACATTTTTAAATGTGTCTTGAAAAGTTTGTTAAAAAGATGGTGAATGTACATACAAATTGAAGTATGGGTACCGACTACTAAATTGCATAGTCATCGTCGTGAAGAACTCTGCACCCATAGCAGGAGGAAGCAACTGAACAATCGTTGTTTCATGTGTCATCTGCAGACATTGCCACACTTCCTAATGGCCACTAGTGAATGAATGAATGATTTTTTTGTCCAAGATGACAGATACTTTTAACCATATCTAACATCCAACACCACCACCATCACTGCATGTTTAGGCCTCTCGGTATGCAACTAGCATGGAGAGCCTGAGGCCGCAGGTGCAGCAGCTGTTGAAGGAAGGTTTCCTCAGGGAGGAGATCATCCTGGACAACATACCCAAACTGCTCAACTGTCTGAGGGACTGCAACGTTGCTATCCGCTGGCTGATGCTGCACTCTGCAGAGTCAGGTAAGAACTGTGAGCAGATTTTTCCTTTAAGACCACAATGTAGTTTGGAGAAGAATAGATAATGTCTCTCTTATGATGTGTCCATTTACTCCCAAATAACTCAAAATGGGCAACAAATGTCATTGTGTTCAAGTCAAGTTAGTGTGAAGTGGAAAGTTTGAATAGTACATTGCTCCAGACTTTCAATTTTGTGACTTGTGATGTTTATAAAAATATGTTTTTGATGTACAGTTTACTCACGTTTGGCATTTTTCTTACAGCCTACGATCCAAACAACAAGCGACTGCGTCAGATCAAAGACCAAGTGCTGAACGACTCCAAGTACAAACCCAAGATCCTGTTCCAACTACTGCTAGACACTGCTCAGTTTGAGTTCACACTCAAGGAGGTGAGAGTTTCTCTTCAATAGTAAATAATATGAGTCACGACAGAGAAAACTTGGAAATACAAGGAACAGCCTGGGCTTCCTCCTTTTTAGAAAAGCATGAAGTTAATGTGCGAATGCTTCCAAGGTGATCCAGCCAGCAGTGTTTCTTGTTAGGCGTGTCCGCTCTGCTGTTCATTAGCATACAGTGAGACAGCATATGGCTAGCCAGTCGATCACGAGGAGAGGACACAAATTTAATGTTCTCATTACACATCTCATCTGACTAATCCCTCCTCATTAACTCAGCATCTGTGCTGTCCCTCTTCCAGATGTTCAAGCAGATGTTGTCAGAGAAGCAGATCAAATGGGAGAGCTATAAGAAGGAGGGATCAGAGAGAATGACTGAGCTGGCCGAAGTCTTCTCAGGCGTCAAACCTCTTACCAGGGTGGAGAAAAATGGTGAGTTACACTGTTAAGGTGGAAAAGGTGAAGGATTACACACAGAGCAAAGAAGTGGCACTGACCAAAATAACCTGAGCCCGTTTAACTGGGAGGAGACCCTGGTGCAGACGTAGAACTCGCCGAAGGGATTATATATCTCATCTGTCATGGAAACACCTCATGACCGCGTTGCTTGGGAGAAAGAAGTGTCCTGCCTGTAGCCATCCCACATGAGCAAAAGAAAATGGATGGATGGATTGAGTTCAAGCTTGAAACTTGAGAATAAAATGTTGGCGCGGCGAAGCATGATGGAAACTAGAGGGGCACTCGAGAGCACAGACCACTGCCAAAGGCAGTAATCCGGATCCACCCAATAATTGCTTGTTTGCTCCAAAATGTAATTAGTTCTTTGTTGGCCCATTGTACATCCTTCCACCAAGTTTCATGAAAATTAGGCCAGTAGTTTTTCCATAATCCTGGTCACAAACAGACAAACAGCACTGACAGCATAACCTCTGTGGTGGAGGTAAAAATGCATCAAGGACACAGATGCAGGGAGAAACATATTAAATTTACATCAGTCGTACTTACTTCTGTTTTTGTGACTCTAGCTCTAACAGACAGACACATTTTTCTTAACCGCCACTTGTGAAAAATACTTTGATAAAATTTTTTCTCCACTTATACTCCTCTCAGAGAACTTACAGGCCTGGTTCAGAGAAATCTCAAAGCAGATCGAGTCTTTGAACTACGAGGACTCCACAGCTGCTGGGAGGAAGACAGTTCAGCTCATACAGGCTCTTGTTGAGGTGAGCAAGATAATGGTATTTCAGGCTGGCTTTACATTTTCTTAAGTTTTGACAAAATATGACTTAGTAAAATTTCATTCGAGTGTTTTGACCTTAAAAGCTGAAAACATTATTTCAATAATTTGATACTATTTTGCAGTTCTAGAGTCAGACTGAATGCCGTAGCTTCTTGTATATAGCTAATAAGTGAATCCAAGAACAATGCATGCAATCAGTAGCAAAACCAAGAGCCAAAATTAACTGTTATGAAATGCAAATAAAGAGAGACACATCAGACTACATAATAGAAATGTCTTGTTGGCTCAGTCACTTATCCTGCCACAGTCTTTTGTGAAATAAGGAATGGAACTAATGTGATTTTCACTTTCAACACTGTTATGTTTATTTATATAGCCATTGATAACTGGTTACACAATTAGCTAGTCCGTGGATAAAGTCCTCTGAGCCAGCACCGAATTAAATTGAATCATGAAATTCTCAGAAATTGAATGAACCCCAATGGAGAATTGTTTATTTAAACATCAAGAAAACAAGACCTTGGACATTGCTGAGTGATTGCAGTCGTTTGTTTTCTCTAAGGCCACGTGTGTCTATAAAATGCTTTATTCTTGGCTTCCAGGTCCAGGAGTTTCACCAGTTGGAGTCTAATCTGCAGGTCTGTCAGTTCCTGGCTGACACCAGGAAGTTCCTGCACCAAATGATCCGCACCATCAATATCAAAGAAGAAGTCCTCATTACCATGCAGATAGTAGGAGACCTTTCCTACGCATGGCAGATAATCGACAGGTAGTTACTAACTGATGAACATTAAAGTCATACTAAAAAGTAATGGTAAAGCAGAGGATGGTAAAGTAAACATGGATAAATTGAAAATGAATCTTTGATGATTCAGTCCCTATACAGTTCAGTTAAATATCATATTAGTAAGGGATTTTCTGGCTTATTTTGCATTTAATGTTTTCTTTTTGAAGCTCCTCAATAGCATGCAGATAGTAACGGATCACATGGGCAGCCTAAGACGGCGAGACAGTCTGAGACAGTCTGCTTAACTTTTTATTTAAGCCATCAAGAAGACCACAGTGCTCCACTTGTTTTGGCCTTTATTTCATTCAGTTGTCTGTAAAGCATATTTTACCAGTTTTTTTTCCTGCCTTGTGTTTTATTCCGCAGCTTCACATTAATTATGCAGGAGAGCATCAGAGTCAACCCGTCCATGGTTACCAAACTGAGAGCTACATTTCTGAAGGTGAGGACTATTTGTACCAAACATACAGTGCTTAACAAATGTATCAGACCACCTGTCATAAAAACGAGAAAACACAAATATTTTAGAAATCTGTCAAAAACTTGTTTCAAATGAAACATTGTATTATTATTTATTAGGCAAATAACAAACTGGAACAACTAAATAGTCCTTATTCACATATTTTAACCAAAAATCTTAATATTTAGTTTGACCTCCTTTGGCCCTGATTGTTTTCATGGACTTTTCGACTGTCTCTTTTGTTATTGAGCTCCAAATTGTTCCTAGCTGTTCCCAGAGACTTGCTTTGGATTAAATTTGTGTGTGATCTATTTTTTAATTCAATAAATCCCAGATCTGTTCGATAGGATTCAAGTCTGGACTTTGACTTGGCCAGTCCATCAGTTCCTCTACTCCAGATTCCTTTTACATCATTTCAAATACATCATTTTGATTAAAGAGCTTGCACATACTGGTGGGTTAACCATTACAGAAACTAAAGAAATAGTTTGGTAATCAGCAATACTGATAATTTAGGGCAGGGGAGGCAAACACCTTACACTGGGCGGTGGTCTAATACATTTGTTAAGCACTGTACATATGCACATGCTCAATAAATGCAACAATAAATTATTTCCATCGGAGAATTGTTGCCTGAGATGTTCAAATATTCTTTTGTGTGTGTGTGTGTGTGTGTGACCAGCTGGCATCTGCATTGGACCTTCCGTTGCTGCGTATCAACCAGGCCAACAGTGCTGACCTGCTGAGTGTTTCACAGTTCTACTCTGGAGAGTTGGTGGCTTATGTCAGAAAGGTACAGTATTTCAAAGCCATGCTTTCACCTGTGATATTACAGAAGTAACTCCTGAATCTGAAGCAGCAACGACACACTCTGACATTTCATGTGGCACTCATGAATGAACAGGGTTTTTAAATTATTTCATTCAGTTGTTGTCAAGTAACAGCTGCCATCAAGATTAATGTTTTTACAACCGTCTGTTTGGAAAATATACCCAAAAACAGCTACTTAGTGGATGTGTATCTTAAGACGCCATTACCTTCTGCTTTCATCAACCTCATGCCATCTTACTTTATGCCAGAGGATTTGCTCCTATTAGCTGTACACAAGATTTTTCATGTGCAGCAATGTGTACCATCTGCTTTTGAAGACTTATCTCGGCTCTTCTATCTTTAAAAAAAACCCTCAAAACATTCATTAGATTCATGCTGGTGCTCAGTTTGGGTATTTTATCTTCTTGTTTCCAGGTGCTGCAGATCATCCCAGAGAGCATGTTCACGTCTCTGGCTAAGATCATCAAGCTTCAGATCCATGACATCATGGAGGTGCCCACACGGCTAGATAAGGACAAGCTAAAGGACTACTCCCAGCTCGGGGCTCGCTATGAAGTAAAGCAACTGTGAAATAGTCGCACTTTACAATGTGCACGTAGCTGTTGGAGTGTTGTTCAGAATGTCATTCAAGCAATGAAACAAAATCCTCAGATAATACATGACATCAAAAGCAGAAAGAGAAGCATGAATTTAAACTGTTTTGATGTCGGCTCATCTACTGCATGCGAGTGCGAGGCAATCATAGGAGCTGGCATTTCTGAACATTTTTCAATCTCACTTGCAGCTTTTGATGTGAAATACAAATTAGAAAAGAAGGCTCGATATGGAAACAGATTGTGCAGGCAGAGACTTAGATGAATTGCATTAATTAGAATTTGTCAGGCTGATATTCAAAAGGCATCTTATAATGTAGTCAAATGCCTTGAAATTGATTGGAATTGTTATATTGTTATAACTTTACAATATAACAAGAATTTCAATTCTAAACTTTAAAACAAAAGAGCATGGGAAATTTTTAATTATGCTGTTGCTGCTGGAATTCACCTGTTTTCATACAAATTGATGTTGAATGTTATATGCGTAATCCCAATACTTAATAATGACATTGGGGCAATTCAATTTAAGGGTTTACTGGGTTCTGTCTGTCTTTTGTTTGGTTAATCTTCCTTCTGCTTCATGTAATCGCAGGTGGCTAAACTCACCCATGACATCTCCATTTTCACTGAAGGGATCCTGATGATGAAGACCACTCTAGTTGGAATCATTAAGGTAGATGATTTATCAAAGTTATTATGACTTATTAATGAGTTTTTGTCTTTAGCTTTAGCAAGATGATAGCATATTAAAACATCTTTGCTTTTGTCCCAACGTGCAGGCAGGGATTTATTGTGACATCAGCCACAGAGCAGATCAAAAAGAAGTTACTGTTATGGTTTTTACTTTGCTAACACACTGTGATGCTTTAGGTGGATCCTAAGCAGCTTCTGGAGGATGGCATCAGGAAGGAGCTGGTGAAGAGGGTAGCTTATGCTCTACACAAAGGGTTGATCTTCAACCCCAAGGCTAAGGTCAGACATTAGATTTGTTATCTGTTGTTGTTCATGTCTGTATTTTAAAGTGATTGCTGAATTATTAATAGAACTGGAGAAGTTTCTCCATGACACAGGAGAAAGATATTAACAATTATAGGTTTTGTTCAGAATACAATGCAGAACATCTTTGCACTGGTTCATTATAATGCATTTAAGAAATATATGTTTGTGATATATGTAATATGACCTTGCCCTGTGAGAATCAATAATCAATACAGCAATACAAAATTAAAGGATGAGGCTAAACAAAACTCTTACATTCTCTTAGCCAAGTGAGCTGATGCCCAAGCTGAAGGACATGGCGGCAACCATGGATGGGTTCTACAGGTCGTTCGAATACATCCAGGACTACGTCAGCATTTACGGCCTTAAAATCTGGCAGGAAGAAGTGTCCCGCATAATCAACTACAATGTGGAACAGGAATGCAACAGCTTCCTCAGGGCCAAGGTCAGGCTCAACCCAGCACCAGGCGCTTTGCTGCTTTCTCTTTCTGGTCACGTCCTCGGATAGTGCACTGACATCAGTTCGTCCCTCTGCAATCTGTCTCTGTCTATTTGTCAGTGATGGGGGTTGATTGATTGGTTCTTTCCTTGCTTCCAATCAGATCCAGGACTGGCAGAGCGTGCACCAGTCCACCCACATTCCCATCCCAAAGTTTCCCTCTGTGGACGAGTCAGCCACATTCATCGGTCGCCTCTGCAGAGAGATCCTCCGAATCACTGATCCAAAGTATGTCTCCTCATATATAACAGTGAAAATTGAATAGAAGAAATGCTGTGAAGCATTTTTTTTTCTCTCTGAACACCCGGGCTTTAATCTGAAGGCGGAGATAAAAGTTTTGTTCATATCAGCAGATGCTGAATCTTGCAGTATTTACCCTGACGAATATTGGTCCTTCCTACAGGGTAACGTGCTACATTGACCAGATGAACACTTGGTACGACCTGAAGAGCCACCAGGAGGTCACCAACAACAGGCTGTTCTCTGAGATCCAGAACACTCTGGGTACATTTGGCCTCAACGGACTAGACCGCCTGCTCTGCTTCATGATTGTCAAGGAACTTCAGGTAATTAGCATACAAAAAGGTCAACCATACTCCTATTGAAATAAACAGGGGCCTCTTCTGTAGTGTCTTCAGGGCTCATAGTATACACATCAGAATATATTTACACTACCTGTTTCTCCCATCAGAACTTCCTGACAATGCTTCAGAAGTCCATCCTGAAGGACAAAGCTGTGGTGGATGTTTTTAAAGCCATGCTGGGTGCTGTCAATCCAGTCCAGGGCATTGTGGGTAGGTTCTCATTCAGGACATCCTACAAGCTGCCACAATCTTTTTAGCCCTTGAGAATAATCTGTTTGTTTTTCCTGCGACAGGTAATGCCAGCAAAGTCTATGCCAGTGCTGTGGCCAAAACTCAGAAGATCTGGGGTCCATACCTGGAGGCCATCATGAAGGTACTGATACTCTATAATGTTGTGAATAGAAATAATTACTAATAAATTTGATCATGGGATGTACATGAAAATGAAACATGAGCTCAAAATGTGTTTACAACCTTTAATACAGCTTTAATCTCCTTCCTGTATTTTCATGCCACTTTTGATATTCAACCATCTGCCAATGCCAAAGAAGACATGATGCTATAAGAATAATAAATATGTTTGGTGTAGGTGGGTCAGATGCAGATTCTCAGACAGCAGATTGCTAATGAGCTGAACTACTCCTGCAAGTTTGACTCCAAACACCTGGCTGCTGCCCTGGAAAACCTAAACAAGTCAGTCCAGTCTCTGATATCTCTTTAACTGTGTTACAATCTAGTTATCATCATTAGTGTTGCTTTGTTTCAGTTTTATCATGAAGAGTTACTCACAGGTGCTGTATTATGCTCCAACAATCCTATATTAATAGTTTTTATATTCATGTCTATAATACAGTATATGAATATTTAATTATTACCATTTCTCTTGCCAAGTACTAGTGTTAATGTAATGTTGATGGCCTTGATGTTTAATCCAAGAGGAAATTATGTGATATGACTCTTTTCAATAAAAATGTACGCACAAGTACTATTTCATAAATGATTATTGCTTTTATTCACAGTTTTCTTCACACTCTTCTATTCATCTATCATAACGACTCTTATTGTGACCTTGCCAGGTCTCTGCTGGCAGACATTGAGGCTCACTACCAGGATCCATCCCTGCCTTACCCTAAAGAGGACAACACTCTTCTGTATGACATCACTGCCTACCTGGAGGCTGCCGGCATTCACAACCCACTCAACAAGGTTGGGAGATTATGGATGTTAGACAGACACACCCAGAAGTTTATCGCCTGCACTCCCTTCATCTATTTTCTGTTTTGTGTGGTCTTACATTGCTAAAATGCTCTGATAATTTTTCTTCTGTTTATGTTCCTCACAGATCTACATCACCACAAAGCGCTTCCCTTACTTCCCCATCATCAACTTCCTGTTCATTATCGCTCAGCTGCCTAAACTTCAGTACAGCAAAAACCAAGGCAAGTTTTTTTTTTTTTTTCTCAGTTGACTATAATACAGCAGTTGTCGTACTGTTGTTAACGAGTTATTAAGGTGTACAATTGTAAGTGCAACAGGTAGGTGTCGCTTTTAGCTGGGACTCCAACTGGGCTACTTACTGTACTTAACACACAGAGATTTATTCTGGGAAATGTAGGAAGTTACTACTAGGAAAGTTTTAAGAAATGTGAGTACACCAGATTCTTGGTATAAAAGTGATAAATATGTGGTGGATGTATGCAGTATGCCACACTAACTACTATGTAAGGCTGCATCCACATGTAAACGACCACATGACTGATGTGTTTTCCCAGGAATGACGTGCAAGAAAGCCACAGATCCCGTCGACTGGCCTCCGTTAGTGCTCGGCCTGCTCACCCTGCTCAAGCAGTTCCACTCCAGATACACACAGCAGTTCCTGGCTCTCATTGGTCAGTTCATCCGCTCCATCATGGAGCAGTGCACAAGGTAACAAAACACGCCCTAGCTACTTACTAAAATCACATGCTTTCATTTCTTTTTGTTTGCTTGAATACTTTTATGAGATGTGTCCTGTCATAGCTTTGTGAGCTCACATTTGAGTTTCCATTTGACCCCATCACAGTCAGAAGATCCCTGACATGCCCTCTGATGTAGTAGGAGCTCTGATGTTCCTGGAGGACTATGTGAAGTACACAAAACTGTCTCGCAAGGTAGGACAACTTTGACCTTAGTAATGCTTTTAGTGTTGTAATAAAAATGTAGTGAATGTGAAATTTACATTAACTGTGGGTTGTAGGGAAGCCTGAGCTAATATGTTCAACAAAAAGCTGTCAGCTGAAAGAA
Organism: Pempheris klunzingeri; assembly: GCF_042242105.1. NCBI lineage: Eukaryota > Metazoa > Chordata > Actinopteri > Acropomatiformes > Pempheridae > Pempheris > Pempheris klunzingeri. The sequence continues at coordinate 9,351,250 of NC_092019.1, read as the reverse complement.
AAGGTTAATCATACAGTACCACGCCCTGAATGAGACACAACTATAGACACTTTTCAGCAGAAGAGAATGTATTTTTACAATGTTTACTGTTGGATAGTGACGTGTATTTCTCTTGATTTTCTCTGCATTCTTAAGGTTGCTGAAGCCCATGTGCCCAGTTTCATTTTTGATGAGTTCAGAACAATACTGTGAAGACTTGGATGAAGCATTTCATCAGAATATTATACTTTTGTTGCCATAGGCTTTTTCACTGCAGACATTTTGTCTTGTCTTAATAGGGAAAGCACAGGTTTTACTAATAACATTAAGGATTGCTACGTTCTGTTCCAGTATGCCATGCCAATGTAACAGTGATCCAGGAGTTCACCTTTCATTAATTTTATGATTTACAACTGTGCTTCAATGTCTTTCTATGAAAAAAAGCCTATTGGATTGTTTCCTTAGACATTTCATTCACCATTAATGTCTTAATGCACTAATAATAGATTGTACATAGATAGAAAATTTAAATAGCCTATGAAGTACCATGCCAAGTTTGTATATTAAATCTTTGTGCCATTTCCAAATGAAATTCATTAATAAATATGATTGTTCATAATGTGGTCAAGGCTTTTACTTTGAAAAACAAACAAAACCGGAAATAAGACCTGTTGTGGTTCGTTATGTTTTCGCGGCTGATTTGCTCTTTTTCCGGTAATGTAACTCCTACTTGGGGCTGTTATCTTCGCAATATCATTAGTAAAACATAAAATAAGGCAGAATAAGACGCTGCTACCTCATATTTCATACAGTAGCTCGTCAGTTAGCAAGGTAAGCTAACCAGTTCAGATGCAGGTAACGTTAGCAAGCTAGGCTAAGGCGACGTTAGTTAGCTTAACTTTAGGTTGCGTTCGCACCACTCGTCTTATTCAGCGGATAGAAGAAACCCATCGTAATGTCTCTCAGTGCGGTTCATGGCACACTGTCCAGCCTGAAGTCATTCCAGGCAGACATCGGGACGGGGATGGACATAGTGACACATGTGGCTTTGGACCTGGCTGAAGCTCAGGGTAAGTTAGCCAACGTTAAACGCTGTAGGCGTGCTTGTGGTCATCCTCACTATGTTTGCTCGCCTCATGTCAGTCTCTGTTTTATTCTTTGTGTCTAATTTAATGCTGCATAACCAGAGACATTACCAGAATTCATGGTTATGATCGTGCTATTGATTTATTTCCAGTGGCGATAAGTAACTAAGCAGCTGTATTTACTCATGTATAGTGCTTAAGTGCAAGGTAAGGCACTTATATTTTTGCTTATTTATATTTCTACTTCACTACATTTCCGCCATATTTATCTTGCAGCTATTGTTAGCCGCAGGTTACTTAAAATATATATTTTTATAAATTAAATCCACGGTGAGTGTATGAAGTATGATGCATTCATAAAGGTGAAACTACCCAGCAGTATAAGAAGAAGTTAAAATGAGCTCCTCCTTAACAAACCACAACATGAACCTAAAGTGGTGCTTACATGTTAACGCATCAATGATCCACTAATGTAATCAGACATGTTAAACTTGCAAGGGCCATGCTGCATGATAACTAACAGTATTTTTAACATGCCTATTGCTGATACTTCAGTTTTTTATTTAAGTAAGATTTATAGACCTCAAGACTTTTGGGTAATGGAATAGTTGATATTACGTATTTATATATGTTTGCTATGTAGTGTGGTATTGCTCCTTTTCCTTAAGTAAATGATCTGAATGCTTTCTCTGTCACTGTGCTTTTATGTGACAGATCAAGAGTTGAACCCCGGCATCAAAGAGATGGAGGCCATGATTCTGGAGTGTGCCAGGCTGGACAGAGAGATCAACTACTTTGTTGACGTTGTGCAACAAGTCACGGCAGAGGTGAGGGCGAGCTGGCATAGTCAATTCAGATCAGTAGAAAGAAGCCTTTCCTCTTCTACTAAATGAATAGGCCAGCCTCAGGATGCATTACTGGGATGAGGACTGAAATGTACAAAAAGCAGATATAGATGATTGGCTCTTTGGAAGGTCATTCAGCACTGATTGTGGCTCCTGCTACGCTGTGTACACCCACAGTCTCTAGAGTGGCAAGTCTTAATGTCAAGATGGTAGTTTTAAATGTCAGAAAAAAAAGTTGACTTAAATTGTAAAGTTTGAGGAAATAGCTCAACCTGCTTCAATATCTGCAGGTTACTACGCAGCAGCCAGAGGCCATGTTCAGCCTGTCTGCCAAAGTGAGGGAGCAGTTCTCAGAGAGAATAGCCCAGCTCTCTGACGCTGATCTGCAGAAACACCAGAAAGTAGCAGCCTTCAAGGACAGCATCACAAACTCTCTCAACCAAGGTAAGGCCTGTGGAGGTAATAATTGACTTTGGTAGTTGCTGTGCTTGCAGGAGGAGGTCCCAGCCTTACTAGCTTCACACACCAAACCTCTTTTGTTTACTGAATAATTATATTTGTCAATCACCCTGTAGCTGTTATTCTTTTCTGTTTGATTGTTGTCCGTCTTACACCCTTATGAAAAATGTGGCCACGCACAGACAGTGCCATATCTTTTGGTTCTCTGAAGACATTAGAAGTGAAATTGCTTCTGCACCAATGTTATTTTTCAGTCTAACTCTGTCCCCACAGTTCCCTTGTGTGAGAAAACATATTTTGAAGTGATTCAATTAGACCACTATACTGGCAATGTATTCTTTGAATGCTGAGCAACTACTTTATGAAGCTTACATTTTGCTTTGTTAAAGGCTGAAAATAAAATATGTAACCCTATTGGCTGGGCCACTGCATCATCGCTTGAAAGAGTTCAAGGATGCATCATGTAGAGATTTTTTAAATACCTCAAGCTGAGGATGACTTTTGACTGTTGGATAGTTACGGCTGCACTGGGACCACCACAGTCCACACTGAACTAAAACAGAGGAGATGTCTTTATGTGTGAGTGGGTGTGTTAGATGTTGATGTACCTGTGAGGTGATTTTTGTGTGTGCAAGTAGGTAACTCTGCATCTGTTGGTGAAATATCTTGAGGCTATTTGTGCTGCATAGCCACTACAGTTGTGTGTCTAATGACAAAGTAAAGACTTGTAAAAACACCAAATCCCTCAGGTGGAAAGTGACTGATTTTTTTATAGTAAAAATATATTTGTCAGCATTTAATGACATGCAGGATTAGCTCAGATTTTATAACCACTTAAGTGGAAAATGTTTCAGCCAAGTCCATGTCCTTGCCTGCTGGATATTCTCCTGCCATCTTGTCACCAATCCAGATCAGTTATAACTGTGTTTGGACATGTATGCTGTGTTTTCAGCCAACCAAGAGTCTGCAGAGAACATGGAGGAGCTCGATGAGGACATCGCTGTTACACAGAGCCAGAGAGTCAACTTCACCTGCCCACTCACACAGGTAGACCACTGCAACCAGCTGAGCCTGTTTTACTTTACAGCTATTCATCTAGTCACACTGAAAGCCTTTTCTTATTTCAAATCGTTTCGATCTTATTACATCTGTACCTAATTTCTGGCGATGACATATTGTTTTCAGAAAACCACCTTGATTTGATGCTTTATCATCTACATTTTTGGTTTCTTTATGTAACACACCACTGTGTATCTGTATTCAAGGTGGAAATGGTGAACCCGGTGAAGAATAAGAAGTGTAACCACCACTATGATGAAGGAGCCATACTGGGCCTCATCAAAACAAGACACAGCCAGAAAAAGAAATGCTGGTAAGATGCCCTCCCTTGGAGTACTGTTAGAAAGTTGAGTCAGGTTTTGCAGCAGTAAACAACACGGCGGGCTGGCTTGGGACCAGGAGTCTGCCTTAATTCACGTTTTCTTTATTATACCGCTTTGATGTTGAGATGAAATTAAATGCGGCTGGTCCTAGAGGAACACTGATTAAATCCCAGTGCTGGTCTACGTTGTTGTCAAAGAAACTTGCCTATTATCTTGAGTCCTGACTGTGGTCACTGCGCACACCTTACATGCACATTTATAGCAGCAATGCTCAAGAGGGCTTTCCGTATTGTGATTATGTGCATGAATGATGAAATGCCGCTGTATGTGTGGTAACACACTGCTGTCCTCATCCTCCCTGAAGAGCCTGTCAGTCCTAACGAGTATCAATGCAGAGATTTTTTTTTCAACCCACACTTCCTACAATTGTGTGTATTTCTTAAACGTTGTTTGTGTTTTTAGATACCCTTTAACATGTTAAGTTTCCCTCTCCTTCTCTGTCCTCCAGCTGTCCTGTGGTTGGCTGTGGGAACTCAAATGTGAAAGAGTCAGATCTGATTCCTGACCAGATGCTGAAGAGAAAGATCCAGAGCCAAAAGAGACAGGGCAACAGCACATAGTACTCTGTGCCAGGGTAATTATTTGTATCTAAAGAAAGGAATACGTTATTGGCAGTGCTTTGAGCTTTTCATCAATACTAAAGTTGAAGACCTATGTTTGTGGAAAATGTATATTTTTTTATTAAGAGATTTGTACCTCAGGAAAACTCCAGATGAATTAGAATTAAAGAAGTAATGACTTGTTTGTATTTCAGCTGGAGCATGTTTATGTACTCCTGTCTTGTTGAATGTAAATTAAAACTGCAAACATTTTCATTAATTAATGCCACTGAGCTTGTATTTATTATTTTGAGTATGAGTAAATGATGCAGTGAGTTGACGGAACCACAAGAGAGCAGTATCTGCAGGAGGACACAGGATTTATGTAGTCTGCTGCACAGCAGAAGAAATAAACTTTCCTTATCTGGATTGTAAATCCTACGTCGTAGGGTTATTAGTGGAGTTGTCACCACCAGTGGGAGTGCTGATTTTAAGTCTCAAGCTTAGTGAGCATATACATATATGTACTTTACGTACAATCTATGAAGATAAGTTAAAATTGGAAACATTTCTGTGACTACTCCAGATCTGCAGATAATCCAAGTGGGATACTGCACATACCAAAAGAATTTCCTCAAGCAAACAGGTTTGTGAATGAGCCATAAACAAACATTATTTAACATCACCGGAATGCATTTAATATGATTAAATCTCTCCCTTCCTGCCGGCTCTCGCCGCCTGTGAAGGGTCTTTGTTCCAAAGAGAAACAAACAAAGGCTGTGTTTGAGATGAAACTAGGTGAAGCTAATCTCTTAATAACCTTGCATCAGGCATTTTAAAAAATCTCAAATTGCCCTTTTCCTCCAAACAGTATGTCACGCAGCACTGAGAGCATTCCACCGATGAAAATATAAGGTGGCAACAAATTATCTAGCTAATGTTCCCTCATTCATTTTTCAGTCACAGGTAATTTCATAACAAAAGTTCAATTTGATGCTCACAGACGCATCACACCAGCGTTGCATTCACTGCATCACAGGCAGAGCCATTAAGCTGTTTCTTTGGATGGATGCAGAGCCGTAAATATCCTCAGAAATTCAATCACAATATCATACCGACACGCTGTGCTGAGAACATAAAGCCCAATCAATTCCCCATAGATGTTTGCTTTCTTCCTGTTATGTTTGATTGGGATTTCACATTCATCTGTTCAAAAGCCCAGAGAAGTAGGTGTAATGGCTGCCTGAGACACTGTAAGCCTCAGTATCTGGCTTGTCCAAGGAGGATTTTACCTTTGGCTGGGCATGAACACAGTCTCTCTTGCTGGCACAGCAGTGCTGGCCTGGAAGAAGGAGGAGAACCGATAGAAGAACAGATGAGACTGGTCCTCCAAAGCTCTGGTTTGAACCAGGTTTTGTGCTCTTGGCTAAATCCAACAGATTGACACTTGTGCTGTTGACATGCTTGAGGCTGTGTTCTGTCTGAGGTTACCCACATGAACTTCCTTCTCTGAAACAGTTTCCTTCAGAACGGAGTTAAGCTGTTTAAGACTGCAAGTAAAAGTAGAAAGTACTGTGAATATATTGCACAAAGGAAAAATGTCACACTGTCATGGCTTACTGGGCCATTGTCATGTTATTAGTAGCACCTCTACTTTCCCCACCATTAAGAACCACAATGTCTGCTGTGGAAAAGTAAAGGTGTAATATGAAGTTTAACTCAGCCATTTCAGAGGTACTTAACCATCACTGACTTGATATCCCAGCTGGCATTAGTGATGTGATGTGTAGCTCTTTATATATCTTCTAGTGCAAATCTGGAACAATGTTAATATACAGAAATACCACATAACTCTGCAAAGTCTGCTTGGATTTGGTCGTATGAAGTTATGTCTGGTTATTTACACTGACACAACCTCAAGTTCAGTAGTACACTGCTATTGAATACAAATGCATGCCCTCAGTTTTATCAAATAAATATGTTTTAGTAGGATAAAAAATATGAAGAAAACCAGTTAGTTTTGCTGTTAGTAATTTCTACGTCTTTATAATCGGAATCCTGAAGTTACATCATGTCTCCACGCACATACAGTACAAGGACAATGTAAAGAGATTTCACTTTATAATCCGATTCCACTTTTAAACCTCATTTCATCATAGCACACAGCTCTCTGAGCATGCAAATAACTGAGCGGTAGACTGACCAGTGTGCACATTCGGTTGCTTACACCTGCCCTAAAGTTAGAACAAAGTCAGGATTTTGCTTAAAACCAACCAATCAGAGTTAATAATAAAGGGCAGGTTTTCATGACAAATTGTCTGAATGTATTCGCTCTCACCCTCAAACGACTCCTCTTTTCCCTGCCCATTATACAGGATGTGTCTGCTACTGTGAAAGTTTGATATTTTCCTTATCAACTGTTTTAATGGGTTCACACCTCATTGGTAGAATTGCATGGAAGCTTATTTCATTAATTAAAAGATATGGATGTAGAACCCAGATTTACAGTTCGCTCTATGCTTTATGGGTTGTTTTTTTTTGTCACACCCTTTGGAAAATCACTGTATTGATCACCGTATTTTTGTTGTAGTACACTGAACATGTAAAATGTATTAAACTCTAAGCCACTTAAAGTAAAGTGGAGACAGAATATGTAAATGAGGTGAAAATGGCGCACTGTCGCTTTAAATGACAACACCTCCCAGCAGTCACTGGATCCTGGCTGAGTTTAGCTGCAACAAACACTGTGGTTCATAGTACAGACGGTCTGTGGAGCGGAGCTAAGCACACAGCGGTCTGTCCGCCATCCAGGGAGGAGCAGCTGGTCTGAAATCCTGTTTGTTTTACCGATGTGACAGCAGGAGCGCGCGAGAGGAGCTGAACGGCAGGTGAGTCCGTCTGCTGTCCGGGGAGTTTTTGACCTGAACAAAATGATCCGGGGGGGTTTGGGAAAGTCTAACATGACAGCGTAAGTGTAGGTGATGTCGGACAGTCCTGAGGTGGTGGAAAAAGTAAAAATAGCTGTAGTTGTGCCGGCGAGTGTCGTGGAAACTGAGCCAACAGGTGTGTCAGGTCACACCTGTTGGGGAAACCTTGCAGATAAGCGCCTAATGTGTACTGATGTCGTTTTTTTAAAGCTACTGTCTTGTTTGTTTCCGGGCAGGTCGGCGCAGTTGGTGTTCATTTTGGGGGTTGTAGCCTGTACAGCTGGACATGGATTATTGGTGCCCGTTTTCTCCGCTTTGGATTTAGTTAAGACGCCGCACAGCCCTGCGCCTCCTTCCGTCTCTGCTCCCCGGTGAAGTGAGTGTGCCAAGAACAGGTGGATCCTGTTTCTGTGCTCGGCTTGATCCCCTCCTTTTCGTCCAGCTCTCACCTTTATGGGGAACCAGGTGGAGAAACTAACGCATTTGAATTACGCAGAGGTGCCAACGTCGGACCCAAATGGGTTCGACCCGGACGACGACGGACCGCGGATCGGCGTCTCTTACATTTTTTCCAACGACGACTGCGACGACGACCAGGACGACCATTTGAATCACTTTTCATCGGACAGCCGCGCGGTAAACCATGAAGAGAAGCCCTTCGACCCTCAGGACGAGCTGGAGTGCGCGATTTATTACCGAGAGGAGTGCGTCTATGAGAGGAGCACCGGAGCCGCGAGCTTCTCTGCGGAAAGTCTCCTGAACAAGTGCAGACCCGGAGACCTGCTGGAGTTTGTGGCCACTGGACAGTATCCACAATGGGCCGTTTACGTCGGGGACTTCCAGGTGGTCCATTTGCACAGGGCTGAGATAAAGAACAACTTTCTGACCGATGTGAGCCAGGGCAAAAAAGGCAGGATAGTGAACAGCCTCTACAGGTACCGTGCGCTCCCGCCGGAGGTGATTGTGCGCAACGCCCTGGACCACGTAGGGTCGAGAGACAGAGAGCTGTACTGGAGAAACTCGGAGTGTTTTGCCGCCTGGTGCCGCTTTGGCAAACGGGAGTTCAAAATCGGAGGGGAGATACGCATTGGAAAGCAGCCGTACAGGTTAAAATTACACTTTTCGGAGAAGAAGAGTCACGTCCTGGAGTTTCAGAGCCTGGAGGACGTGATCATGGAAAAGAGGAGGAACGATCAGATTGGCAAAGATGCTGTGATGCAAGAGCTGGCCAATCACCTGAACACAACACATGAAATCAAAGAGGAGCGTTTTGTCAACTGATAGTAGATGCTCTGGTCATCTGGTTAAAACTGGTGTTCAATGGAAAATCCCCACCTTTCGTGCTTAAAAACAAAGCGTGTGTGTTGTTGGAGGGAGCATTTATCCCTCCAGTCAACCTATCAGAGCTTTGTCTGTGGGGTTTGGGGCGCCTGTGCCACACTGCAAACAAAAGTGCATCTTCAGAGGGAGTTAAAATTCATCTTTAATCCTTTTTTTTCCCCTTCAAAATGAGAGGAAAAGCTCTGACATCTGAAGTGACACTTGTTTCATTCTCAAGTGCATTAGCAAAACAGATCACAAGTGTCACAACATTTCCACAAGTTGATTTGCATTGGCAACGACGCACACAGGCAAATTTCCTCCCTCCTCCCAAGAAAATTGAGATTTTACACACTCAACCTAAGATTAAATGACTTGTTATGAAGGATACATTTGCATTGGAGCTGCACCTGCAGTCTAATCATTAGGGGATGAAGTCAGAATTGAATTGCCCATAATTATCTTTCTAATCCAATGAATCTTTGCACAGAGGAGCCAAACCTCTCCAATGTACTTCTACCTGACGAGAGTGCTGAAAGCGCTTGCTCCTGTACAACTCAGGTGTTGGAGAGTAGAAAAGAGACGATTACTTGCTTATATTATTGTGTATCAACCTTAAGGATTCCCTTCTGTTTTATATCCAATCATCACACAGCTTTACCTACTCTTTGCCTACTTAACTGGGCACCATTCACAGCTTTGACTGTGCACTTGTATTAATTCATCTGTTTCAACAGTTTATTTTTTTGGAAAGAAAAGATGTTTGTATGAAGGAATACAGAAATAAATATATATTTGAACAGTAAAGGTTTTTTTTCTCTTTAGTCAAGGATTGTGACTAACCTTTTTAATTATTTATGGGACTGTTGGTACGATGATAATTAATAATTTCAAACCACGAATCTCAGGTTATTCTAACCAAACCCTGCATTTCAAACACCAGCATTGTTTTGCACTGCACAGACTGTTTGAAAGCAGCTACGCCATCATCATCACAATCCCAGTCCACGCCCCAGAGGAGCTCTACCTGTTCAACTAGTGAGATCTCTACTGTTTTGTTTATTGCGGTGTTGAGGAGGAGCGCCGGATGCCCTTCAGTTAAAGCTGCTAATGCTGCCAGTTTGATCTACACGTTCGCCTCAGAGCAGCAGCTCCGTGAAACTACTTCAACATCAGCTTTGTTAGCTCAAGTCGTGTTCCAGCCATGCTGGACATTTTGCTTTGTTTACACCTCTGCTGACTGAAGATAAGTCATTTTTGTAAGTTTAGCTGCGGGCTAAGTATGTTCTTCACCCATATTTGGCTTTTCTTTCCTTCCGCTGGAATTACAGCAGTCATTAAATTTTGGGCAAAGGTGCAGTTTTGTTTGTATTCACCCACGAATAGGCTCGATTTTTAACTGTGTCTACAAAGATACCGTTTAATAAAGAATGATGTATTTATGGGATGAAATTCCAGTTGATGTAATTTGAGAAGATTAAAATCGTGATGGAGAAACATGCCATTAAAGTAAGTTATCAGTATTACAACAGGAAATGGATGCACAAGATATTTGAAATGTTAGTGTCTAAGTAATGTCGAACAATAAAAGCCAATGAAAATACTTTAAAGTGCGTCCGCATACAGAGGCTGCAAAATAAATTACAGCAGGTAGTTTTGAACTGTGAGACTTGTTTTTGTCCTTTTCAGAGGAAGCTGATGACTCTCTCAGCCAGTCAGTGGATGAGTTACGTTGCCTGTTTGTTTTCCTCTGGTGATATTTGCATGGAGATAATGCTGTAGTCATTTTGCTGCAGGTAAGGTCCCACTGGACCCAAAGCAGGATCATCATCAGCACTAGGAAAGCTGCTGGACAAATTAGCATTTCTTCAATCCTCTGTGGTCTGCTGCAGTGATGAAATATAAATTGTGTGCGTGTGTGATGCATATTTATGATAATAGTAATATTTTTTAGCACCAGCAGAATCCGAGCAGCATTTGGTAAAGCACACAATGTCAGCTGTCAGCAGAGTTGTGTAACTGTGATTATTAAGTCGCATTTTTCACCGTGTGTGACAAAGCTGAAGTGCATTAGTACATGCATCATTTGTGACAGTATTTCCTCACATTTGTGGGGTTTCTATGCATATGTATATTGTACCATCATGTGGTTTGAAAAAAAGAGAACTGATAAATAATGAAAAACAACCTGCTAAAGAAGAAGCCATCAAACTGTCAGCTGAATTAATGTAAACTTGAGTTTTATTGTTCAGATCTTTTTTTTTTTTGTAAGGCTGCCCTGTGAACTTTCTGTTTACATTAAGTGTTACATACATATTTTATGTATTTTCTTCCTCATAAAACATTTGAAACGCTGATGTTTTTAAAAAAAAAAAAAAAGTTACAATCTTCATTGTTTATATCCAGGTTTGCTAGCTTGAAGTCTTCTTCGCAGCCTTTACAGATGAAATGCTATAGGCTTCTTTGTCAGCAGAATAGTGTGAAACTGGTTACATGCATGATGCAAAAAAAAAAATGGGGACCCACTCATAAAAGTGTTGCCATTTAGAGCTACTAAGGGCAAAAGTGTGAGTGATTATCCAACTCAAATGATGTAAGAAAAAAGCCACCTGTGCGATTTGTAACCAAGCTAGATTAGATGTGACAATTGACAGTGATCTGTTTCAAAGGCATCTTTTACCTTGATACAAAAAGTGTGAAACCAGGGGAAGCATTTGGTTTGACATATTGTCTCATTCGTGTCAGCCTCTTGGCCAGTAAGTCTGTCATGTTTCCTTTGGAGGATTGGAGGAAAGCCCACACCCCTCAGGCAAAACTGGCAATGTTTCAGAGGTTGGGGACAAGCCAGAGCTCAAATCAAACCCACCCTATGTTTACAAAATGTCATTATCTGCAAAAACTTCCTCCCACATGCATGTCTGAACTTTAGAGAAGTGTACTTATGATGAGATTATATCTGACAGGCCTACAGGAAGTGGGAGTGTATTTTAGACGTGGCCTCAAGCCAGTGTAAGATTGTTATCCATGAGGGACAAACACTGTGTAGCTTAAAGATGGATAGTTTGAGGACATTTGACAATTTCAGGTTACTTGCTCAACTAGTTAGAATATGAATCTCACCTCAGGGGTTTTACTATATTGCCAGTTTTATGCCACTTTTGCTGCTTTAACGGCATCTCTGAACTGCTGAGGGTTTTTTTTTTGCCAATAGACAGGATTCCTCTTTAACCAGTAAAGAATGGGATTTATGAATGGCTGTTGGGAAAGAGAGTGTGCTTGTAAGATAAGATAGTAAAACAGATCGCTAAGATTATAACAGCCTTTGATTTGCACTGCCGTGCTGAACGTCTCAATGAGTTTTTAATCCAAATTTAGCCAGCACTGATGTGAACAGTAGAGTCTGATACTCTACTGAGAACCAGGCCACTTTCATTTCAAAATATTCATTTGCTTCTGCACCCGTAAAAACCATGTGATATAGACGGGGACAGAGTGCTGTGGGGCTTTGTTGTCAGGCCATTTTCACTGCCCACTCACCTGAATCATGTTTATGCCTGTTCCATTTCCTGTGAATTAGAGAGTATAATGAAACTCAACAAAATGTACCTCTAAAATTAACTACACAGCATTCATTAGCAAGTATTGATCCACAGAGCTGCAACTCGCACAACTTTGTTTTTCCACATTTAACTTTACTTGTAGCACGACTTGCATTGGGTTAATAATTTATGTGGAACCAGTTTGAGTTGGACCGGACTGTGTTTACTGTTCGTTTCAGACTGGCACTGCGCTGTGATTCTTTCTTGTCCAGACGTGGGATGACTGCTTGTTTTTTTAGCCACACAATGGCAAAGTCCATTCCCTCCCAGTTCCATGGTGCTCTAAGGTTGCCCCCCCCCTTTTATTTTTTTTAAAGCAACATTCCCGTAGCCTAGTTTCACTCTGCTTGTGCTTCACCTGCTACTTTTCAACTGCAGTTGAATTTAGTTTGTATGCTCACGCACATGCAGGCAGGCAACCAATGTTCCCTTCCTTCCTTTGTGCTTTTTTTTCACTTTCCTTGACAAATGTGGTTGCGTAGGACTGAGCAGTAGCCTGTGAAGGTAAAGCTGTTGTTAAAAGCTCGAACTGGGGAATTGCTGTGCTCAGAAATGATCAGTTGAAAGACATCATGATGGACATAACAAGGAAACAGGAATACCAATGTAGCAATTTAAGCTGGGAGAAGATACAAGACGTTGGGCGCAAGGAAAGCTTTGTAAGAACGTCTTTGATTTGATCATCGTGTCTAGAAGAAGAGCGTCAATTCTTAAACAACAAGAGCTGATGAGGAGCTCGTCAGAATGGAATCAGGCCCTATTCTAGTTTGAGCTGTCGTGTTCGGTCAGCCACGGCTGTCTGGTTTACATAAGCAGAGCCAGACAACAAGAGAGGGCCCGAGGAAACTTTCAATAAACTGACCCTGTTCCTTTGGACGGAGATGGATGAATGAACGGATAAAATGAAGAAAGAAAGCGAGGGAGAGGAGGCTTGAGTTAGGACCCGAGAGAGAGGGAACAGAAATCATCGCGGTTATTAAAGCCTCATACTTTAACTGAGATATGAATGAGAATTGTTGCCTTCAAGCATTCTGACCGGTTTGTCACTTCAATTATTTATGGCTGGCTGATTCAATAGCTATCAACATTCATCTTATCCTGTGTCATCACAGAAAATCCTGCCCCGCATCTTCAGCTAGACTGATTAACAACATTCAGGTTAGCAGAGGTTAAAAATCCCCAAATTAGCATTTAAGCAAGTTCAATTATGCTAATTATACATTTGTAGGCCTTTTTAATCTCTTTATTTTTCTCACACAATTTTCTTTCTCTTTTTCTCTGCCCTGCATCTTCCCATCCCAGTATATCCTTATATTCCCTACAACAAGCAATCCCAAAACAAATAACCAAATTATACTGTGAAAGCTCAAGCAAAAGAGTCACACAATTTTGAATAAGTGTCAGTTTTGTGTGTAGAGTGTGCTTCACCTGGCAGTGGGAGTCATAATCCCTAGAGAGTCTCTTTTTTTGGCAATTAATAGAACCCACCCTTGCGGCTGTCTTTTCAAACCTTCCTCCCAGATCCCAGTGAATCAAATTAGCTCTTATCAACATTCTTGCTCTTCTTTAATTTTAATTCCGTGTTGCTGCTCCTGTGCACTGTCAGTTTAATTGTCAGGGACGGAGCTGGGTTTTCATATGTCCCTCACTGAAACAAAGGTAACTCATTATGGTGTACTTGTCTTCCTTCTTTCCTTGCCTCCTTCATACCTGGTTATTTCTTAGCTGTCCTTCGTGCTCATCCTCTGCTTTTCTTGTTTTGAGTAGTTTCGGTTGACACTCGATGATGTTCGTGACTCAAGACATTTTCACATCTGTCTGACATTCTCAGTCTGCCTCATTCTTCCTTGTAAATAGCACATTTTGGATAACTGGAGGTGGCTCACAGAAGGGCTTTCTCTCCTGCATGCCACACTAAAAAGAAAAAAGTGCAGTAAACACTGATCAAGTGATCAAGTGTCAGAGGGAGTCCAGAAGGAGGCTTTTCCTTGCACTTATGACTGTGTTGTACAATAGCCTTAAAGGAATACTTTGCTATGTTCCTTCTTGCAGAGAGTTAGATGAGAAGATCAATGCCACTCTCAAATAGGGTAAATATACAGCCAGAAGGCAGTGAGCTTAGCTTAAAGGTCCGATACCGTGCAATTTTGAATGTGATTTCCATATAAATATGTGTCCCCGGTGTGTCTACAGATTAACTAACTATGAGAAAAGAATGTCCTCTCTTTTTCTCCCGCTCCACCTTTCAGTAAATGTGTGTGAAAACATGTCGTTTAGTCTTTGCTCCCCTTATGATGTCAGAGGGGGGATCTGTTAATCATGTGACCTCCTCCAGACCTTCAGCAGGCCGACTGTCCCAGCCAACTAAAAACCTGAATTCATCTCACTGTCCTCCGTATTGTTTTTTCCTCACTAACTCCAGCTCCCTGTAACATGAAATTGAAGGCGAGAGCAAAGCAGCAGAGTTTTTCTGTTCCTCTAAAACAGATTAAGACTGTCAAGTCTGGTATGAGAGAAATTATGTGTTTTTTAATCATTAAAGCATGTAAACCTGCTCTAGTAGGACCTCCTAACACAAGCATAAACTTTAAAATGAGCAGACTACAGGACCTATAACAGCTAGCATGGCTCTGTCCCAAGGACACAAAATCTACCGACCAGCATCTCCAAAGCTCACCAATTAACACATATCTAACAAATTTGTAGTTTCATGAGGAGTTATGTGCTGGATGTGTAGGGACTTTTTGGAGTTCCTGTTGGTTGTCTGGCAGCCTCACAGTAACAAGACAACTCGCATGTCTCTGTGCAAAATATGAAGCTAGAACCAGCAGGCGATTACCTTAACATAAGAATTTGAAGTAGGGGAGACAGTTTTTGGACAGATTAAAGAAACAAGATGCAGCGCAATAACTAGCGAGCATTGCTGGTAGGCTGTTTTTCTTACCTTCGGACACAGCTGGACTAGCTGCTTCCTGTGGATTTAAAGAGAGCATAACATTGAACTGATGATAACTCTGGACTTTAGACATGAACATGCTCATTACGTTGTAAGATTTCATCTGAACTGGTATTTTTCTATTATCTGTAGCTTTCTGTACGACCCCCCTCCAAGAATCAACTAAAGAAAACAGACAGCACAGATTTAGGCATGAATCACTGATTTTTTTAGTATGAATTGAGGCATGACGTCCATGTTCCGACTGTGACCACTGAAGCTGAATGGAAATAGATCTGTGTTTTATCCAGAAAAGGTCATACACCAAGTGACATTTACTGTGTATAGTTATATGTGTACATGTGCACTTATCTTGTGCTCTGTGCACATGTAAATATCCTGTGCATGTGCATGTGAGTTTTTAACTTTAAACACTGCGTTAATGTTCATGATTCATTCCTGTGCAAATGGGGAGGGGGGCCGCTGGTATTTCCACTGTCATATTGTCGTCACAAAGCCTCAGCACACCCCCTCTCACAGCTGCCCACCAAGGGGGAGAGCTGTGATTTCCTTTTTTCCATCTCCAGCTGTTGAGCATCTCATCATCTTTTGTGTGTGTCTGCTATAAAAACAGTGTGCTCAGTAGCAACCTGAACTTCCTGCTGGCTTAATCAAAGATATGGAAATGGAAGCATTAGAGTGAATGTGTGTGAGTGCGAGAGACAGCAAGAACATCCCTACATGTGTGTGCTCATGCATACCTGTGAGCTCAGACCGTATCGCCGTGTGCGATATGGAACTTGTGGGTGACGAGTAGCAGAGGTCTGGACCTGCAGGCTAGATGCTGGCTGTTGATAATGAGGCACTGTTGGAGCTAATGGAGGCAAAGCCAATTTAGATTCACTCAGCAGTCGTGTGATATCAGTACATCGACCAGATTGACGAGAACTCGAAGATGAGCTGATGAGCATCAGCATTTCAGGACTTGGGACTGGAGTCTAGACAGCCTTTGGGAAAAGGTAGAGTAAAAGTGGCAACAGGACTGAAAATAAATGAGTGTACGCTGATGTTTTATAGCAGGGGTGTCAAACTGATTTTAGTTCAGGGGTCACATACAGCTTGATCTCAAGTGGGCCGGACCAGTAAAATCATAGCATAATAAGCTATAAATAACAACAACTCCAAATGTTTCCCTTTGTTTTAGTGCAAAACAAGTACATGCTGAAAAAAATCTTTTTACAAAACACTATGAACAACCTTTTACACTTTGAACCTCTAGCGGGCCAGTTCTGGCCGTATGTTTGATCCCCCTGTTTTATAGGGTAATTATTGGGTTCTTAGACCAGGTCCACTCAGTGTAAACTCTTTGTTTGGACACATTTATACATCCCACACACCTTTCTAAAAACCCAAACCTGAACTAAGCCTGTGTTCTGCATGTTGTTTAAAGTGTAACAGTGCAGAGCTCCTCTTTGCTTCTGGAGGTTTGTCACAGCAACACATCTTAGAAGGGTAATTGCAGTATCCCAGAGATGGATCAGGCTCCCATGTGTACTGCAGTTTATTGCCTTATAATTATGAGACTAATTACGAAGATGTATTACAACCCCCCGTGTGGCTGGGTATATGTGTGTACACACAATTCCCACACACACAAACTCACACGCACACATCAATCAGAAATACTGTAGCAGATGATTAAAATCTCGAAGTGAAAATGGGAGGCAGTAATGACTACACCGCTGCCTTCGCGAGCCCGAGTGTTTGCTCGGAAGCCGTTCTAATGCCTCACTTAAAGATCTGAGTTTGAGATTTATTGTCAACAAGCTCCTGCTCAGCTCCTGATTCCATTTTTAACAAAGTGTGTTAACAACAAAGAAGCAATTAAGCTGCGTTCAAATTCCTGCCCCTTGTTATTGCAGCTTTCTAGTCAAAACTTTTCGGAAAAATCGCCTACGCTATCATCATTGCAGTTACAAAGTAAGTGTGGTAACTATTTTATTGTTACTGCAATGTTTCACTTTTTCTTGTAAATTAAGTTCAAGCCAAGTCTCTCTTTTTTCCCTCCTGCACACCTGTCACCAAGAGTACTGTGATGTGCGTTGTAGCCGCAACAAGAGTACAGAAGTACAATAATTGCAACAAGGCTCTTCTGTGTAACATCAATCAGGATAAAACAAGTACAGTAAATGAATACAACTTCACATACGGAGCATTATATTCTTTGTTCCTCACATATATTATAACAGGTTACATTCTTGGTTCAGAGATGAGAGAAAGAAGGGACACACACACACACGCACACAGACACACACACATCCTTCCTGGGAATCTCTGGAGATCTCTAAGGACAATGGCGGGATACAGTGTGCAAGGACAAGATGTGGCTCCTCTGACACAGCAGGAGTTGAGTGTGTGTGTTTGTGTGTTTGCACACAGTGGGAGGCAGGGACCAGGCATTTCAGTTAAACAAACGATTATTTTTCCAAAACAACTTGGATGTGAGTTGTCTGGGCATACTGAGCGCGCCGAGGGGAAGCATCATAATGGCTTTACGGATCAGGATTTTTTCTGTTTAATCCTCAGACGTGACAAAATCAGTGAACGAGTATATGTGTTTTATCTATATCTGAGGGACTAGCGCGCACACACACACACACACACACACACACGCACAAGCAGACAAACAGAGCTCTGTTATAGGTTTGAATTTTTTAAAGCACCTTCTGTCCCAAAACAGACATCCTGTACTCACACTCTGGGATGTTGCCGAAGGAGCGAGCTGAGGCCTTAACATGGACGCACATTTGCTTTCATCAAACTTTCTGAAACTGAAGTTCATCAAAGAGCATTGTGCCACTTCAGCAAATCCAGTTGTGCTCTTGAACCGTAGCAGCGATAAGTAGTTAACTCTTTCATGATAAAGACTCCATTAGTGCTCCACACAGATCTCTGGCAAGGAGGAGGAGGAAGAGGGCGAAGATGATAACTCCATGTTTCTAAACAACAGACAGGAAGACACGGGCAGACTTATCTGCCCGTGTCTTCCTGTCCAGGATATCTCATTTGGATCAGAGGCCATGTCATTATCATGGAAAGTACTGCGCAGGGGTATTTTAAGTTCTCAGATGGTACTCATATTCGGTTGATATTCTTCAAAAATCATATTAGCTCCATGAGTTTGTCACATTTTTGATGTGTTGCGAGTTACAAGAACAAAGGTTATCTTAGTGCCAAATCCCCGTAGTGCTTGTGTAGACAGGCTGGTGGGGTGATGCCTATCTGAAGGCACGGTTTATTTATAAGAGAAATCTCAGCAATTTCCTCTTTATAAAACAAGACACAGCCGTGTGGCACCTCAAATCACCACATACCCAGAATCTCAATGCAGAATTTGATATCTACACATACCCCGGCAGCACACCCACTTGCAAAACCACAAAGAATACTTTTTTGTTGTTCCACTACACTCACACATAAGCGTACAAATATTCAAATGTATGTTTGGCATTTTCAACACGACTTTCAGATGAATAATTCAGGCCTAATCTTCAGAGGGTGGCATGAATTGAACATACACCAGTCAGCGCCGGCCATCTCTGTCTGGTGTGCTGTGTGTTATGTTGAGTGATCAACACACGGGCAATTTGCCTCTTTGGCCCACCTCTCATTGACTTTTAATGTATGTACATGGAATGTATGATCATTAAAAATCTGAGTGGGGGTCAGGCAGAACAAAAGCAAAAAGACAACCCCCCTCCCCCCAACCCTTTCTCTCTTTCTCTCTGTCTCGCTCTCCGTCCATTCATTAATGATATCTATAGCCCTTTAAGCCCTTCATGAGTGTTGGTGGAGTGTCGGGGAAGCTCTCTAATCCCCACGTTGCTCTTTATTCTGCCCATGACGCTCATCCCCTCAGTGTCAGATCCTGAAACCCCGCTAATCCCCTGGTGGCATTGCGCGCGGGGCCCCAGCTGTCGGCTCCCATGCTGCGCTGCTTCTCGCCCGGCTAATTTGTGGCCCTGCTTGGGATGCTATTGATGTCACCCTGCCCCATCTAGTCCAATAACTTTTTTTTTCCACTCTCTTTCTCTTTCTCATTGCCTTCTTTCTCTCTCTCTCTCTCTTTCTCACTTTGCCCTCGCTCTCTGCCCCTCTCTCTCCTGGCTGATGATGAAACTCCCAGCTGGCACCAAGTGAATGCTTTTGTTCCCTCTGTTGTATAAAGAATGTCCTTTTCCTCCATGCCCGCACATTACAAATCTGCCACAGAGCCCTTCCTCTCTTCCACCAAAAGCTGAATGGACGTGCAGAGGAGGAGGTGGAGATAAATGCAGCACAGAGGGCAATTCGGACTAAGCAGCCGAGAGCACACAGACTAAGCATTTGGATGATGGCACATTAAGAATCCTCAAGTTCAATTAAGAGTGCTTAACAATGCATCAGTATGCAGCCCAGCTCTCTTGGACTTATTGTAATGAGAGGAAGGAGGTGGGAAGGAGCAGGGAGGAAAGGGAAGGGTGGTGGGTGAGGGTGGTGGGTTATGATTAGCACTGTTTTCTTTCTCCCTAAGCTCCTCTGTGCAGCTCAGTGGAGCAGTGGGCTGCACAGAGATTTTGGACACCTTGGTGTCGCCCACCCAGACAGACGCCTGGCACTCTGTGGGTATGAGGGAGTGCACATACGGAGAAACAACACAGATGTAGATTATGACCAATGGTGTGAGAGAAGTTTCAGATTCTTCAGTCGAAGTAGAAAAAACATAACAGGAAATAATGTTAAAAATCCTGCATTCAAAACTAAACTTATTAAACCAACTTAATTTTATGTATTCTATAGGTACATTTTCTTTTTTAATCACTATATAGATTTGCTCTTGTCTATTACTTTATAGACATTATGTTTTATTATTTTAGTCATTGTAGAGGAATAGTAATAAGAACATTTTGAGTGATGCACTTATTCACTTTCTTTCCAAGGGTGATACCACTCTCGCATGTCATACAAAGCTGGCCTAGGAGCCAGTTAGCTTAGCATTTAAGCAGTGGTAACAGCTGTGCTGGTGCTGTTCAAAGTTGAAAAATTGCTCTGTTAAGTCGTGGTGCCTCCACTGCCACTCATGACAATGTTCCTGTAAGGCAGTGGAACTTTCCAAAGTTAGAAAACAGCTTACTTTATCCATGATTTCTCATCTATGTTGTTGAAAATGCTTCTTCACATTACTTCAGATGAAATGGTGTCGTGGTTCAGCTCATTGGCTTGCTAGTTTTCTCCATTTTACATCAGTAAAGAGGAAAACTATAACGTAGCTCACTAGGAGAACAGGACGTGCAATAAGTCAGATGAACAGAAAATTTTAAGATGACTACTGTCATAGGCTGTTGTGATTATGAACTTTTTATAACTTTTTAACATAAACATGCGATAACAATCAAACGACCAAATATTTATTTGGCTTCATTCCCATTACAAGGAAAACTTTCAGCGCCCATAGTAGTGAATTATAAAGATTTTGGAGACACTGAGAGAAGAGAGAGACAAAGACAAGGTGACAGATGAATAGTGTCCATTGTAGAAAGAGTGGAGAAGTAGAGGCAGATTAGAGGAAAAGAAAAAATGAATACAGAGACAGAGGAAGACCAAACAAATTATAGCAGTGAAAATTGAAGTTAGAGCCCCAAGCAGAGATACTGGGAGAGAGGATGTGGATCTGACCCCATTCCCAACTTCTCTTGGCATGGAGTCATCGATGTGACATGCATTACCATCACAGCTCTTGTCTCTGGCCCCGCCGCCCCTCTCCTTTACTGTTGTCTCTCTACTGCCAGCAATGATCACAGCTTCTCCCTAACACGAAGGGCCAACACACTACACTGCTCTCTCTGTCACCCCTTCTCTGGACCCACTGTCACAAAGATAAATAAGAAAAAGAAGTCAGCGAGAATTTTCCAACAGTCACTCTCTCCCAGCGGATTTCTCCACACAGTGTCTTTGCTCTTCTGTGAGGCTGCGGGATTATCTTGGGCAGCTCTCGGGCTATTTGAGGTCAGGATGAGTTTGCAGGTCTAGTAGGCAGTGACAGAAAAAAAAAAGTATTCACAAAGTGACACAAATCAAATCAGTGCGATTGGAGTTTGTAAAGAATGTGAACCTGGATACAGGTGTCGGATCCCATCCTGCTACAAAAGACCACTGCTGGAAATGAGACACAGAGGGAGTTGAACTTGTCAAGTTCATTTCAAAGTGATATCAAGTACATTTACAATCCTGTTATGTTTAAGCTATCTGAGTTACGCAAGTACAGAGAAGAGGCCCTAAAGGGTTTTGTTAATTGGTGTGTACTGTTGGCTGTAGAGACACACCATTGTCACCGCCACAATGTATTGCTGAGCATAAACAGATAGAAGCCACTTATGGTGCTCGTCTGTGAAATCAGCTCATTGAATAGTAAATTGTCAAATTATGTCTCCACTTCACATTAAACTGCAAGACCGTCATTTTGACTATCACTCTGTGGCAGATTTTTTTTATTTATTTTCTTTCGTGTCACTTTGTTGGAAGGAAAAAGACTCAAATCACCCCTGAGTGAAAAATGGAACGTGCTCAGTGTTTGTTGACAAGAGTTTGTAATTTCAATCGGGCACCATGGATGTTTTTGTCTGACACTCAAAAGCAGCAGTCCGTATCATCACAGTCAGAGAGGATTCAGATGGAGCACTAGACAGACATTATGAGGGGAGGCTGACAGGCTGAGTCACAGAAAATGAAAAGAAATTGACACAGGAAAGCAGAGGCACTGTAAGAAAAGAAAGAACACTTTCAATCCCAATCGAATGTAGAAAGTTCCCCGTAGAAAGTTGGCACCTGTTTAAATGTCTACAATATTTAAAAAGGTGCACATTTGTGCAATCAAACCATTACAACTCTTTGCATTTATTCACTCAGTGAGTAACAATGTTTGTCTATAGAAAGTCTGATTTTAAAGCCCAACTTTCTTACAAATTTCTAAATGGAAATCATATTTAATAAAAGCACATGCATTGTCATCGGCCTGATTCAAATTTGGCATTTTGGGTTGTCTTAAAGTGGAACACTTGGACACTTACAATTTGCTAATGAAGATATTATAATGTGCTGGCTGTGACTATGTGTTGTTCCCATTTGTCCGTTTTTTACACATATGCTGTATGCTTACCATGTCTTGCACGTCTTGAGAACATCCACACCCGGAGAGGCTACTCCCCTTCCACAGTATTCATAGATCGAAGAAAATCTTCTAATCACTGAGCATTTATTCAGCAGTTTTGGCCACAAAAACATTTCAGAAACTGCGCTATGTGCTATTGTTCCACATGCTATTGACTCCTGAATGAAGGTATTATGTGCAGCAGAGTTCACACAAAGTTTGCAGGAGAGATTATGGAGGAGCCTGAGAGCTGCAGTGCACAAGGTTATGAGCTAATTCCTCAACAACAGTGAGCCCGATGAGAGTTGCTGATGCCATGTAAGGCCGCGGACAACATAGGTGTGTATTTGGATTCATGGAGCCCATGATTGTGCAGTCACAGTATTGGTACGGTGTCTGCATGTGCACACGTATGTCTATATTCCCTGCTGTTTCCCCATAGACTCAACTTTCCACATTCCAACAGCATCCTCCTCCTCCGCCCCCTGCGCTCTGTAAAGCAGTTGATACATAGCAACAGCGTGCAAAGTCTACATAGCAGTAGACAGAAAACAGTTCCAGTGTGACTTGTAAGGTGTTGATGTGTGTATTACGCCCTGGAATAAAAAAAAACTATGTATTTATAAAATATTCATTTGACAAAGCATCAAATAAGCAAGAAATACATGCCCCTGCTTGTAAACACACCACCAAGATCTGTTTTAAGCTAAATATCAACTGTGGAATTACTTTAATTTATTTATGTGGACAACAAAGATTTTTCACTCCAGAGCACTAATAGCGCACAGAGGTGTTGCACCATTGCTGGGAGACAAACCCCAGGGCAGGCTTATGCCCAGGATTCTGTGGTGATCTCCTGTGGGGTGCATTGGGTGATTTGCATCGTCCCCTCCGGGCACTTTTATCCTGACCCGGCAGGACTGTGCACGTGGCGGAACGGTAGCCGGTGCTGTTGCCTGGACAACTGATCGCTGGATTACAGGTTAGGAGAAGGGGAGAGGGTGGGGGAGAGAGGGAGAGATAAAGAGAGGGAGAGGCAGCAAGCATTTAGATCGGTGGTCTTCAATCCTGGTCCTGCTGATTATTCATTTTGGCCAACTAATGAAGGCCTGAGACACAAGGTGAATACAATTAATTGGCTGGTTGGAGAGAAAACCATCAGTGCTCTGTGGACTGTAGGCTGAAAATGGGAAACGGTGGTTTAAATAGTGTTCGTAAAAACTGTCAGTGGGGATGTTTTCTTTCTGGGCAGACATATATGTAGTTTTAGTCAGTTTCATCAGGTATTAAATCCTTATTGTTGAACATCATATTGTATCAATATGAATTTGGTGACAGGGCAATGAGTTCAGCAGGCTCAGCTCGAGTCACAGTGACTGATAACTGATGAATGTCAAAACTAAATGTCATCTCAGTTCAATAGAGGGAATCGTTTTTCTTTTTTTCTCTCTTCCTGTTCAGATCATTATTTTGTTCATAGCTCCATAATACAATCTTCTTTGTTTACCATTAAGTCACATAATTTGGAGTGTGAACCTGACTGTTCACATTTGCATTAAAACCCATACAGTCACTGAAAACACGCATGTATGGAGAAAGCAGAGGAAGTGCGAATATAGACCTGAACTGTAAAAGTATACTGGTCTGCCTCATTCTGCATAACCTTCCCCTGAATCCTGTAAGGAGTCTCCTATCATCTCTGTTTGACTCTGTTTCCAGAGACCAGGATATCGAACTACGGGATATGGCACGCTGAAATCTCGTGCCTTCGGGGGAAAGAAAAGTTTCTACTGCTGCTGCATATTAAAGCATAGCTATTTTCTGTGAGTGTGGCATGTCTTTATTCAATATCAGGCACTCCACAGAGACACGTACAGCTTTAGGCTGGCAGCAGGGTGGTGAGAATGTGAGTTGCAATCTGACTGACTGATTGTTTTTAATAACGCTCACCCCCCATGCTCACATTTGTTCATATTTAACTAGGGAGATATTAGAGTGGACCAGTGTTGCTCTGTTTTTCTATTAACCTGAAATAAGGACAATGGTCATAACTTGTGGCAACAAGGGGGTGGGTGGGGCTTCCTCTTTCACCACCTGAATGACCTCTATACTAAATGACTAAATGTCTGCGCTACTCACAGGAAGTAGAGTTGTTTGAGCTAAATATTTACTGTATTCCTTACTATCTTGAGGACGTGGTGCTGTGACATAAAAAGGCCAAAGCATCAATACCTGCTCTGAATGAAAACACTTACATTGAGGTGAGGCAAAAAGCTTGCTGCCATAGAGAGTGTTGAGACAGGATGAGGGATGAGGGTGCGCACTTCCTAACAGTCTCCCTTCAAAGGCAATCATGATGCTAACCTCACAGTTTACGATGGTATGTGAATGGAGACTCCACTGTAAGGCTCGTCAAGCTCACAATTTGCCTCACTGGTTTTAAAGTATTTGACATATTTGCACAGATTCCTAGTTCATCTGCCTCCTCAAAGGGATGTGACAAGTTTGCCTGATTCTTTGTAGAAAAGATTAACTCTATCCGTCCTGTGAGTCCTCCACCTGCAACCTGACTGCTGTATCTTATTTACATGATGAAAAGCATGAAAATCTCCTCTAGCCCTGTGGATGTTTTGTCAACTCATTATTCAAAAGAGGCATTGGCCCAAGTCTGCATATAATTATTGATAGCTCTCTATCGTCTGGTTCTGTATCTTACCTTTAACCACTTTGAGGTATTCGTTCCATTTTTAAACAAACCAAAAGCACTTTTTAAGTCTCAGAAAAAAAAATGGTTTCAAAGCAGCTAGTGGGAGTCCTAATAAGAAACCCCTGTGGATTAGAATCTCCTATCTTTTTATACAGATACCCAGTTGCACCAGTCTGTTTTCACAGCTTTCAACTTAATGACTTTTTTCTCGTGACGTAAAAGGACGTATGGCCCCAAACCTTCAAGAAATTAATGCTGACCCAGTCCCAGTTCCCGGATCTCAGAAAAAAAATGTGAAAATCCATTCAAATCCAGATCCATATTGTCAGGTCTTGACACAGGTGTGATCATTGGAATGCACTTTTCATTCAGTATGTCAGCCATCAGTAAATCACCTCCAGCTTGTTCAAAACTCTGTATTTGTAATTAACAAGACATTTCAACAACGTTCCCTCTGTCTGAAGGCATTTGAAAGGTTTAACAGCAATGCATATGAGTCAGTTACATAACCATCGCTGTCCACAAAGGACCTCTTTTCCAGGTCAGGGCTAACTCAACATGTTGATGGAAGGAAAGATTTATTGAAAAGTGGCATTCAGCCAAGCCACTCAGATATTCAAATAAAATGTAGGCAGATAAATGTCAATTATCTGCACTGTTTTCCTTAGTAACCCACTTTCTCAGTCCTTTAATTATACTTAGAGGTCAGCAGGAAATAGAACAGAGTGCAGATGGGACAAAACTGCAAATGTAGGTCCACTGATCCGGTTCACTGAGCTGATTGCACTCAATGAAACAAACTTGAGAACAGATCCTGAGGCCAAAGAGGCTGCTGCTGAACACAAAAGAACTCAACAGTTCAGTACAGGGGACTTTGTTTGAATTTCATCTACAACAGTTGTTATTCCCCTTGTTTTTTTATTTCAATAAACTCTATTTCTGCTGTTATCAAATGGTATTTGGATGCTGATATTGAGCCAGTACATTAGCTGTAACAACGTGCAGCAATTCCAGGGCAGAGATACAAGTGTCCAAAACAGATTTACTTTCACAAGTAGGAGGCATGCTTAGTTCGTTGGAATGTAACTTCCAGATAGTCTTTATATCAGTGTTTAGAAGATTAGCCTCTGATGTGCCTTTTAAGTGAATCCATGCACAGGCACTAGATAGGTCTGCTTTGACAAAACACTGCCATCTTAGACAAGGTCAGAACAGCCATAATCCCCAAGCAGCATTATCTGCCACTAAAGTACATTCCAGTAATGTAGATGGTGTTTAGAAATGCGGAGGAGGAGAGGAGCAGAGTAACAGGTTTCCAGGAAGAGATGGGGAGGGAAGGAAGAGGAGGAGGGTGTTTTGAGTGCAAGAGTGATAACATGGTGAAACTAAGAAGAACCTGTTGGAAAATATGGATGATATGAGCAGGAGGAGGAAGAGGAAGAGTTCAGCAGAATGACAGAAGCTCAGGAATGGTAGGCCTGAGCTCAGAGTTTGGCATTATGAGGTTTTCTTTGAACAAAAATAAAGTTATACACCATAAAGGAATGCTTCCCAGATCAGAGTGTGGTTGCACTGGAAAGCTTCCAGGTCTGAATGTACACTCTGTGAGTGTGAACAGCATGTTCCTAAAAAAAGAGAGCTTGGAGAAACGTACCCAGACAAATAAAGGTTAAACCAGCATGAACTGATGGCCACAGTTACTTATTTACACATCGGCTAGACACGGAGCAAAGTTAGCATCCATTTAGAGTCGTGTTCCAGGTCACTTGGTAAATATATTCACTCTCCATTTTGCTTGGTTATTGATCTCCACTAACTCCGGAGATCTCTTGACTCTGTAGCTGATAAATGCTCCACTGTGTTCACTTGTTGGGTGATAGCTTTATCTGTCAGGTATTTGGTGCCATACAAATAGCGTACATTGGGTTTCAAGAGCTTTCTTAATGAAAACAGCTGCCTAGTGAGAGTAAATCAAAGCAGAGTTTAAATGATAACTTTGGTATTTGTGATTTGGTCCCGTAGACCACCTGTGATCTAACTGACCCCATGTTCTGCAAGGTAAAATTACTGTTTTTGTCAAGGGAGTCTGGTGGATTTGAACTAAGTATATAACATATATACATGTATATAACAAATATAACATCTGTTTATGGTTAAACAAAGGGATTGGACAGGCCTGTCTCTGTAAGGGACAACATCCATGATGTTGTCAGACACTTCAAATAACAATCTGAGCCTGTGATAGGCAAAAACAGGTGCAGGCAGGTGCCCAAAAAAGATTACATTACAGTTATTGCACCTTGTTAGTGGCTGCTGGCTGAGGTGATCTGCTGGACCAGTTCCAAAATGTTTTGCATCTACCAATCATTTCAAACCCAAAATATGAAAAAATGGGGCACAGGTTTAACAGTACTTAAGTTATCCTTTAAAGGCGCTAAAACACAGAGCTGAGCGGAACTGGACTGTGATAACATTTTGTGGGTTCTTCACTACGAGCTTGACCACTTGTTAATATAAAAATATCGAATAATAACGTAGTCCTGGTCATACCTCGAAAAAGTGATGATGAGGAAAGGAATTTGCCTTTTCCATCAGAAACTTATTACCACCTTTGTAAAGATGGGTCTTATATTCTTTTCCTCTCCAGGGACCTTTTGTTTACCTTTCAAAATAGTGTGCTTGAGAAAGACTGGCCGCAAATAACATGTTTACTTGCCATTTGAAACACCAAGCTGGCACCAAATAAAATAAAAAAAAATCCCATAAAAGATCTGTATGGAGTCATAATCAAACCCCTGTAGGATTGATTGTGCTCTGTTTAATGGCGGACCATGCTTTTTCATATCTTTGTGAATTATTCTCTTAGTTATGTATTATTCTGTGTTATCATTGACTCACTGACCCTTGCTGCACCTTTAAAACCACTCATTTGCTCTGTTTAGAAACCTGACATTTCCACTGCCTGCCCCTGCATCCACCACTCCCTCTGTGTCCATCTGTTTCTCTGTCTGTCTGCCTGACGCCCAGAACACTGAAGGCGAAGACAGTCATTGAGGCCTTCAAAGCCATCTGAGTAATTTCACCTCCAGAAAACCTGCCAGTGTTCTTTCTCTCCCTCCCGTCTTGATATTCTCTTCCCCTCTCTCTCTCTCTCTGTAGTGCTATTCTCTCCCCATGTCTGTCTCTTCATCTCCTTTGCCTTTGTATGTCTGCTGTTTTTCATGGCCTCTCTCTCTTTCTCTAAATATTTCAATTTCGCTCCCTTGCTCCCTTTACTCCCTTTACTCCCTTTTCCTCACTCGCCTTCTCTCCTCTGTACCTCGGGTACACCTGGCTGGCCGTTGAGGGCTGACACTTTAAAGACATTGGCTTCAGCTTCAGCTGCTGGTGGAATATCAATATCTGCTGTACACACACGCACACACACACACACACACACACACGCACACACACACACACACTCAAGTCTCCCTCCCACACATGCATCATCATATAGCACACATGAAGGCGCGCACCCCTTCCATCCACACACCGCCAATTAGCCCACAAAGTGTAGGTGACTATATTAGAGTGGACAAAGAGGCAGGCTGTATCTGCTATGTTGCACAGTGGCGACTGAATGACCACCATATGAACAAGAGAGGAACCTTGGGAGCGCTCCAGCGAAGGGCACAATGAGTAAACACAAAGCACTTCCCTCTCCTCCATTTTTCTGTTGCTACAAAACGGTGTTTTTTCTTTCCAAATAACATGTCCTGCATGTGTTGGTTACATCAGAAGAATTTTAAGCAGCTAACTGTAAGCCCTTTAAGACCTCATCCTAGCTCGTGCATGTGTACAGAAACGCACACTCACTTACCTTCCCACCGCAAACCGCCCTACCCCGGACTCTCTCTCTCTCTTTGTCTCTGAAGGCTACTCCTCAAACCTCCCTCTCTCCCCCTTGCTCTTTGTTGATGTCTCTCCATCAAAGCTAGATTACTGCTCTCAGTGTTGCCTGGCATGGATCTCTTTGCTCCTGGGAGTAATACCCCATGGCAGATTGACTCAAGAGGCTATCACATGATTTTCACTGTCTGTTTCAATTGTTTTGGCTATCTGTGTCTGAGAAATTGGCCATTTCAAATTTCACACCACAAGTGCATGTTTGCAGCAGTAAAAAGAAATCTGTTTGGTGATATCTGGGTGGATTAATGGCTTCATTTTCTTTCTTTGTATTCATGGAAAATATTCTGCCATGCTAGCTTAAAGATTGCCAAAATAATTGGGAAACTATTCTCATCTCACCAGTTCATGCAACTCTTGTGTTTACTCATTGACTGTGTGTTTAGCCTGGATAGCTTCCTCGAAGTCTCAAGGGACGAAGTCAGCTTTTCACCACTCTGAAATTTGCATAATGCTGGCCTGACACCTAGTGGATACAATAATGTTGGTCTAAGAAGGGTATCAGCAAGGCACTGAAAATGAAATTAAATTTCTCATCTCTATTTGTCTTGTTGATAACAACAATCAGCTGATACTGTACAGTATAATCCTCCGGCTACGCCTTGAACGCTTCACTTGAACTGATGTTTCATTTGCAAGTCATACATAAATGTTTAGTTCTTACCAATAACCCGGCTTATTTGACACAAATTAGTATTGAACACCAAAGCCAGACCAGTCATCACCTACAAAATGACTGTAAATCACCACTAACAGTGATAATTAAGCTGTTCAGAAGAAAAGGTTATACTATTGATACTGATACTACTATGCATTAGATGTATTTACACTCTTTAGTTTCTTCTTGATATAGTAGCCATTCCTGCTCTGGATGAAACACAAGAGATTCACAGAAAATTATAAATGGAATATTGGATGAAATTTGAATATAGCAGGTAACTACAGCAACACACAATTTTGCTCATCTTCTTCTCTGACAGAAGCGGCTGTTTCTTCCTGGCCCTGGTGATGAATGAATATGTCATTGCAAACTGAACTCTAGTATTATCTAGTACTCATTATGTTGTTCTTAGCATTATCACCAGTATCCACAAGTGCTGCCACATCAACCACAACTGAAATCTAAAGATTTGCAAGAGCTTTACTAGAAGCTGACCTAATGGGGCATTTATAGCTCATCTTATAGTATAAATCTTTATGTTGACATTGTATCGCTCAAATAACAATCCATCTCCTTTAGCAACGTGAGAATCATCAATAATATTTTTTATGAAAAAGTCAGTGGCACAAATCAGAAGCCCTGGTTAGTCTTCTTTGACTCTGCTGTGGAAGCGAGGCTTGTTTGGGCTGTGGGTCTCAGTAAGTTTAGTCAAGCGCAGAATCAGTGCCCCGGCACCAGGGTGAGCTATCTAAACATGCATGACAACGTGACAAACCAACTCCACTTCAGATCCAGCCTCAGATTCAGCATAGAACAAGAGATTCAGGAGGAAATTTACAGTGAAGGGATAGAAACGAGCACCATATTGAGTCAAACAGTAAAGATATTTAATTTAAAAAAACCAAAACAAAACATGATTGTCTGCAGGATATCTTATTGGCTTCCGTGGTGGACCAGACTAGCACTGCCCATCACTGATACAAAGGGTCTCATTTGTTTTCACATTGATTTAATAAAAAAGGCCTTAATTGAGCAAACACAGATGAAAGGGAATCGTTATCTGGGATCGCATAGGGATGAACGCTCCACTTTCCCTTATGTACAGATGATGGTCTTTGTTTTCTTTAGTCCATGAATCTTGGAACCTTTTAAATAACGTCAATACTACCCACATTTTAGGGTCATTAGTGGTAAAAATATTAAAAAAAGAAGAAGGGGCAATCCACTGACGTCAAGTACAGAACAGAAAATATGCTTAATGTGAACTGACTGTCCATGTTGCCTTCAAATAGTCTTTTATTTGACCAAAGAGAGCTGTCTGCCCTTCACACACACTCACACACACACACACACACACACACACACAATACTAATCAGTGAGATCTAAATCCCCTGGGTATAGGCTCTATTAGACCATGTGCTTATGAGAAGATAATCATTTGGTGATATGAAGACACAGCGCTGGGCTGTGGGTGGGAACAGCATTGGTGCTGCATGAAAAAGCTCTGCTGCAAACTGTGTGCCAAAGCCTTAACTTTTAATATAAGTTGTTGCCTAAAGGCAGACATTAATGAGTCCTTTTTGTCAAGGTGAAGGAACAGAGATAGTAGACAACGTGCATAACATTAAAGGCTGCAATCACAGCTTTGAATAGGAGAGTATGGGTTATAGAATGACACCGCAGTTTTCTGGGCAAACAAGTTAAGCCTTCGCACTTGATTATCCAGACTGAAGAGATAACTTTAATGTCAGCAAAAAGGGGAAGATGTTTTTGATGAAGCTGTATGGTGCAGTCAGGATTATCATTTGAGTATAGATAATTTATTTCCTAACAGTTTAGCTGACCTGTTTATTGTGTATTTTGCTTTGAAATAAACCTCTGACTGGACACAAAAAAACCATAAAATGTCATGGAGTTAATTAAAAAGAGAACCAGATTTTCACAATTGCCAAATTGACTTTTTGCAGACTCAAACACTAGATGGTGCTGTTTAGTTTTGACTGCTTGATACATCACAGCAGCTGTGTCACGTGCAAATATTGTGACCTCGGTTTTTAAATATCACACGTTTTAAGCCTGCCATGATGTATAGTTCCCTTTTTTTGAAAATGTGTGTTCCTTGTGCATGTCGTTTGGCAGTGTCTGTTTCGCTTGCATATGCTGCAGTGAAGCCCACAAGACACAGAATGACAACTGACCACATAGATTGCAAGTAAGCACAAGCACTTTATGGTCTAAGCTGGTGATTTTGTTGTGCAATCCACATTGAACTGCACTCTAGTGGTCGTGGTGGTTCAAGCAGCTATTTATGCCGAGTTCTGTAAACAAGCCTGAGTACAAGAAAAACATGTCACATCTCTATGTGTGATGACTGAAGATGCATTCCAGCTCTGTTGTTTATGCACCCACGTTCGTCAACCAAGCAAGCAATGATTCTTTGACTCTCCTCCAGCTTTAAGGAATGAGCACACAATCACATTGCCACCTTGTGGGATGCACTGCTTGGAAGCTGGAATTATAATGAATGAGCTTGATCTGTTGTGTAGATGAGACGGAAATGAGCTTAACACGTACAAAGACAGGAAATGCAAGCATCTGTTGATGATGCATAGTTAAATTAGGATATTTCTTTATGCTCAAAGGATGAACGCTGTCTGAAAAAGTGAGCTTCACATGGCCACAGTAAAACGGTTCCCACTGTTAACCCAAGCATCTTGGTAAATCTGAAACATTTTTACTGAACTCATGGTGGCTGTTTTTGTAATGTCAGTAGTCAAGGCCAGTATGTTTTACATGTGGTTGTTCCTTTTTCTCATATGCTGACTTCATCATATCTCCGTGTTTATGTTGCTTCTACAGTAACCTAATCCTGTTTTTGTATGCCTGTGTTTTCAACCAACCAGCCAGCAGCGTAATCAGCCAGCAAAATGGTTATCAAGTATCAGTGCTTTTTTTCACTGCTACAATCGTGTGCCAGACAGAGATAGAGATGTGAAGTGAATAGGAATGCAAGCCATAGAGGAAAAAAAAGGAGAGATCAGACCATGGGGAGGTACTGGAAGGAGAATTTGATATTAGACGAAGAGGGAAAAAACGAAAGAGAAATAGATGGAAAGAAAGAGATTAAGTGAGGGAGTCAGGCATGCACTGTAAAAACACTCTAACATGTCACATGTGAGTCTGCAGCAGTGCTGCCAAAGACAGGCTCTATTTTTAGGGGAGGAATGTACACAGAGGCCTCGTGGAAAGAGACCATAACAACAAACAGAACGCAACACGCTCCTACAAAGAGACGGCCCCCTTTGGAACATACAGTCACACAGCATCAACACGAGAGGAAAAAGGAAGAAAGTACAGGAAAATGTCAAGGCATCAGATTTTTTGCTGAGATCTGGCTTCGAATACAGAGTGGGACCCTCAGAAAACGGATAAAGAGGAAAGAGAACAGGTAAGAGATGTAAAGCTTCACGGGCTGTCAGGAGCACAGGACTGGAATTTTATGTAAATATTAATCACATTTCATAAACTTGCTTTATATGCAGATGACTGTACACCCTTCAAAACTGTCCTTCATTCTAAGTTGTTACTTTATTTTACACTCCTATCTAATGCATGTAATTAGACGGGAAAAAAGCTCCACACGCATCCAAGTTCAAAAGCTAAAATGATAACAGAAACATTTGAGGTTCTACAAAAAACACCATCACAGAAGCACCATTTGCTCCATGACAACGAATCATGATCCCAGAGCACAAATAGTATTGCAGGTTTATCTACTTAGACGGCTAGTCTCTGAAAGAATCAGACAGGCAGGCGTGCTGTAGGGCCTGTTTGCTCACATGGTGAAAGGCAATGATTTGAAGTCATGTAACAAGCGATTTTTCTTGCCAAGCTTACCGGGAATATCTGCAGGCTAAATTTCTGATTCATGACACAGGACTGAATGTAATTTCATTCCACTTGCCTAGCTGTATGGTAATTTTTGTTTTTACGAGTTTGAATCCATATGGGTAATAATTAATTCTAAGATGTCTTATTAATGAGAGTTGTGACCTTGTACTGAAAACACCATTTTCTCAAAATCTTCTTGTAGCTGCACCAAAATCTAAACTAAAACTAAATCAAGTCCAGTTTTGGTGAAGTGGAAACACATTAAAGCACTTATTCACTCATCTGATGAATAGTCAATATTTACAGTAAGCCCTTAAATGGCTACTAATGGAAACCATATAGCTAAAACACTTGAAGTAGACATTGTTTTAGAGTGAGTGCTTATACAAGTTGATGGAGGAGGGTTTAACTTATATTTCATATTAAAAAAACGAACAAACACATTAAAACAAGCCTAAAAACCAAATGATTTGACAATGACAACATGGTGTCTCTCCTCAGCATGGACCAGCCAGCAGTCAACATCTTCCACTACAAGGACAAGGAGCAGTCCTCCAACGTGCTCCTGCAGCTCAACAGACTGAGGCAGGAGAACATCCTGACTGATGTGTGTCTGTGTTCAGATAACACAGAGATCCCCTGCCATCGTAACGTCCTGGTCTCCAGCAGCCCCTACTTCAGAGCCATGTTCTGCAACAACTTCATGGAGAGCCAGCAGACCAAAATTAACTTAAAAGACATCACAGCCACCATTCTGAGCAGTATCATTGACTATGTTTACACAGGACTCATTAGTATCAACATGGATATTGTGCTGCCTCTGATGCAGGCGGCGTCCATGTTGCAATATGGCCGCCTCTTTGAGGCCTGTTCAAGCTTCCTTCAGGAGCAACTGAGCCCTGACAACTGCTTGAGCATGATAAGACTCTCTGAGATCATGAATTGTAACAGTTTGAACGACAAAGCTAAAGAGATGGCTATGAAGAGCTTCTCCGATGTGTCAGCATCTGAAGATCTGTGTGAGCTCTCCTTACCAGAGCTCATGGGATACCTGGAAGATGACAGTCTTTGTGCGGAGGAGGAGCAGGTCTTTGAGACACTTGTCGCTTGGATTCACCATGATCCTTTATCCAGACGTGGTGCCATCAGTGACCTTTTCAAGAAAGTTCGCCTTCGCTACATCCACCCCACCTACCTTTTCCAATTCATAGCCAACGACCCTCTGATCCAGTCCTCCACCCTCTGCACTGAGCTCATAGAATCTGTGAGGCGCCTCATGTTTTCTGTGAGCTCAAAATGCATTGGCGACACAGCAAACGACTTCAAACCTCTCTGGGTCGCACCAAGGCGTTACTCCTACCACGACATGCTGGTGGTGGTAGGAGGGAGGAAGAATAATGAGCAAACCTCGAGGGAGGCCATCGTCTTTGATGAGAAGAGCGAGAAGTGGCAGTGGCTCGCCAAGCTGCCCATTCGCCTCTATAAAGCCTCCTATGTCGCTCTCCACAGCGTCTTGTACGTTATAGGAGGCTTGACCACAAACACAAAGTGCAGCCAAGTCAGTACAACCGTCTACACCCTCTCCCTCAAGACAAACCAATGGCGGACGGCAGAGCCCATGCTGGAGCCACGCTTTGCCCATCAGAGTGTCTCCTACCTCCAGTTCATCTTTGTCCTGGGTGGCCTTGGGCCTGACAGACGGCTAACAGACAAAGTGGAGAGGTGAGGTGGACCATAAATAGGCACGCATACAGCATAAAACACACAAATGTGGCAAACAATAACAAATCTCTTAACAATGCCATCAGGTACAACAGTATGTTCAACCAGTGGGAGTCTATGGCACCCATGCCTGAGGCTGTGCTGCACCCTGCAGTGGCTGCAACAAACCAGAGGATCTATATGTTTGGAGGAGAGGATGCAATGCAGAATCCAGTCAGACTAATACAGGTTAGACAATACATGTTCAGTCTCTAAATCATTGTTTGTTTTTACTCATCTATCCTCATTCATTCACTCAATCTACTCCCCTCCCCCTCTGTAGGTGTATCACATCGCCAGAAACATGTGGTCTAAGATGGAGAACAGAACAGTGAAGAACGTGTCTGCTCCTGCTGCCATTATGGATGGCAAAATCTACATTATTGGAGGTAGATGATAGAGAAAGAAATATAGAGGAAGAGCACCGAATCCATTTTTGCAATAATTCATTAATACTTATTTATTTCCATATGGATCAAATTGTAGTTACATCAAAGCATTCTGCTTGAGCCGCTCGTGCAGCCCCTCTCAGATTAATGTCTCCCCCGTCACAGGATACACGAGGAGAATGATTGCATACGACACCAAGGCCAACCGGTTCATCAAGTGTGCCAACCTGAAGCAGAGGAGGATGCACCACTCTGCTACCATTCTCAACAATAAACTTTACGTCACTGGCGGGCGTCACATCAACGGCCACGACATCATCGAGGACTCGGACAGTTTCGAGAGCTATGACCCAAAGACAGACACTTGGACATCTAAGGGGACTCTGCCGTATAAACTGTTTGACCATGGCTCCCTGACTCTGACGTATGTCACACACACATGGGCAAAATCATAGCTGAGGTCTGATTCATGCTTGAATGCTATTCATTTGAAACCAATTTATTTTGAAATGCACAACCATCAATCAAACGAATTCATGCAAAGAAAATGACTAGATAAGACCATCAAGGTTTTCTTTTGAAGCAGATCTCCATTATTCATGCATTCACGAGCTATGGACTTATTCAAAAGTTCCACATACAAAGAATCATGCAAGTAACATCATTTTAAGACCTGAAAATGTTCCATTCAATATTCCATGTGTTTTCTATGTTTTTACTTAAAAACCAAACCTATGAAAACAAGCTATCCTGCTGTATAGCCCTTTCATACGCTGTGGAACTTCTCAAAGGGAGAAAGAGCTATTTTGGGCCTGCTCTAAATCATGAGATTTCACTTGTCATGTTTAAATCCCGGGGCTGTGTACTGTTTTGTGCAAGTCAAAGCTATGCTCTGCTGTTAGTTCTAAACCTGCTGCTGTGTCTGGTGAACCCACAGTCGTTTGCTTCAATGCTATTAATGATAATGGAACTGCACTGCATTTAGATTAAATACAACCATTAGTAAGGGTTTTGTTTTTTTTAGCCTACTACTCCAATATGATATAATGCACAACATAAGTCTGCATCATCATATATTTTATCCACTATTGTCTATAATTATTTAGTAAGATTCAGTATTGCCTTTTTAAAAAAAACGTTTTGGGTGTTTTTGTACTGTTTTTACTGGTTTTATCACTTGAGTTTTTACAATAAAAAGTCAATACATACATGTGCCCTCTCCATCTCTCCAATGTTCAGTACAATATGTCTTAACGGTGCTTAGTCAGTTGACAGTGAATGCAATCTGAGCAGCACGTGTCCTGTATGTGCCGTCATGTGTCTGTTTAACCCCACTCACACTCCTGTCCACACTGGAAATGAACATGCCCAGACAGGCTCCTGCCATCCACACACAGGGGGGGCAGAGAAGATAAAATGGAAAACCAATCCTTGTACAAAGACTTGGCTGTAAATTTCATCCAGTTGGGAGCATGTTGAAATGGCTTCGCTCCACCTGTTGCAGGTAAAATGAAAGCCGCAGGGATCCAAAGAAGTCTCAGCTGGCAAACATGATTTTTTATGTTTCTGCTCATACAGAAAGCACATGGTGATGGACAGGAAGTGAGAGCCAGATGCAGTAAAGACATCAAAGCCGGATTTAGTAGCTTGTGTAGTCAGCAAGACTGAATATCACTGGGAATTTAGTGAAGTGGTCATGGGACTACAACTTAGAGGGCTTGGATTTTTTTCAAAAGTTACATTTAATGTTAATATGAAGAGATGCGAGTGATTCAAATCTCTGTGAAGAGTCAGATCCTTTAAAATCATTCCTCAAAGTAAGGATCAGCAACAGCAACAGCTACCGCGATTACATAATTTCATTCATCAATGACTTTCAGAGACCAATGTCAGCCATTTCATGTGGAGTAAACATAACGTGACTACAAGGTATTAGACAGGAGCCGATGTGCATTTCTTTGAAACCAGAAGTCACTGGGTCAAATGTTTCAGTCGTTCACTGCTAGCGAATAGAGTCCAGGGGACAGTGGGTGGAGTGGATGGGAAAAGGTGGGGGACTGGAAAAACTATAGGTGATTTGATGTTATTTTGAGACACAAACAAGAGGGCGAATGTTACACCACGTGAGACATGTGGTCTGTCAGTTGCCATGCAGGCCGCCTGATGTGTGAGACGACTGGAGAGCGAGAAACCGATGAGCGGGGTTTCACAACAGAGCATCTGAGCGAGTGATGAAACTCAACCAGGAGGAGCAGCAACAGGTGTGAGTGACTGTGAGCATATGCGAGAGCGTGTGTGTTTGTGATTAAGGTTTTTTGGACGGTCGAGAAGGACTGACCAGCTGTCCTGTCTGGTCACAACATCACAACAAAAACAGGGTTGATGGACAGATGAGAGAGAAGGAGAGGGATGAGCCATTAATAACTTTTAAAATTGTTCTAATTCGATGCCTCTCCTATCCACGTATCTCAAAAATGTAGAAGAGATTTCTATCTCGGAAACATTTCACCTTGAAATGAGCATTCCCACTATAGATTAAAACATACTGTGTAAAATCATTAGGATACATCATCTTGGGAACATGAATGTCTATATAAAACATTGTGGCAATCCATGATGTAGATGTTGAGAACTTTGCCTGGTAGTGCTACTGTGGGGGGGTCACCAAAGTGAGCAGTAAACATTCTTCGGGGACCACATAGAATTTTATGGCAGTAAAAGTATTTCATGGCAACACTGCCATCCCTGGAGCCACACGACTCTAAAACTATGATTTTTACCTTTTCTTGTCAGAGGAGGAGCTGATAACAGAGCACATCTCTGAGTCATCATTGTTTCAATTGGGATTCACTGAGTAAACTAAAATGACACACAGTCACAGTCACAGTTAGTCACCACCTGGCTGAGCTCTTGCTGGGACTTTCCATGTCATCCAGTAGTTTGGCCTACCCTGAAAATAGTCCCAATTAGACTTTGGGGACACTCAACACCATGCACATTACTGTATACCCCTATAGTTTCACTTTTTACACACAGCACTGTGGCTCTGCATGGTTAGGGTTAATGGCTGAACTATTCCAGCTCTGCAGTGGCTGCAATTTTAAGTCACGATCAAGACACCTAGTCAGGATACATCTGCCCAGCGTGCTTCCATGTATTCTCATGTGACGTGTAGCTGACAGATTTTAACATGCGGAGTGTGAACAGAGCTCTGTGACCTTTTGTGTTCACCGGGGTGTTACATCAAAACCTCAGACATGAAGCCACGGGTGCACCTGTTCCACTGTAGGATCATTTGTGACCATCAAGTGATGAGTCTGTAGTGTAAGAAACACACCAGCAAGCCGGTTCATGCTACACACACAGGATGTGTCCCAACAGAAGTGCTAGATGAGCTGAAACACTGGCCTGCTGGTTCTTGGAAGAAGCTCATACTCGTTGTGCACCATGTGCTGCTGCTGACATGTTTAGCAGATTGTATGGCGTGTCATGAATTATGAGGACAGAAAGTCCCTTCTCTCATTCTCCCTCCACTCAATGGCTTAAAGCAGGCATGGAGTCATACACACACACACACACTCAAAGCTGTGGCTTTGTACTGAGAATGAACACACAAACTAAGTGTTTCTCATGCTGCAGGATTTTCAGGAAGTGCACTTATCAGCAGTCACATGACCTCAGTGATCAGACTGAGACAGTGTTTTAGGTGAGACATTAACAACACTTCTCCATTGCTGCCTTTGTAATCATTCCTACTGTATGCTGATGACAGATTGACAGATCAGACTCAATACACAACTCTTCCTGATCGTTCACTACAACAGCGGACGTGCAAACATCACTTTTCAAATCAGCTTCATGGTAACTGCCTATGAAAGCACAAAGTTAAGTGACATGAGAAACGCTATTATAGCCATAAGCAAACAAGTATAAACTCTGAAGCTGATTCCCAAAAGCCTCACAGATGAGTGTGTAAATATGTCATGTGTTTATTTGGGCTGATAAGAGTTGACCCAGTGGCCTGGACAGACAGATCTTTAATGGCACAGTACAAAATAAACATAATACCCTCGTGCAGTCTTCATGGATCAGTTGCTGCTGTTTTGGGAAATTTAAATACAATGGTAAAGCCCCCAGCAGACACACACACTCCCACGCAATCTGCGGAGGAATCCAAAGGACAACTTCATCTATTTATAACACCAGGAGTGACTAAGAGTGAGGGGACTTTTTCAGACACGTTATCATCAGGATGAAATGTTTCTTTTTTTGTGTGCTGTTGAGAGACACAATATTGTTTTCAAATCGAGAGATGGATGAAGTCTGTAGCAAAAGTCAGAAGTAGCAGCTGTTTGAGCAAGAATGATCGTTCCTCATCAGTCAATCCCACTCACAGCCAGTGGTGAAAGAAGTATTCAGATCCTTCATTTCAGCAAAAGGAGCATTATCATTATGAAAAAATACTTTGTTACAAGTAAAAGTCCTGCTTTATAAGTTCTATTTGAGTAAAACTAGAGCCTGTGTAGGTATGCAAGGCCTTTAATATATAACAATGCACCATATTTTATAAGTTGGTCATATGTTTTTGGCAAGATCCTGTTTATGAAGTGAAAAGATCAGTATAGTTAAAAAAAAAACTCCTGAGCTGAACCTTTTTAAAGTGCATTATTCTGTGTTGATGTGATGATGATTTCAGCCATTTGTTATGAAATGTTGACATATTTTAAACAAGACTTAAGAAAGTAATTCATAGGGACAGAAATGCTGCTAAATAACAATAACGATCCATGTAGTTCAGTTGAAGTACAAAGTAGTAAACACAGGAAATACTCAAGTGAGTATCCAGGTATTTCAAAATCAAGTACAGTATTTGAGTGCGTGTAGCTACTTCAACCCGTTGTCACTGCAGACACAGTTACATACTTGTCTCCCAACATTTAGAAATGCTTTCCTAAAGGATTCATCGAGTTAAAATCCTCCCAAATGAATTTCCTTGGTGTCTGCTGACCCTTACCTTTCCATGACATGGAAGCTTTTGTTACCTCTGCTCGCCTCTCCAAGAGGTTTTGCAACGCTCCAGTTGATAAACAAAGCCACGTGTTGCAGGGAAGTTTCCAAAGTGGGCGGACCGCGTGCATTTCCGGGTTCTGAGTTGAGGATATAAGAAGAGCTGCGCAATGTCAACAGTAGACCAGAACAAATAGCTTTCAAGGAGGGATACACATTAAGCCAAACAGGGGCTGTTTCCTGCTATCTTTTTTTACTTTTAATCAACTCAGCGTCTTTACCCAGGATGCCTTTCCTCGGACAGGACTGGAGGTCACCGGGTCAGAGTTGGGTTAAAACCGAGGAAGGATGGAAAAAGACAACAACAGACGACAAAAACAACAATGTCTCCGTGGAGAGGTTGGTGTTTTAACGGGGGAAATGCGGGGAGTGTGTCCTGTCTCCATCACGGCGGTTTTGAAATCGCGCAACTCTTAAATGCGCCATCACTTTTTAGTTAGAAACAGATGGAGGGGGGAAAGGTGGGGGGAGGTCTGCTGAAGGAAAATACTTATCTAAAAAAAAAACCGAACAGGATGACAGACAGACAGACAGTAGGCCTACATCTTCATGTTGGCTGCATCTCCTTAACCTCAGTGTCTTTGTGTTTTCTGGAGCCATGTTCCTTTTCCAGGCTAATCACTAAGCTATTAATAACCTCACAACAAGTGAGTGGATTAACAAACGTCTGTCAGTCTGTCCACTTTCCAAAATGACCACAAGCCTTTAACATGACTTAAGGTCGCACTCCACAGCACATGTGTTACAAAGGCAGTCTAAATTATGTTTGATCCCTCTGTTTTGATGCCTCTCTGCACAGAAGAAAACCCTGAGAAGGCATAAATAAATAAATAAAATGGTGCTGCATATAAACTCTGCAGCCCTGTGTGTGCTGAGATAAAGTGGTGAAATGATGTCTGTAATGAAATATGGGTCCTTGTGTTTTTCCAGCTTCTGCAAAGCCGAGGTGGAGGAGGAGAGTTTCAACAAGGAGAACCTGCTGCTCTCTCTCAACTACGACATGGCTGCCAAGAAGAGGAAAAAAGACCTAATGAACAACAACACCAAGGTCCCCTGTGAGTCTCAATGAAAGGGCCACACAGTCTGACTTACTGGATAAATATGCAAAGGATAACATTTTGTTATTTTATGTGTGGGGTCATAAATAATCTAATAATATAACATGGTTTGGTTCCGGACCAGAAATATTAACAGGAGAGGCTCATGAGGATCTTATGTAACATTCATGAGGAGAACTCTTCCCTGATAATGTTGTTTATGATTAATTTCCCATCATTTCATAAACTCTATTTCAATAACTATACAGACTCTGAAATTGTGTCATATTTGTGATGCGCGCGCGTGCATTTGTCTCAATGCTTATAAGCTGCTTAATGAGGACAGGCCACTGATATAAACATTCTGCTCTCTCGCAGATTTCCACAGGGAAAAGTGGATTTATGTTCATAAAGGAAGCACCAAGGAGGTAACAAACCAACTCATTTAGTTTCACATCAACTTTTCATATCATCATTGCTAATGTAAACATGCAGAGATAACTCTATACTCCTGCCGAGGATCGCAATCTAATACCCTGATAATTAAATTCTCACAGCGCCACGGATATTGTACACTGGGAGAGGCCTTCAACCGCTTGGATTTCTGCAGCGCCATCAAGGACACAAGGAGATTTAATTACGTCGTCAGAGTGAGTCCTCATTTCTTTCTTTTCTCCATTTCTTTTGTTACTCTATTGTTTTGTTACCTCTGTGGTTGTCAATAGGAGACGTTTTGTCAATGGCAGAGACTGGGTTAAGGTTGAGAGGGTGTGTAGGCTTCTGCAAGGCTCTTATCAATGCTCTGCAGACAAGGGTCTCTCAGTGGTGATGATACCATCCCAGGGAGTGTATGTGTGTTTGTGGTGGGGGAAAAAGTGTGACATTTTGCTGTAATATCATTGCTGACGCCATTTGGCATTACCATTGAATTGAACACAAGAAAAGCTGTATTTAAAATCAATTCCTATTTACTACCCAGTGCAGTTCATCCACTGTAAGCATTTAATATGAGTCTGAATTAAAACTGATGCACTATGTTGGACCCTTACAACGTCGCACAATGTCCATATTGTGAACACAAGGGATGCCGAATGGCTTTGTGAAAAATGGCCACTAGAGCAGGAATGTGACATTGTCAATATTTATTATATTATTATCAATAGTGTAAATGCATTTTGGACTATGAAGAAAAATATCGCTTAGTGGAATTATGAGCTTTTGTGTCCCCCCCCACCAAACCAAACACCAGCTCTCCCACATGTGCTCCCATGTGAGCTGAGGGCTGCATGTGGTCGTGTTCTCCTGGGCTGGTAGGGGTGAGGTGGGGGGTGCTGAGGGGGGTGACAGCTGTGCGGTGAGGTGCGACCACCCGACAGGGGTTTATGAAACCAGACCCAGTGGTTGTCAGGTGATTCAGACCCCCCCCCCAAACACACACACGTCTCAGCCAGACTCGGGCCGTCTACTTTCGTGTTGTCTCCTACTCTGTTTCTATGCCACGATTTTCTCTCTCACTTCTGTCTCTTTCCAATTTACGCGACATCCTAATGATTGTGATGTGTTGTACCAATTTCCTGTTTTGGCAGGATGGTGAGATTGCAGCGGATCATGTTCACAGCTGTTTTATTGTTTTTATCTATGGTTATAAACAGAAGTGTGGAGTATCAGCATTATAACACTGCTGAGATATCAGAATACACAGCAATCTGTTTTTCCTCAAGTAATCAAAGTCTTAATCTCTTCACACACAACCTTCCACAGATAGTTGGCCATTTGTCTCTTTCTTTGTTGAAGTTCTGGATTGACCTTTTAGTGCAGTTCCAGCTAACAAGTGCAGTGTAGTGTGGTAAGCCCCAAGAACAATACGGCTGTGTAACACTAGCGTCTAGTCTGGACATGGTGTCCTAGGTCACTGCTCTTCACTGGTTGTGTCTGATGGCATTTGCGGGTTCATTCAACTCTGTCTCAGTTACACAGATCAGGTTCTTCCATAAAGAGACAACAAGTTGTCCTCTCTCTTTCTTTTTTTTTTCCTGA
Source organism: Pempheris klunzingeri (assembly GCF_042242105.1). NCBI lineage: Eukaryota > Metazoa > Chordata > Actinopteri > Acropomatiformes > Pempheridae > Pempheris > Pempheris klunzingeri. Next base: position 9,307,438 of record NC_092019.1, on the reverse strand, counting down.
GCAGACAAATAGAGGTTGCCTCAAGGAGACGGAAACCTCAAAATGAACTCGTCTTGGCTGTGTCTTCGTATTGTAGCATGCAGTCCTTCTAACACCATTGGTGTGTTTGTGGAAAAGTATGAGCCACATGCCAAGCCGTGAAGTGCAGTTTAGCGAACAGCAGGGGCTAAAAGTAGGTACGGAAACGCACGTTGTTCTGCCCGGCTGCTCTACAAAGAGAGGAACACTTGATGAGCTGCTAAAAGAAGAAGGGCATGGGATTAGGTTTTAGGAATGGAGCTGGAAAGAATGGAAAAAAAAGGGGGGAGCCAGGAGGGCGAAGAAGCTTAAGATTGGTAAAAACTCACAGGGATGTTGAGGATGTAGGAGAAAAGTAATTTAGTTTAAAGGTAGGTATTATTAAGAGCCCCAAACTCATCAACTTTTAATTTAGGATTTGGCTCCTTTTGGATACTTTCTTACAGTGGGTGCCATATGTAGTAATGAACATTTTTCATTAACCACTTTTATGAGTTCAAAAATATGCATTGAGGAAAGTTAGTGCTGTCGCCTCACATAACCAACCAACTAGCACTGCTTAGTGTCCTCTGTAGTTTAGCAGAAAGTACCCCACAATATGTTGATGTTGATATGATAAAGGTCACACGCTCTGGTCAGAATTGAGCAAGGGGGAACTTGATTTTCTCCATGATGTCACAGCATCTGTTACATGCCAAACATGTCACCCTGGAACCCGCTGTTTATCCGCTCACCAACGCCAACAACCTCGCGCACACACACACACACACAAGCATGGACACATGAGCGCACACACAGTCTGTCAAATGATTCAGCTAATTCACATGACGAGGAGGATCAGGAGTCAAACGATTAAAAGCTTGTTTGTGGAGGCTGACGTTGGTGACAGCCTGGGATGTCGTCCAACACCTTTCCAGTAGCTTCTTCCTCTAAAGACACCAAGGGCCAAGAATGCTGTTATATGGCTGTTGGATTCAGCTTCAGTTGAGAGTAATGACCAGGTGGACTGGCTCCAAATTTGTTCTAGACAGCATTTATTGTTAGGAATGCAAGTGCCTTTTTAAGAATGCAGCATAACAAACATTAAGTAATGAGGTGATGGAACAGAGAGTCTCAGTAGCTGACGGGATGAAATTTATGTTGTGTTTCTTTCTTTGTGCCTCTTTCTCGACTCTAGCTCCTGGAGCTTATCGCCAAGTCCCAGCTCCCCTCGCTCAGCGGTGTGGCGCAGAAGAACTACATGAATATTCTGGAGAGAGTGGTACAGAAAGGTGAGCCCCGTCGCTCTTCTCTCACTCATTTAAAGTCACTCAACTAGTTTGCCTCTCAGTTTCTCTCCTTTATGTGGCCAGGGGTTTTATCTTTCTGCTGTGGTCTGTACTTTTTACACAAACGGGCGTACCTCTCACATGCACTAAAAAAAAAAACACAGTTTGTCCCTCATTCAGTCTATTTCATTATTGTTGGATTAAATATACAGAGAAGGAGAATCCTCACCAAAACAAAAAACAAAGCTGAAGCCTCCCTGTGCTGTTGTTTGCACCAGGAGGTGAGGAAATGAGCCCTGACTACATCTAAAGAAGGCCGGTGGAGTCAATTTAGTGCTTTAATGGCACACACAAAAACACTGACAGTCACCAGACCTCTCTGCATGCTGCAGTATAAACGAAATGTTCCCTCCGCTAAACAGAGATTCGGGTTGTTTAGGTGGCGTTATGAAACCTGTTGGCTAAATATTATGAGCATCACAGAGGGAGAGTACACCCACTCCAAAACATTTGGTTTAAAACTGTGTTATTCGATGATTCACAATAAACATTCAGTGTTTAGCTGGTAATCTCTCTAACCCCCAGGCTTTAAATCACTCATGGTTGGAGTGATAAATTGAGTTCAATGAATGCCTTCTGATGTGCTCCTCAGTTCTCGATGACCAGCAGAACGTTCGGCCCATCAAGGAGCTGCTCCAGACGCTCTACGTCTCGCTGTGTGGTCTTGTTCAGGACATGGGCAAGTCCGTCCTGGTTGGGAACATCAACATCTGGGTGCACCGCATGGAGAACATCATGCAGTGGCAACAGCAGCTGGACAACATCCAGATCAACAGGGTGAGCATATGTCCAAAATACAGGTTCACAGAAGTGTTCTCATGATGGGATAATTTGGGGAATTCAAGAAGAGGCTCAATGCAAATTATATTCATGACTTCTTCTGCCTCCTGATTCCCTCAGCCCACATCTACAGGCATGAGTCTGACCGACCTGCCTGCCAGTCTGCAGTTGAACATCATGCAGCGTCTGTCGGATGGCAGGGACCTGGTCAGCCTGGGACAGGTGTGCCCTGAGCTGGGGGCTCTCACTGAGGACCGGCTGCTGTGGAAGAAACTCTGCCAGCACCACTTCACAGACAGACAGGCATGTAGAAGTGAAAGGATGCTCCCTAAATACGCATAGAATGAGAATAACACACTCTTCCATGCACATTTGCATACAGGGCATCTTAGTTGTCTTTCTCACTGTCCTCAGATTATGTCACATCGTCACATGACCTAGATTACAGACTTGAGACAGTTAGAACAAGTTAACAGAACGGCAGTCCTGACATACATGTCATTAAAATCACTCTACAAGGAGGTCAAGCATCTCTGATAAACAAGACCTGCTACTGGAAAATGGAAGGCTGCAGAGTGTGCATACCAACACTACAGTAACTTAGCACCATGCTCAAAAGCACCAGATAAGCAAATGAGATGGTATCAAGCTTTGTGCTAAAGCAGGTTACAGTGAAGCTTTCCTTCAGGTTAGAGTTGCTTTAGTTCAGTATGTGTTGTGGGGAAGAATTAGCTCCATTTGTCTGAGTAAAACCTCCATATTTTGAGTAGTTACTTTGCATGTAGTAGTGAACTGGGGAAACAAAGAAATTGTCATGAGAGCTAACATTATAGTAGATATTTCAAATAGTTTTTCTCGCCTCGGGTCATGTCTTAAAGTCTCTTGCCATTCTGCAGATCCGAAAGCGCCTGATGGTGTCAGATAAAGGTCACCTTGAGTGGAAGAAGATGTACTTCAAGCTGAGCCGCTGCTATCCTCACAGAGAGCAATACAGTGACACCTTGCACTTCTGCACACACTGCCACATCCTTTTCTGGAAGGTAGTGTTGTGTTTTTTTTTTTGCTCTTACCTTTTGACCTTGATCAAAATGAATATGAAACTTCAATGTTGGCCACAGTGAAGTTACACATACAGTGAAGGATAAAACAACAAAAACATCTAATTTTGATCTTTGTGTCTTTGTTTCTTTTCTCAGGACACAAACCATCCCTGCACAGCCAACAACCCAGAAAGTTGCACCATGTCACTCTCCCCACAAGACTTTATCAACCTTTTCAACTTCTGATCCCCCCCAAAATCCAGATGAACTGAGTGTACATACTGTACATAGAAATGTATAATAGTTTTTTTTGTTTAATAGCGCAATCGATTCCTGGATGTGTATTTAGTTGTGGCACGGCTGGACGGGGCCCAGGCAGTGGGACATTTATGCAATCGAGTTTCTTTTGAAAGTACAGAGGCTTCTGGGAGAGTTCGCTGGTGAAAGCAAGTGAATGTGACGGAGAGGAAAAGAGATGTAGGAGCAGTTGGCCTGTGGGTGGAGAAGTGAATAAAGGGAACACTCAGCTGTCAGAGGTTAGTCTTAGCTTAATGTGTTTTTTGAAATCACACCTCAGAGTAGAACACACCTCTCGACCTTTTAGACGTGTACACCTGTTTCTTCCCCGATGTGGACAATTTTGTTTTTATCTTGCATTTTCAAAGCTTGTAAATGCTTTTTTTTTTTTTCAATCACGGAAAGTAGGGAGAATATTCAAACCCATTTTGCTTAATGTTTGAATTTGTGATTTATTTATAGTAGAAGGCCTGCTCACATGGGGAGGATGCAATGTGTTTGATGTTCAGATGAAGTTTGTAATAATATTCTGTTTGGCACGGGGACGGAGAGAAGGAAATCTTGAGTTTCTGCGGTACCGAAGAGACGATGAATGTAAGCATGGGAGATCTTTAGACCGATTCTTTGAAATGTTGACACACCACAATGTTTTCTATTTTTCTTTTGTCGTTTTTCACTTTTATAAAGATTTAATATGACTTTTTTATTAATTGTGTGTTCATTTTCTGCTGTGGCTGCTATAGCAATGGCACCTGAGTGCAGTATTACCAAAGATTGTAATCTGAAGTCAGTATAACAATGGTGTGTGCCTTTATCATGAAACTTGAAACCGGTACAGCTTAGTCCTTGTTTGCAATGTTTTCAGATCCTGATGCTGTATTTTTTTTTTTTTTTTTTAAATCATCATCAAACAAATGTCTCATTTACACTATTTAAGATCTGAGGCTTGGATACCAACATTGACTGTCTGAAAGATCTTTTCTGTAGCCTCTTGCATGATTTTTTTAACACCCAGCTGATTGAGTTTACTTATTTATTTGAGATTCTGGCAAGTGGCTCAACTTGCACTATTGAGTTGGAATGGAAAAATTGGTATAAAAGGTGCAATTTGACCCAGACTTCCCTCTATCACTGCTCAGACAGTGAGGAATGATGTACATGCTATGCAATGCATTCTGTTTTTGTTCTGTTGAATAAATAAAATAAATCTGCCATCAGTTATATGTAGTCATCTCGCCTTAATGGGACTTTTCTCAGCTCAAACTGAAGCATCACGTAGAATAATTGTTAAACAGAGTTAAAATGCACACTGGCTCCTTGCTGGAGTTGAACAGAGGCTGCTTTGTAGGTTTGCTTTGTTGCAAACAGCAAAATTGTGCTCTCTATTGGAAAACTCATAAACTGCATGCTAGTGGTTCAAAAAAATCAACCTTTGTATGGTTGCTGCTGGTACTTGGAACCACCAGGACACCCTTAAAACCAAATATCTGTGAGAGATGACAGAAAACATCACTGTTCTTAGCTGATTGATTCTTAGTGAGGAAGAAAAATGAAACAGCGCAGGGATGATGAAACACTCAGCTGGGGCCCTCTAATCAAAAACTAAACAAATGACATTCAAATGAAAGCACCTCACCCCACTCATACGCTGGTAGGGGAAATGCTAATTACTCTTAATACAAGTGGAGCTCTCCAGTGTCATTAGACCAAAAAGAACCCCAGGGCATTAGTCTTAATCAGGCAGGATCGCTGAATATTAACACTGGGGTTAAACAATGAGCTTTGTTTGATCAACAACACAAGTTTCACAATGTCATTTTTTTAATTGTTGCAGTAGGACAACAGTTGAAGTTAAAACAAAATTAAAAAAGCGAATGCAACTTATTTCTGCCTGACACTCAGATGATACAGACAATGTAATAACTCACTGCTGGTAACACAAAGTTTGAAAATAAATAATATTTATACAAATATTATGCAAATATTTCTTTCTTTTTACCAAGACCTATGATGTAGTAATTGTGTGCATGTCCCACTGCAGCATTGCACATACAGTACTGCCCTGTTCCTCAGGGTGTATAGGCAGCTTTTACAGAGTAGTTCAACATTTTGAAAGCATGATGTGTATGACTGGCAAAGGCATAAATGATAGAGCTGTCAAAGTAACAATGCACAGGCATCATTTTAAGGCCATGGAAATGTGTAATACTGCGCAGAAAAAGGAGCCACTATATCTTTTCTCTACACTGATCACAAAAGCTGAGTACGTCATCCTCATCTTCCTCATTTACCCAGTTAAAAATCCGCTGGTTTAAGGCCATATTGCCCATCAATTTTACATAAAAAAGGTGCCAGTGTATTGTTGCTGTGACAGCAGAAAAAGAAGGCAATGTTAATGGTACATTACCATCTTTTTGTTCTGAGCTAAACATTATAATTTCTTTGAATTCCTTTGAAACTACCTAAAGCTGCATTAGTGGTTTTAGAGCGAGGTACCTGGCTAGGTAGCTACCACACTAATCGTTTTACTACCATCATGCAAACACATCATCTACAGTTTGTGCCTCTTCAAACACATAAGCACCAGTAAGAACTCCTGCTATAGGAGTCGCCAGTGTTTGTCATTTCAGAAGAATTACATCGGTTCAAATAAAAGTTACAAAGTTTGTTGCATATTGTCATTGTACCGTACATTGTTTTCTAAAAATTGTCTGCATGTACCTCCTGTATCCGTCTTCCACAGTATGCTTAGATGTGAGACATGAGAGCAAAGGAAATGTGCGTAATATCATATTCAAACCAGTAAAGTCTGGTGGGCTCATGATCTTGATGCAACTCCTCGACAGCAGCACCTGTGAATTTGAAACCTTTAAACACACAGAAGGGAACTACAATGTTCCCTTCACTTGTCTTAATTAGAGTAGTTGTTAATGGGTTATTGAGCTTGCATTGAGCCACAGGTATCAGACTTGCACCAGCAACCCTTAAATCCAACTTTAACATGCAAAACATTCAGCTTTGGCAGCATTTCACGGTCTGTCTCAGCTTCCAGTCCATATACTCCAGAGGTCAGAGAGGCTGCGTAGTGTGAAAACCTACAAAACCTCTCAGATGGTTTATAAGTACCAGCTGCAGAGATGCTGAGAATCCCCAGTGGTTTATGAGGTGTAGCCAGGAAAGGTAGTCGTCACTGCAGATCTGCAGTCCTGTGCACGCAAACAAACGAGCACTGAGCATTAAGTGGCACATGCATTCACAAATATGAGACTTTTGTAGTTTTGAGAGAGAGAAAAAAAGGAGTGGCATGCTTATAATAACCTGGGTAAGACTAAAGGCCAAAGTTGCAAAGGAAAGCAAAGAGAAAAGTTACCAGAGTTAATAAATGTCACAGAGAGGTACGTTCTCCCTTTCAGAGTTCTGAATAATCCACTCAATAGCATCCCAACCCTACAGATTCACACAGAGAAACACAAGATTAAGGAACAGACAAAGGCCATACAGAGACAGACACCACCGGAAATTGTAACTTTGTCCAGTACAGATGTACGGCACCAGAAAAGAAACTAACAGAGACAGTAAAGTCCCAGTTAGAAGGCATGCAGAGAAATCAGCAATACCTTTATTACTTGAGCTGAGCTCAGACCACATGCAGGAGATGAAATAAGTGCACAAATTTAAATGTGCTTTTTTTAAATTTTGCGTTACCTTCCTGGCGTTAGCTGACATTCTTCTAGCCATCATGCCCTCCAGATAACTGCTTAGACTCACTCCCTTGACTGTAATGATGGCCTCCTGGGTCAGGACAGTACTTAGGAGAGAGAGAGACAGACAGACAGAGAGAGAGAGAGAGAGCATGATTACACAGTATAACACTGTATATCTGCAAGAACACAGTGTCTAGCTCACTCTGGCTCGTATCTCTCCGCACACACACGCTCTGTACCCAAAAATGGTTTCAGACATGAAATGCACAGTTGGATAAATTGTACAGTGTACTCACACCTCAGGGTTGTCTGGGTGTGGTCTGTAAAGAAGCCTCTCATCCACTGAAATCAGGTTGGTGAGAGTAATCTGGAAAATAAAATACGTTTGGATTTATGGGAGATTTACGTTCAGCATTATGATACAAACTCAGTGCACACTATTGACTTGGAAATAGCAATTGCTGTTACAATGTACCACAGTATTTCCTGTGAATTAGCACAGCAGCAGCGGTAGATTTGAATGCTGTTGTGGCTCACTACTGCTGGACAAACTGTTCAACTCATTCTGATTGGAGAGTTATGGCTGCCCGGAGGGACTAAATGTATAAAACTTACATTTGTTGAGCACAGCTCCATTTTTTTCTCCTCTGGGTCGACTATGGAGTGTTCCTTCACGTACGTCTGCGTCTGGCTGGTTCCCAGTATCTAAAAACACAATCATACACACGAAGGACAGCGAGTGCAACAAACTGTTGTTTAGTTCTACACACAGTAAGTGGGAAGATACACCAGCAGGTCACTGAACACCCAGTTTAAGGAACCCAACACATGCACCTGTACACCTGTGAGCATGTATCCTTGTATATTTCTGTGCATGTTGATGTGTGTGTGTTGATGACGGACCGCTCGTACGATGCCTGGGAGGCCCCACTCTGTGCTGAGGAGTCTGTGGCTGTGCAGGCGTCCCTCCTCGTCCAGGCTGCGGTCCAGCACGTCCACCCCGACCACGTTAGGGTTCATGGGGTTTGGGTACTTCCTCATGGCAGCCTTGATAACGGTCTCCCATGGGTAACTGCGCAAAGAAAAGTACAAAATGATATGAAGGGGAAGACATTTCTTAACTTTCACTGCTGGTTAAAAACATGCTGGAAATCTCCAGCAGTTACAAGCTTTATGATCTCCTAGTTGAGTAAAGTGCACAGTGTTATTAAAGCCAGAGCTTAATCAAACAAGAACACTTGTGTGCGTCTGTGGGACAAAGCTGTGACTGTTCAGGCAGACTCCTGGTGTTAAATGCTCACAGTGACTCACTATCACTGGATGAGCTATAATATAGAACAGGTGGAATTTAGTGACCACAGTCGTAAAGTCATGAGCGTTTATTATATTCAGAGTCATTTAAACTCAGTTCAAGTGCCTGAACGTCCCATCAACTGAACTCTACAATGACAGACCAGCTCATTCTGCTTCATGCATACTGAATTATCCACATTGTGACCAACCTGAAAACATGTTCCGTGCTCCAAATCTTCATTTTTTTTTCAAAAGACAGCCTTGACTTTTATCGCTGAGAAACCCTCCGACACTGTATCTCACCGGACCATCTTGATATGAGGAACTAGCTCCAGTGATCACAGAATAGGGCCTATGATGGAAGCTCACCACCATCAATGAAGTGAGTCCAGACGGCGCATTTCATCCGCAGCTCAGCTTTGCGCAGTGACTGCACGACATGCGCTGCTGATCCCCGTGACACAGGAGCAAGAGGCAGAAAACAAGCGATTTATAGATTAGAACAAACGGCAAAGGACAACAGAAAGCCGGTGCAACAGAGAGCCACCAATTGTCAAGTCAGACAGCAGGAGATACAGGACTCTGCTCCGGAATTTCAAAATAAAAGCCTTTGGTTGCAACTTTTGTTAAACAGACATCATCCTCAGCTTTTGAGACATCTGATGGCTGATGGTGTTGAGTTTAAGGTTTGAGAAACATGAAACAGTATGAGGCAGCCACTAAGGATTGAATAAGTGACCTTTATTCTGCAGACAAAATCCTATAATTCAAAGTATACTTTAAAAATGAATACTACAAAATTTCTTGATAAACAACCCCTTAAATGACTGACTTTGCTGTTTAAGTCATTTAATATTTTTCCCTAATTATATCCATTAGCCACTTTTATTATAAGACCACAATGCACCATGATGCAATAGACTGTTCTCTTGTATCTAGTTTTTCTAGGTGTTATTTTTGGCCACACAGGCGACAATTTTTTGGCAGTTTTACTTTGAAGGTGAGAGCCCTGCTTTTCCTACTCTGGTTGTATCTGCACGACTTGACGAAACTGATGTAGCTTCTGCTGCTGCATCCGCCTCCATCTGTACGCATGCGCAGAGCATCTTTCCATCATATCCCTGTCAAGTGCCTCCACAGGAGCGGAGCTGCATCAAGCTGGACACAGACAGCAGGGAGCAAACAGGAAGTACAGAGGAATCGCTTTAAAAACAAAAGCATTTAGTTTGGCGACTGTGCAATTTATGTTATCTGAGCAATATCTTATCTATTTTGATTTGTGCAATACATACTGTCTAGGTGCAATAACTCTGTATTTATATACACATTTTACAACATATTCTATTTTTACAAGTGTATGAAGACGATTGCGTGCGAGTTGCATGTGTGTGTGTAAATGTTGGATGTTTGATTCTCTGTTAAGTATTTTTTAAGTATTGTTTCAGGCAGTACTACTGAATTTTGTATATATGTATATGGCAATGACAATAAAAGGAATCTTGATCATGAATTTTGAATAATCAGTGGAGTAGGAGCTTGGACTGTAGCAATAAATTACATAAAAGATCATGCAATCAACTATGATCAACAAAACCTGCTTAGATGGAACAGGTGCGTGCATCAATGATAATATTACATCATCGTCATCATTATATTGTTTTATATTAGCATTTTATTATCATTGATAGCCCACCAATTGAGTTAAAGGCCGTGAAACATTAGATATTTTCACGTTTAATTCTCAGGACATGTGCCAATGCGCTTTTATTTTGAAGGATTAACCGGAAGTGTGTGGTGTACAGTCTTGGTGTTGCCGCTGCTATTGTCAGAGGAGGAATTCATTGAAGCAGACGCGCAGTAGAGGCCAGTGTGCGCCCTTTACAAGAAATTCATGCCATCGCCGTTCGTCCGGCGGCCCGTTTATTTCCCACTGGATACGGAACAATCCCTCAGCTCATAGACACAGAAAGCCCAGTGGAGTACAAGCCGGAATAACTGCATGACCTTGCATTGAATGTCATAATAGACGGATTTTTTTTAAAGCACCGACACGGTAAGGTAATAAGCATCTTCATCCGCACGGAGCAGAAGGAGAAACCAATGTCGATATTAAAGCTGCCTGTGCGCAGTCTTTAGACCAGGTTTATTGTTTATGGATGATTCATGTTGTTTTACGGATCTAAGACGGAAATAGCTTTTGGAAAAAATCATATTGATAAGAGGAGTGCACATGCAGCCTGTCTGAAGGCCGGACTGTATGCCGCAGAATACAAATTCGCCATTCAAATGGTTAATAATCCTATTGCTACTATATGAGCCTATTAGCCTTTTAGAAACACAACGTGTGGGGTTGAATGTGTAATCAAACAGCGATGTATGATTTACTCTCAGAGCTGTTTATGCGGAGAGAAGCATGCAGGACAGATGCTGCAGCAGCGCTCGATCAGCTCCAGGCTGGAGAGAGAGAGAGGAGAGAGGGAGAGAGAGGGAGGGAGAGGGAGAGGGAGAGGGGGGCGTCATCCTTATAGGATCATTAAATCACCCTGTGTGTCTGACTGTGTACTTATCAGTCTATGCGTCAGTCTGCCACTGTATGGGAGATGACCCATTTCAATGTAGAAGTGGGGCACGGGGCTTTCCCCCTCATTATAAGGGCCAGCAGGTTGGCTGGTGGTCGTGCTCAAGCCAAAAATCTGCTGACACATGCGCTCTGCCGGCTGGTGCTCCCAGCCTTTGTGCGCAGTGAAGCTTATAGCCCATTTATCATGGCCTCATGGGGCCATAGCCTCCTATAAGCTTAAAACTGCCCTTCTGTCGGTCTGGGTTCGTTTCTTTTAAGACCACATACTCTTCAAAGACTAATCATTCTAACATAATGCATGAAATGGAGTCATTATCAGGCTCCAGTTTGAATATGAGTGTGGTGAGGTTGACATTGTTGATTACTGATCTCCTGGAAGATGACAGTGGGTGCAGCTTTGTGAACTAAATGCTGGCTAAAAGCTGAGAGTTTAGTGGCCTCTATTCTCTCACCTGTCTCTTTAATTTCAGGTCATCGGTCACAGCCATGGAGATTGTCACACATTTAATTAATGACACCATAGAGTTCTACAAATGGACCCTAACGATCGCAGGTAACAATCCTCTATTTTTGTTTTGCCTGAGAGTCAGAGAAAGACGCTAAATACACATGTTGTCATGTGTGCGCTTCTATACACAATATATACATCCACAGGTATGTTTTTTTCCTGGTTGTCAGCAAGAGCGAGTCAGAAACTTGCTCTTTATAACTGAACTGGGATCAGTAAAGGGAATCCATTAATATCATCATAGCTTTCACTTGTTACAGTGATGTAATGGACAATGATGCAGGAATGGATTCTGTATCTTTCACCTCGTAAGATAAGTCACACTATCTAAAAGTATCACATGCACTATTAATTAAAGGCGCCTACATCAAAATGACCTCCAGACAGGTCACTTCTGGACTAAATCTGGCATCTGTACTCCTACTCTGCACTCCCCTCAAAATGAGCTGACATTGAACCCACACTGTGTCAGTGTAATGCGAACATTAAGAATCGTTATGTAATGCTATGAGAACATCTGTCCCGCAGATAAGCGAGTGGAGAAATGGCCCCTGATGGACAACCCCCTGCCCACGCTGGCCATCAGCACCTCCTACCTGCTGTTCCTCTGGCTGGGGCCCAAATACATGAGGAACAGAGAGCCCTTCCAGCTCCGCAAAACCCTCATTGTGTACAACTTCAGCATGGTCTTCCTCAACTTCTTCATCTTTAAAGAGGTAGAGTGATATTAGAGAGTAACTAGATGTTCTCCTGTTTACCTGCATCTATGGAAATGTGAGTGAGCTGAATCTGTGGAGGTCTTATCCCAACTATAACTATGCCCTCAGGATCTAGACTAACCTTATTACGGTGTATCCAGCTTTCTGCCTGCGCTCCGTCTCTCTTCCTCCCTCTGTGTGTCTCTGTGTTTGTCCATTTATATCAGTCATTTAACAGATCTGCTCTCTTGTCTTTTAGCTGTTTATGGCAGCGCGGGCAGCAAGCTACAGTTACATTTGTCAACCAGTGGACTATTCAGAGGATCCCAATGAAGTCAGGGTGAGTGCATGAGCTCGTAGACACACACACAAACACACACACACAAACACACATGTGCACACACACACACACAGATTAAATGAAAACTGAACATTTACCACAATGGACTGCACCTCACCTGCCCTACTGCCCTACTGCCCGTACTTCTGTGCGGTGGTAATTAGAGCCACGTCTGCTAATCTACAACGATGTAACATGTTTCCCAGCTAAGTCTAGCTTGATTGGAGTGCTTTACGGTACCCAAATGATTAAGAGCATCCTTGTCAGCGTGCCACGGAAGCTTCAGTCTTAGTGGTTTTAGAAACCTGATCAGCGTCCATTCATTTGGATCCTGCTCCTCTTATCAGAAAAAGTGCGAGCTGGAAGCGGGCTGATGGAAGGTGTTCAGTTTCACCTTCCTTCCCACTGCTCCATGACGTAGTTACACATCTGACACAATCAATTGGGCTCAGGTGACCCTGAAGGGAAGATGCTGTAGAATAGGCGAGAATAGAAATGAAATATTATCCCTATTTGTGTTCCGTTTCCTTCCCCTACCCATGCCTGTCTTCTCCCCTCAACCCATTTCTCATGTTCTGTCTGAGACAGGTGGCAGGAGCACTGTGGTGGTATTTCATCTCTAAGGGCATCGAGTATCTGGACACAGTCTTTTTCATCCTGAGGAAAAAATTCAACCAGGTTACTTTCCTGCACGTCTATCACCACTGCACCATGTTCACGCTCTGGTGGATCGGCATCAAATGGGTGGCAGGAGGACAGTGTGAGTAGCTCATGCTACACTAGATCTCTAAATTATACCCATTCCCTATTCTTGGCTACAAACCAACAGTTAAAATCGTTGTGATCTTTACACCCTATTTCCTTTAGTTACCTCCTATATGAAAAACAGCTTTTGCACTTTTTAGACTTTCTAGAATCGTTACTCAGCTAAACTTCACTTCACACAAAGTTCCACGGTGTACCATAAATTGTAATATTGATGTCCAATTTTTGCAGGGAGCCATTTGCTTCCTTTTACTTCCCAAAAGTCATGGATGGATCACCAAATTGACCTACTGGCACAGACCCAGGTGTCCACAGGGATCAATTGGCCCTGAAGCCATGCAGAGCCTAAAAAATGACTGTTATTATTCATATTTCTTGGAGAGTCAAAGGGCTCAGTCAATTCAGGATTTTTTGGTCATTTTTTGCTGCTCATCCTGAACCATGTCCTTTCATATTGATCATTCTATGGTGGGAGAGTAGAAAGAGGAGCTTTTTATTGTACGTGCCCAGGGGCCCTTTGTGTCGTAGTTCATCCTTGCCAACAGTATGAAAGGACAGGGGACAGTTAGCCACTTCCATTTATTTCTTGTTAATCTCTGTGTTAATTCAGCTGAAAAACCGCTCTCAACAATGTCAAACATCCAAAATTTTAAGTTGAATTATGCAGAACTAACATTTTGGTCCTTAAATGGAAAAAATTCCAATAAAGGGTTCATAGAAACCAAATTTGTGGAATATAACTGTATTCTAGCACAATTTTAATTAACTTATAATAACAGTAATAATGATAAGACAAGAGCAATAATGAAAACAATATAAAATAAAATGAAATAGATGAATAAAAGAATGAGTGAATAAAAGAGACCGGCACTGAGCAAAAGGCATAAAAGGACTTTAAAAAAAAAGACAAAATGACATAAAAGTGAGTCTAAAAATGGGTTTTAAGAAATGATCTAAAAAAAGTCTTTCCATTTTCTTTTACTTGCAGCATTCTTTGGTGCACACATGAACGCAGCAATCCACGTCTTGATGTACCTGTATTATGGCCTGGCCTCCTGTGGACCTAAGATCCAAAAGTTCCTGTGGTGGAAGAAGTACTTGACCATCATCCAGATGGTAAGACATTAACTCACTGTGTTGAAATATGTATTCACACTGAATCTCAAGCTGAAAACCATTTTGAAATGGTGTGAAACAATTGTACATTGAGAAAATGTGAAATTTTTTTCCCCTCTTTGTGTCTCAGATCCAGTTCCACGTCACCATCGGCCACACAGCTTTGTCCCTCTACGTCAACTGTGACTTCCCCCACTGGATGCACTACTCCCTCATCTGCTACGCCATCACCTTCATCATCCTCTTCGGCAACTTCTACTACCAGACATACCGCCGCCAGCTGCCCAGACGCGATGCCTCCTCCTCCTCCTCCAAAGCAGGCAAGGCCCTTCCTAACGGGACCCTCAACGGGCTCAGCAAGGCTGCCAACGGAGCAGCGATGACGGGGAGCAAAGAGGAGAAGCCCCAGGAGAACTCAGGCAGGAGAAAGAGGAAAGGAAGAGCTAAAAGAGATTAGAGGAAGAGGAGCAAGAGAGGTAGAGGTGAGGTAGGGCCTTGATTTGGGTTCTTGGTTGATAGAGGTAAAACGTGAAAGACTTAATTTGTGGAAGCTTTAGATGGATGGATGCGTTGGGATGTGACATGTTTATTTAAGCCATGATCTGAGTTGTTGTAGATAAATTATGAGTCAGGCTTGGGTTGAGAGAGGATCATTCTGTTAGTAAGTCGTGTCAAAGGCCATGCCTAAGGTGACCGTTATCACAAATAACCCAAAATACAGTAGAGTATGGTACGGGATAGGTCTTCGTATTCCTTCTCTTTATTGTGGTGCCAAGTACTGTAGATCTGGTTCCAAAAGTGAAACTCAGCTACTTAAAACTGAGCCTGAAAAGGAAACAAAGACTTTACCAGGCCCATTTGGCATGCCGGGAAGGCTACAGTACATCTGCCTGAGCTGCTTGAAAAAGATTATATACCACTTTTATTAGTGATCACTGCTGTATTGAGACAGGAATACACATCCTAACACGCGGACAAACATGCCGATTTATGTTTGAGCTTATAATTTTTCGTTGTTCTCCTTTAGAGGTAAAACTGCTGATAATGTACAGTATCATTTCATTTCTGTCCTCATAATATCCAAGTTATTATTAACTTTACGTGAGGGAGACTTAAGTTTACAGTTCTGGTCTACTGAACAGACACCTCTGCAGCTTTCCACTTATTTGTGATCATGTCTTATTTATTCTTATTTATTTCAAGTTGTGGGCTCACTTTTTCACCCATTAGTGCACAGTTACATTCTATAGAAAGAAAATAAATCAATATCCAGAGGTAAGATGTACATAGAAATAGAAAAAAAAAAATTCTATCCCTTTGAGACTTGGATGGGATTATTCCATCGCTGGTTTATGATGGAATAATGATCAACTTTAGCTCATAGAAGGTTAAAATTGAAATCTTCTATTTCTGTATACACGGTAACAGGTTTTATATGTCCCGACTTGTATGTGATGCAATGAAATGTAATGAATATTATCCAGAGAATTGAAGGATCCTATGATTATCTCAATGTTCCATGTTTTGAAAGAGAAGCTGGTGGAGTTTTGTCTTTGCAGATGTTTACCTGTCTTTTTATATAATATCCTCTCTGATGTCGTTGTTTGTCTTACAAGCTGGTGAAAATGTTGTGTGCCGAACAAAGAAGCGGTGGCGTTCTGGGTTCCCTCTGTATTTACCAAGAATTCAGAACTAGCTAACAGCCAGTTTTGATCAAGTTAACTAAGCCTACCTTAAGCGCCATTTTCTTCTCATATACAATCAAATATCTTTTTTTTGTCTAGGTTTTTAGGCTTAATTCTTGTCCTGAGCTGGCTTGAATGTAAATTTATCAGGGGAGGAATTTGGATTTAAAGAGATAAAGGATATGATTTACATACACAAAGAGCTGGTGAACCTCTATAGTGACAGTGTGTGCTATACCACTATGAAGAATAACTGCTCTGCCTGTAACATAAAGAGTATAAATCAGCAATCGGCTCTATATCAGCAAATCCAGCTTTGTGTCATCTACCAACCAATGCTTTTGATGTTTTTTTTATTGGTTCTTTGTATTTATTTTTATGTAAATATCAATTTTTCATCTAGCCGAGAGTGCTTGTCTGTGCATTTGTGTTTTTTTGTGTTGTACATATTATTACATTGTGATTTTTTGTACACTGCGCATTTGGGGACGTTCCCAGCTTGTTAGCTTGGACAGTTATACGTCCACATCGCTTCTCTGTGTTTTTTTTTCTTTTCTTTTTTTTAAGTATCATAACTTTGAACTCTCTTCAAATTGAATTAAACTGAATGCCTCTACAAATGTTTTGCTTCTCTGCTTCATAATGTAGTAAATGCCATGGACAGAATATGAATGAACAGGATATGAATGATCTTGAACTCTTTGTGGGTCAGCACTATGTTTTGACTTTAATGACCTGGGTGGTTTATTTATTGGGACAATAGACAATATCAGAACAGATGTGCAGAGTAGGTTTCCAACACTAGAGGGCACCATGGTTACATAACAGTAAATTAAGGTCACAGTCACTATGCCATGCTCTCAAAGGTCCTCCTGTTATGAATCTGTAAGACCTTTGTCAAGTTTTATGATATGAGAAGAACAACATCACTCAAATGCTTTAACGGACATCTGTGAATCATAAATTTAAATGACTGGTTATCAGTTCAGTCTTGTCTTGGTGTATTATTAGACGTCATTTCACTCAGGCAGCCCTGAGTATGAGGCAGCCTTCACACGCCAATGTTTCCTTTTGTTTTCTGTCAAATGGACTGAAATCCAGTATGGAACTAAGTATATTTATTCTGTTTTTAACTAAAGGGCTGCTTTTAAGTAATTTTTTAAAGGCACTCCACTTGAGTATCCTTACTGCTACTTTTATACTTCTACTCTGACACATTTGAGATAGAATCGTTGTGCTTTATAGTCCACAACATTTATCTAATAGCTGGGACTACCTGGAAATTCCAGGTTTTACAGACAAAAGAATAGATTAAACATAGATTAAACTAGTGCATATATGTATAAAGTAGTCAAAATGAGCTCCACCTTGACCAACTACAATATCAAACACTTCTCGCATTGCATTATATATTAACCTATACATTAATGCTTTATTTATTTTAACACAACAGGGCCATTAAGTCCAATTAGTCATTTTATTTTTGAACGTAAGACTTCATTCACCACTGTTGGAGCAAAGATAGACAAATTTAGCTTAATCTGTAAAATTGTTCCCAATGGCTTTTCCATCCTGGTGTGAAATATTTAGCATTGTAATCCATATTTACCTGTGTAGAAAATAAGGATTAAAATCTGCAGCATTGTTCCAGCACTGGGTGGGGTCATGTCTGCTCTGTCGTGAGTCATATGTTGCTTGTCTGACTGACTTTCAAAAAAATAAAAAATAACTGTGCTTAAGGTAAATCTCTTGCCACATGATTAGCAGACAAAAAGAGGGAAACCTGTTAAAATTGAATTTATAACACTGCTCATCCCTGTCGAATTCCCGAGTCAGACAAAGGTTTCTATGGTAACTGTACACAGCAGCTGTCTGACCCCCCCTACACACACACACACACACACACACACACACCCTCATCCTCTCAAAATCCTCCCACCCCCACCCACTGCATCCCCTCCTCCTGCCTCTTCTTGAATCAGTATATGTGGGAAACAGCACCACCGCAATAAACTATTAAACAGTGTTATGGTGCTCTTATGTGTGTGTGTGTGTGTGTGTGTGTGTGTGTCTGGGGGGGTTGTGTGTGCTTGTGTAATAGCTAGAGGGATTGAGAAACACATTTGTATGTGTGTGCGTGTGCAGAGTTAATGAGTGGGAGGCCTCCAGCAGCAGAGGGGCATTACATGGATGATATTTGTGTTTTTCTTCAATCCAGAGCAATAATTTCACAACTCAGTAACAGAAAACCACAACCTCATCAGAAACCTTTCCCTTGGATGGTGGCCCCATATTCCGTCAACTGTTTCAGCCTTTTCCTCCAGTCTCTGTTGGCTGACAAACATCTCTATAGCATGAGAGCTCTGCGAATGAGGTTTTTAAATGGGAAGTGATTTATAGCCACAGATGAATTACAGGCTATGAAGTAAGTTTCAGATATCTGCAGCAGAACACAGTTGTTGTTTGGTAGAAATCTCAAAAGCTTCTTTTTGGCCAAACTGTAAGATTTTGCAACAGCACTCAAATGCCTTGCAGTTCTTTTTAAATACTAAGCCATTACACATCTCTTATAATAGACGCTATGGCAGATTTGGCCTGCTTATCATCCTCCGCCTCAGCGCACGTACAGTATGCCAATTCATGTCTTATGTGTTGGTTTTAACTCTCATTAGTGTAATCTCATTAATGTGTGGCTTTTCAATTTCACGTCAGTCAATTTAATGCTTCTATTCAAATGTTGGTTTTCATTAAAAACATGACCTCACTGTTTTTTTTATATCCCCACACACCACAAGGATAGAGCAAAAGTATTAAACACAAAGCTGCAGCTAGACGTACTGAATGTGCTTATACATCTATGTACTATATGTGTAAGGCATACAGTACACCAAAGACAGGAGGAGGAGGACTACTTCAGCATTACACGTCAGTTTGAATGTGTGTCTGTATCTGTGCAGAATTGCCTCCTTGAGTAAAATCCCATGTGGATTTCACAGTAAAGTAACAATTTTCCTGCCTGTCAGAAGTTCAGCTGATATCTGGAGCACAACAACTGAGACCAGAGACAGACGTGTTTTTTATGCCTGATGGGGGAAAAGTACTGCACCAAAAAGGCACAAGCTTCACAAAGCCCTCCGCTGCTTACCTGTCAGAATACAGGCTTAAAGACCAATCCAAGGCACATCATTATTTTAAGAATAATAATTCATGAATAATGAGGCAATGAACACTTCTGTATGTCTCACCTCTTATGTGAGTTGTTCTCCCTCTGCAGTTTGTTATATTAAAGAAAAATGGTTTTGTTTACACTGTATTTCAAGACAAAATCCAATAATATCAGTGTAAACTTTAGTGTGGACGCCTGTTAAGGCTGCCCATCCTTTTTATCACAGTCACATTTAATATGGCTATCATGTAACTTCATGTGGAAAGGATCAATTAATGGAAAATGCTATTTTTAGCCATTTTGTGTAACAATAAATACAGAAACTACTACATGATACTACAGATTATTCCTGACTACGTATCAGCAGCGACAAGCACACTGCCTGAGATCCCCCGTCTGCACATGGTGTCACTGTGATGATCTGGAATGAGGTTGTTTGTGAATAATAGACAAAGTGAGAATGAGAGAGAGAGAGACTTGCAAGTGTGAAATAAATGAGGGTGATGTATTTATATGGATGCTCAACAGAGCCTCTCTCTCCTCACATATTTACAACTAAAACAGATGAATACATAAGAGAAAAAAACAAAAAGAACAGTGACAACTGTTAGGGACCAAGCAGTAAGAGCAGGGCCATTAAGGCTTTATTTAGCCAAATTAAACAAATAGGAAAATCAAGGTAGCAAATGACTAAAACACATAAGCATGGAAAAGTATCAACAGAAAGTCTAACTATGGGCCCCTTAAATAAACTGAGGTCAACAAACCCATATTACAACAGAAATCTTAACTGAACAAACCTGACCTGTTGAATGAAAGGGGTATATATACACATAGGCTAGCCTACAGACAAACGAGGGGGGGATTCCAACTCCATACCATTAAACACCTCAAAATAAACCCAACTGCCATTTAAAGATATAACACAAATAATACCAATATATACTAAAACTACCCAAAACCCAAAGAAACATCCACACTACATAATACAATACAACAACATGTTACTTTCTGGAAACTTCTGCAACTCAGAGCACCCCTGCCCAGCACTGGGAGTTGAGACCTTCCACTTCCTGGTTCCAGCTTAAAATGGTGCCTTAAATTCCATCTCTCCCTTTAGCCAGGAACTCAGCAGCATGTGGAGAACCAAAAAGAAGGTAAAATGTATTAACTCAAAACCAGTTTGATAAACTTATGACTAAATGTGTGCACTCAAATTGGAGAACAAGCTCATAATGTAAATCAAAGGAAAAATAAACATTCTTATACCAAAAATTGTGTTGTGATTTGAAATGAAGGGGAACATTACTACATGGTGCCAAATGTTGATGGGTCCATCACAACTAAGAAAGAATTGTGGTTGAGTGATCTTTCTTATTATCACTGCAGAAAATGTCCATCTTAAGTCATTTAGTCTCATTATAAGGTGTGGTTTCCTCTTATGGCATGAGATGCAGACAGGCCGCTTGTATCTGGGCAGAAAGAATCACAAGTATTTTGACAAGAAAAAGTGATTCAATCCAGTATCCAACTTTTTTTAGGAACTCATGGCTATCATCCAAATGGATTCATACTGGAGTATACATATTTTAACTAAGCTGCTAGACTATATGTAAATATCCAAACTATTAAGGACAGTGTGCAATGATTCAACATTTCCAAGTGATTACAGAAACTGTTGTCTTCTCAGAGCATGAAATTACATTTTCTCAGCCAAACATTACCTTCATTTGTCTTTTCTTGAGACAAAGCAGAATCAGTAATGCTGTGTGGCTCATGGGAGCCTCCATGATGCAGACATCTGTCACTTTAATGCAAGCAAATGACTGAATAGTCCTGAGGCAGAAGGAGATGATAGGTGTGTGTGTGTGTGTGTGTGTGTGTGTGTGTGTGTGTGTGTGTGTGTGTGTGTGTGTGTGTGTGTGTGTGTGTGTGTGTGTGTGTGTGTGTGTGTGTGTGTGTGTGTGTGTGTGTGTGTGTGTGTGTGTGTGTGTGTGTGTGTGTGTGTGTCACTATGAAAGGGAGTGCAAGACCCCAAACATCTGTTATCCTATTTAAGGAAAAAGGATCACTCTTGCCCAAAGCTGACTGATTGGCCTGGTAACACCTTGTCTGGCAATTAAACTATGGTTACAATAGAGAGCCGTCTTGTTTCTGCATAGATCAAGATATAGTGTCATAAAAAAGCCTGCAGTGACAGAAGCAAATGGATTGCACAGAGGTAAAGTAGGAGGCTAAGTGCTGTGGTTACTGAAGCCTTGACAGAAGCTAAAATCCGTCCCATAAAACTTTTAGAGCAGAGCAAATCCTGGCTTTCAATCCAAGTCGATCCCTGGCACTTCCTGCAAACATACTTGTTATTTTACTCACACAGAGATGATGCATGCAACTCCAGTCCACCTACTTTGCTGTATATCTTTAAACAGCCATGAGGCATTTCAGATGTGTGTGTGTGTGTTATCTTTGCGTTGGCGTGGGCCGAAGATTTAAAAACTCAAAATGAGTGGTGAGATGAATCTGGTCCACTGCAAAATAACTGAGTGAAGATGCTTTGTGTTTATGGGGAATCTAGGAGAGTTGGCCCTGTTTCCAAACAAACAAACCTGTTTTCAAACCAAATCCACTCTAATTTCACGTTCCCATTTCCTTAAATCGCAGATTCAAACAAATTCTGGGAGTAATAAATGACTGGTAGAACTCCAAATGAAATTTGTTATTTATGGCCTGACAACATTTGGCCTGCTCTCCTAAACAATCAATGATTTCTGGGCATTTGTGGAAAAATCTTGTGCAACAGCTTCAGTGTGATGAGAGATGGGGCAAAGAGGGCAAGAAACAATAAAATATAGAAACTACCATTAGAAGTAATCTTTGGGGCTGTGAATAAAACCTCCTACTAAACTTTTTAAATGAAATCCGAATGGATGCTATGACTCCAACTAGAACTCAAATAGATGTCTAAATATAAGGAAACAAGACATAGCATATCAGCTTTTATAAATGTGCTCATAATTTGAATTTTTTTTTTTTACTGTATGTTAGAAGAAGGTAGGAAATGTACAGTATGGTAAAATTCAATGGCAATTTTACCCCTTGCATGTGCTGAAAATGCTACACTCTTCATAAATATGCTGTTCTTGCTCTGGTTCAGTGACAGCTGTTGAATAATGTCCACTGAGGTCTCAGCCTTATTGTCCTCCTGACATTAAGTGCATCGCTGTACCCTTGAACATTTTTTTTTTAATTAAAACCTATTATTTAGGAACACACACATTCTCCCAAGTGGCCAGTTCAAATCCATATATTCAAGGTCAATTCACAAGGTAAATGAACAGTTGCAAGTGGCTACATCCAATCACTGTAGAGAGAGAGAGAGGGGCAGAGAGAGAGAGAGAGCATCCTGCCTTCTTCCAATGAGAGCAGCCTGGTGGGTGCAGCTTCTTTTCCGTGCAGCCCGGCCCTCCCAGCGATGATGTAATGTCATGAATATTGAAACAGGTTGCTTGGTGGTCGGGAGGCGCTCGAGTCAGCATCCCTTCCACCTCTCCATCACCACTGTACCCTTCAGCATCGGACAGAACACCCAGAAAAGGTAAGAAATGCAATGGGAGCGTCGTGATTTCCACGTGATAGTCCATTTCTTTGAGCACAGAGGCGCGTTTTAGATGAATGCAACAACAGTAACCTGTATGAAGGGCAAATGTCTGCCTGTGGTCCACATTGTGCTCTGTCCTGTCAGGCCTCCAAGGTGGCTTGATTTGCTGTTGCTGCTCCTAGTTATTTATCTATTTGGTAGAAAACACAAACTGAACGATGCTCTTTTCCTTGTTTAGACTAATTTGATGTTCTTTTTTTCAAAGAGAGTGTGTGAGAGAGAGAGTCGATTTTTGGTGCTTTTAAAACCAGACACCAAAGGAAAAAAACTGTTCAAAGTGTGGAGAGGTCGAAAGAAACGTTGTGTGTGTGTTGCTTTTGATACTTTTATGGCTCATCTTGTCTCCATTTGAGTAATGAGTCATCGATAATGTTGGATATGAGCAGCAGGGTGATGATGGCTGACAGGAAATGGCTCTCTCAGAAGGCTGCTCCTGTGAGCCAGGATGTGGCTCATCTAGTGTGAAGACACTGGACCACCCTTTGTTTGTTTTGGCTCGGTCGAGGACCAGATCAGAGGCAGCCCAGGACCTTATTTCTGTCAGCTGAACTGAGACAGGTTTAATTGGCTGGCTGCTGCTCCAGGTCTAAGAGCCAATAACATCGCCTTGCCCTCTCTCTCTGTTTTGCCCATTGCCCCCCTCCCCACCCTTCGGCACGGCTCAAATTGATGTCCACTTGCCCGATGTGCAGCTGATCTCACTCACATCTCATCAAGCAGCCCTAATGGCTGCATAATCACTGGTGGTCACGTATACCTGTCTGTGTGCGCTCCCCTCTCACAGCAGCCTAATTAGCCTCGCCTATGTGAAAAAAACTCATCTAAAATGCGTGGTGCGTCCTGATGTAGGCTACCTGCTTTATTTCAGATTAGATTATTCCCATTAGCCCTTCAGAATAGTCCAAGTGACCGACCAAGTACCTGTGGAGGATAGCCTTTTCTAAGTGAGTGTTATTTAGTCTAGATCCCATCCATCTTTTGCAGCCTTTAGGTCTGAAGAGGCAATTGTGCTCCAGCTACAGGGATACGGGTGGAGGGGATGGATGTTGTGGAGGATGAGCTGAGCCTTTGACACCATGATGAACCCATCCTCTGCCGACTCGCCGCGGCAGCCAGACAATAGCAGCCGGAAGCAGCAGCAGCAGCAGCAGCGCTCGTCGTCTCCGGCCGGGCTCAAAGACAGCGGATCTAAAGCTACGCAGAAGGGCAGCAACTCGTCAAAGCCCATCACGTCAAAGCAAGGAGCAGGAGGAGGGGGAGGGAGAAGCAGCCGAGGTCATTCTCCCGTTTCCACGGGCAGGGAGCGGCAGGCCGGAGGCGCTCCTGCGGTCAGAGGCGCGGCTGCTGTCCAGGCTGCTGGTGCTGAAAGCCCGACGCTGAGCCGGGCCGCGGCGGCGGACAGAGGCGGCATCCACACACCAGAAGACTCCCCCCGCCTCGCCACGGACGCCTCCTCACCCTCCAGGGCAGATTCCACCCGCGTCGTCTCCGACCAGCCCTGCGCATCCAAATCCCCCAAACTGAGGAGCAAACACCCGAGGGGTGGGGAGGCCCCCGCGGCGACGAGCGGCAGCAAGAAGAGCACTAAAGGCACAGTAGGCTGCGGACCCGGTTTCTGGAAGGAGGGATGCTTGCAATCCGAGCTAATACAGTTTCACTTGAATAAGAGCTTGGGGAAGAAAGGGACAAAGATGCAGACGAAGCCAGCATCACCGCCGGCCTCAGAGCCGGAGCTGTCCCCTGAGCCAGACAGTCCACAGCCGGCTCCACAGCCAGACCAGAGGCTGCAAGAAGAGATGGAGAAGCTGGAGGATGAAAACGATGAGCTAAAGGTAAATTAGTAAAACATTACAAGCGTGACAATGTATTTGTTTATAGAGTGCGCAATGGTCGCACCTGTTGTGTTTGCTTGCAGCCGCGCGATGACTACCGCACGTAGCTGCATGCTTTGTTTTGGAAAAGATGTTTTTAAAAGGAACAATGACACTTTTCGGGCTCAAGCTCGATTTAGTTATTTTGTGACGCATTTTAATTTTTTCCTCCATGTTTCTTTAGGCTGAAATCGAAGAGATGCGGGCAGAGATGGATGAGATGCGGGACACCTTCTATGAGGAGGACGCTTGCCAGCTGCAGGACATACGCAGAGAGCTGGAGAGAGCCAACAAGAACTGCCGGATCCTTCAGTATAGACTGAAGAAGGCCGAGAGGAAGAGGATGCGGTTTGCAGAGAGCGGCCAAGTGGATGGAGAGCTGCTCAGAAGTCTGGAGCAAGACCTCAAGGTGAGTCTAAGGCGGCCTGAGCATCATTCCATCATGTTCTATTATATTAGTAATGAGCAATAACCTCTCATCTTCCTTCTGTCTCTTCTGTTTTGGTCCCTCTCCCAGGTGGCGAAGGATGTGTCTGTGCGCCTCCACCATGAGCTGGAGAACGTGGAGGAGAAGAGGATGAAGACAGAGGAGGAGAATGAGAAGCTGAGGCAGCAGCTGATAGAGGTGGAGGTCACCAAGCAGGCCCTGCACAACGAACTGGAGAAAAACAAAGAGGTGAGGGGCCCATGGAGGTGTGCTTGCTTCACCTTTTGTGTCTGTGAAAGTGCAATGCAAATTATGGCCTGAACCGTATCAAAGGTCAGGTTGAAGATAGCATGAAATGCCCTTTGAGCATATCATCACTTGTATGGATTCAGGGAGAGGGTGAA
This sequence comes from Pempheris klunzingeri, assembly GCF_042242105.1. NCBI lineage: Eukaryota > Metazoa > Chordata > Actinopteri > Acropomatiformes > Pempheridae > Pempheris > Pempheris klunzingeri. The sequence goes on along the minus strand of NC_092019.1, from coordinate 9,281,762 downwards.
CAGAGCATATAGAGTGTTTTCAAGCCAGTAATGGTGCACAGTGTATTCGTTAACCCCTGACATATAGGCTTACATATGCAAAGGCAATAATCACAATTTACACACACAGGCTTAAACAGGACTTTCTAAACTGTGTTAATGAAAAGTGGTGTTAAAATAAAGATGTTATCGTGGATTGAAAGTGGATTACGGCCCATATCGTGTACCGTATACTGTGCTATTGGTTGGCAGGATTGACAGAGTTTAAAAGAAAGCCGTAGGTAAGCCCAGATAATCCCACCAGTACACTGTTTTATGTCCTGATATCATTTTTGAGATCTGCGAGACACTGATTCATATGCACAAACATAATAAAAGGAATTAAAAAGTGTTCTTACTTAAAGTCTATAAAATCACACTTGCATCGAGAGCACATTGAATATTTTACAAGAAATGTTCTTGAGGGTCACTTTGAACAGTCCTGTTTTTCCATTACTGGGCTTTCAGTGTTCCATAAATCTGGATGATATCACTGCCTTTGGTAAGAAAACAGTGAGCTGATGATGATGATGATGACGATGATGATGTAACCACTGTTTCCCTGCAGCTCTCGCTGAAAAGAAAAGGAAGTAAGGATGTGCAGAAAGCTGAGAGAAAGGCTCCACAGACCCCGACTGAGGTGAGTCAGCATTACGTTATAAGATTGTAAAGTTCTGACTTTCAATGGAGATGTGTAATAATGAGGTTGTTTTGCAAAGCAATTTCCAAATGAAAACAAAATGTAATATTCAGGACTACACCAGACACAAGTCATAATTTGTAGAGAGTGAAAGCAACATTAAGGAAAAACATGACTGTCACCCCATTAAAATATGTGCCACGGCAATAAATTGTTCCCAGGAATGTCAATTTTTAGGCCGACTACCAAACTAATTAGAACTTACACGAGCAAAACTACACTGCTAGTGTGTTTTCTTCCAAGTTGACTTTATGGGAATAAATCTACCGCTCAGAAGACCAAACTCTCCCTCTTTCCCTTCACAGGAAGAAAATGAGGATTTGAAATGCCAGTTGGCCTTCATCAAGGAGGAGGCCATCTTGATGAGGAAAAAAATGGCAAAGATTGACAAGGAGAAGGACCGACTGGAGCAGGAGCTGCAGAAGTACCGCTCCTTCTATGGGGACGTGGACAGCCCACTGCCCAAAGGTGAGGCTGGAGGGCCTCCCACCACTCGCGAATCAGAGCTGAAACTTCGGTTACGTCTGGTGGAGGAGGAGGCAAACATCTTGGGGAGGAAGATTGTGGAGCTGGAGGTGGAGAACAGGGGACTGAAGGCTGAACTGGATGACATGAGGGAGGACAGGTATTCTGCATCCATTCATCAGATCCTTGATGGTTGAAAGAGTAGAAAAGACTGGCTGAATTGTAGTGGAAGTTGTTATGGAAAGGAAAAACATTATATCCCCACATTAGTGAGAATTTAATCTGTAATTTGTGACCTGGAAAATAAGATTTTCATGGTTGAGTTTAACTTGACTGTTATCAATGCTCCTCTCCTCTCCTCTCCTCTCGTAGCTTGGCGGCGGCAGGAGTGGACAGCTCTGGTAGTGGAGGTCAACAGTGCAGAGAGCAGGGCGAGGCCCTGTCAGAGCTGAGGCAGCAGCTTCAGCTGGTGGAAGACGAAGCAGAACTTCTCCGCAGGAATTTAGCTGATGTGGAAGAAGAGAACAAAAAGGTAGATGGTTTAAACTGGGCTGCAAAAAGGGCAGATTTCCTCAACAGGTCCGCTGCATTGTTATTGTAAGATCCAAGGCCAAACATTACAGTAACTACTTCATAAAATTTGTACAGAAATACTCTCCTTTAGTTTCTCTGTCTGGCGTTTGGCATTGAGAAGTTTTAAATATTTCCATCAAAATTGCAACAGACTGTAAATAATATGACGTAAGCGTTCTGATATTACAAGGCAACAATGCTGCTTTCATTTCAGTACTGTAAGCTGTAATTTTTGTATGTGTTTCTTCCTTGTGTGCTATTATTGGTATCAGCTATGACTTTGAGGCCTGTTATCTAAGCCTCATGCATAAGATATTCAAAGGTGTGAGCTATTCATACTTGCAGCTCTAAATACTCATGGGAATAACATTCAGTTTCATCTTTAGGTGACAGGTGAACTCAATAAACTGAAATACAAGGCTGGATCCCATGAAGCCGGATCGAGACACGGAGGAGGTTTGTTTTTGTTTTTATCCGCCGTCTTTCAGTAACTCATCACTGCAGAGCAAGAGATATCTGTTCTGTTTCGGCTTAAAATCTGTGTCTGATGAAAAATGTGTTTCGTCAAGCCTGCAGGAGCTGCACGTCAAGCTCTCATTTGCAGTTGTTCCACTTTTCATTGTTGCCTTGCTTCAACCCCAGGAGGAGCCGACCCCGCCAAAGTGGAGGCCCTCCAGGAGGAGCTGAAAGCAGCACGTCTGCAGATCAATGAACTGAGCGGCAAAGTTATGCAGCTCCAGTACGAGAACCGGGTGCTGCTCTCCAACATGCAGCGCTACGACCTGGCGTCCCACCTGGGCATCCGCGGCAGCCCCCGGGACAGTGACGCAGAGAGCGACGGAGGACGGGACGACGACACCCCCTCGGCCTCAGCCTCGTCCCCTCGCCTCCTCCCTCCACACCGCAAGCGCGAGGGCCCCATTGGAGGGGAGAGCGACTCAGATGAGGTGAGGAACATCCGCTGCCTCACCCCGACGCGTTCCCTTTACTCACCCGTAGATAGTCGTTTTTTATCCAGAAGCCTGAAGGACCGGCAGCAGATGATAGACATCCGCATCGAGGCGGAGAGGCTGGGCCGGACCATCGATAGGCTCATCGCTGACACCAGCACTATCATCGCTGAGGCCCGAGTATACGTCACCAACGGGGAACTGTTTGCCAGGCTGGATGAGGATGATGAAGGTGGCAGGTAATAAACACACGAAGGTTGTCGGGAATCTCTCCAGGTATTTCCCCCCGTGAGATTCACCAATCTGTGTTTAAGAATTTCAAACATTCTCTACCTGTGCTCCACAGGATCAGAGAGCATGAGCTGCTGTATCGTATCAACGCCCAGATGAAAGCCTTCAGGAAGGAGCTGCAGAGCTTCATAGACCGACTGGATGTCCCCAAGCAGGAGGATAAACAGGCAGAGGAGCCACTATCTGTAAGCTGATGCAAATACATGAATATGAACGACTTTAATGACTAATGTTTGTGTTTTCTAATACACATTTATCTTACTGCTTCTCAATCTGTCTCTCTGCCCCCCCTTCTCATTCATATATCATCCATAAAGATGTTTCAGCCCATTATTTTGCTGATCCTCATTCTTGTTCTGTTTTCCTCGCTCTCTTATGCCACCATTTTTAAATTGGTATTTCTTTTCACCCTGTTCTTTGTTCTGTAAAACACACACTCAATATCACAGTATGCGCATTTTCATTATTTCTTGTTTTACCCATTCATTCATTTCAGTTCTGTTATGTTGAATACATCACATAAGGTCACTCAAGGTACAGGACATTATCATTTTCCATGTATGATCCAAGCTACTCATCCGCCCAGATCCTTGCAACATTTATTGGAGACCAAACACCACGGCACCACGACAGTGGAGTGTTAGGTGAGTGTGTCATTAAACTCTGAGTCTGTGAGTAATGAGCTTTTTCAGCCAAGCCAAGTTCTGCTTTTGAAAATGTTGCATTCTTAAAAGACGCCACACACCAATAGTACATCCACAGAGGTGGTTTCTCTTACTAAGCCTAATTAGATGCTTCTCAGGACTGTGTGGGTGTTTACCGACTGGGCTTGATTGACATCTGTCACATTTAACTTTTAGTCAACACTATTTTCACTCTTTATTAGTACACGTAGGAACATTATGTAATTCCCTGCATAGCTCAGCACAGAGTCAACCTGAGCAGAGACCTCATTAGCCACAATATCAACATACCAAAAAACAAGTGTGTGGGTGTGCAGGCCATTTAGTTAAATCTAAAATGTTGTGGAGCGACTTTACTGCTGCTGCTCTAAGAATAATACTGATGGAGTATGTTAGCCAAAACCTGAGCCAAAGAACAGCCTTGTTTGTAGCTTGTGCACCATATTTTAATGGGCCTGTAAATCCAGTAGATCATGAGAGTTTCTTACCCACACAACCTTTAGGTGAACCAGTGCTGCTGTGTATGTGTGAGGTTTTCACGTGACAGCAGCAGTACACTGTAAATACTGAAGCTGGTTTATTACTGGTAAGGCAGTGCACACAGAGACTGCACACACACATTCACAAGAATACCACTGACACACAGACACCATCTGACCCTGACACAAACACTGGGCTGTGTCTCTTGCAAGTTCTCCTTAGGCAACTATACTGTCTGAGTCATGATAAAATGTCAATGTAATCTGTAACAAATCGTCCAGGAGGAATAAGATAGGACTTTACCCATATTTTCATGTGCTTATGTGACATTCAGAGTTGTGTAAAAATGCCCTTGGGTGGGTCTGAAATATCCAGCCAAAAATGTGCTGATGGTGGATCTGACCTGACCACCACCAGGACGGGGGCGGAACCGGTCCACCTCTTTCATCCCACCGGTGGGATGTTGTACGTCACATATTAGGGCCAGCTGTGGGGAGAGAGAGGGGAGGAGGAGGAGGAGGAGGGAGAGAGAGAAAGAAAGGAGGATTCTTATTCCGGTTAATGAAAGCATCATTTCAGCTGTAGGCTGTCGCTCTCCGGTTGTTTTTTTTTTTACTGAGCCACTGCATTCCAGGCCAGCTACTGAAAACTAGGCTGTTATTTCGTGGACTTTTCATTGCAACACTCAGGACCATTTTAGAGGAGGAGGAGGAGGTAAGGGTCTATTCATCCAAACGGCACGCACTTCGTATGGTTTCAGACGCTCGAGCGGAGCATTTGACTAGAAAACATGAAAAGTTTTATGCAGAAACTCTCGAGTGTGATATCCGACAAATAATTGCTGTTGACAGAAATAACAGAGTGAAGACTTGCTGATCTCAGGTCAGACAGGCTGCTGTGGAGCCATAGTGGCTATGTTTGAATCAAGATGAATAAAATCACACCCCTCGTTGCTTTCCTCGTGATAGTCATCCCCCTCATGATAGGACAGCAGATTAGAAATGGCAGAGGGGTGAGAAAAGAGGAGAAGGAGGGAAAACTAACTGTTTTTTACTGACAAGGTAAGACACCTAGCGTGTACTTTGCATGAGTATCATCCATTACTGCTCTCAGGTCGTCATAATGTGACTTTTTTTTTTTTTTTTTGGACCGTCAGTGCTGTTGCGCGATGCGTAAATTGATTTGTTGCCATGGATACAGCGCAAGATGGTGCGCTGCGCCGTAATTAGAGCAATCCGGTGTTGATTAATGGACGTTCCTGTGCTGCCTCTTCCAGACGCCGCCGAGCTATCTGGCTTTAGGAAAATAAACTCATGGTTACAAGGGGTAAAAATACTCCCCCGCCCTTACATCAGTGCGCTCCGTGATATTTTTGGGAACTTCTCCCATTCGCGTCGGAGTGGTTACTGGGGTGTCAGTCCTTGCCAGCTCTGGACTGTCGCCTACAACTACTCGGTGCAAGAGAGAGAGACGACACAGTGCCTCCTGAGATTTCGATGTAAACATGTGAAGGGGAGAAGAGCGCAATGCTGCAGCAGTGAGGTGGAGTAAAGGACACGGGACACGGTGGGGGGACTTGAGGCACAAGAATGACCGCCTGACCTTGTCTCTGTGAGGACATGGAGGGGACGGAAGCGTCCAGTGCCATCGCCTGTACGGAGACAGAGGTGGCTGCTCCCCTGAGCGCTGCTGTGTGGCCGACGGGGGATTTGGCCGGGTTTGGATAGTTGACGCTTTTTCTTGGATAGTTTTTCAGTCGGTGCCACTGGCCACCGACTGAGGAGATGGGAAAGTATACTGAACTGTGTCAAAAATTCTCTCAACTTGCGCTTTACAGAGCAGAAATGGATATTTATAAAATAGCGTGGTGAAGAGTTTCTTCTAATTTATCTCATCAAGTAGTTTTTTTTTGGGTTTTTTTAAATGATTTTTTCTAATTCGCTGGAGGAATGTGGAGTGCCTTTATGAACGGCTCTGGGTTGCACGGTGGGGGCGGTGCTGGTGGGGGCTACGTCCCGTCTCAAGGATGGGAGTTTGTGCCGTGCTCCAGGATGGACAGGGCAGACAGAGGCAGGGGCAAAAGCCGCAGCCCGCTGAGGAGGATCTCCTCTCCGCCCACCGTCTTCAGTCACATCTACGAGTCCCAGTTCGGTGCCACGGCTGGTGGAGGAGAAGGTGGAGCAGGGACGCAGCTTGAGATCCTCAGGGGACAAATGTGGCCGGGTCCCGAACCCCAGCAGCAGCAGCAGCAGCAGCAAACACAACACACACGGCTTAAAAAGAAGTTTGAGGATTTGAAAAAGCAACACGTACAGGATAAGGAAGAATGGATGCGGGAGAAGGAGTCATTGTTGAGAGAAGTGGCTGACATACAAGTAAATGATTTACCACCCCTGTGACAGCTAAATATATTTCTGTGTTTGTATTCAGTGCCTCTGTGGTCCTCAAAACATTTATTCTATTTCTGAACCAGCATTACCAACATATGGGAAGGCACTGTTTACCAATGATGCACAAATTCTCAGTGGAGCATCGATTTCCATCTTAGTTCTTCTGTTGAAAGTGTGATACTGCAACTTTCAAATATGCCAGTTCATCTGGTGGCTTAATTTGTTTGACAAGATTGCTGCCAACTGTGTTTCCATGCAGGGAGGGGAGAACAGGAGGATTCTGCTGGACCTGAAGACAGTTTTGGAGGAAGTGCAGGCAGAGGTGAAGCGAGAAGAGGAGAAGAGGAGTGAGCTCCAGCTGCAGTACACCAGCGACAGATGTGCCTGGGAACTGGAGAAGGCCGAGCTCAAATGCAGGATTGTGCAGGTAACCGAGGGATGACAGTGGCGATGATGTGTGGGTGGGATTTCAAAAACATCTGCAAACAAATAATTAGTCGGTTGCAGGGTTTTAGTGTGTGCAGGCATGTCTGGTGAGTGTGCCTGTGTGTGTAGGTGCATGCATAGTGCGAGGGCACGTATCCAAATACAAAGTAACACTAATCCTGTGTAACAGCAATACTTAACTATTGTACTGCACATAAAAAATGCTTCATTGCAATTAACATCTGTTCTGTTTCATGTGTGTATTGTGTTTTTGTATGTTCTCATGGCTGTGCGTGCTTGGTCTACAGCTTGGTGTAAATTGGGCTCACCACGTTTGCCACCCACATGGCAGGTTGATAAGTCGCCCTGGCCTCCATCCAGCACAAGCCTTAGCTTAGACAAAAGATTTGCACCGAGGAGACAAATGTTGTAATCCCCGCTCAGCCAGACACAGACACCCAACTTGGCTTTTAACAGCGAGATCTAAGCAGATGAAATATTGACCTATTGTTGCTAGGGACAGCTACCGTTAAGTGTTTCTAGAAATGGGCAGAAAATACTGAGAGAGTTAAGTTTGCATACCAGTGCCATGCTGTGTCAGGCATGCACGGATTACTTGAGAGACCATGCATATAGTTCCTCTTCAAAGCAATGTGGCTTTAAGAATTTTGCTTTTTTTCCAGTCAGATCAGAAGATTTATTTTCTTGCCTTGAAGTTGAAGTGTTAACCCGGTGAGACACTTTTGATTCTGTGAAATTTGCTCAGAGTTTGATTTCTGTGTGTTGATTGTCTTCGTGTGTCCCTGTGCTCGTTGTATCTCTGGTTGTTTGTGGCGTTGTGATGATAGTGTCTTTATCTGGCGGCTGAGCCCCATATGATTCCTATCACAGACTGATTGGTCACGGATTCACTCATCACGCAGCTTTCCTTTTGTTCGTCCTCTGAAGCTACATAAAAACAATCAAATGAGTCAATGAGTGAAGAGAAGCTCAGAAATTCCATAATGTGGTGTTGGAAAATTAACAAGGTGCTGCAATAATACTGCAAAGCTGTTGGACAAGACCACTGATGACACAATGACGCAGGAATGCAACATAGTAACATGGTTTTAACAGATCACACAGACAGACAGTTTAACTGCCATATTGTCATTCCTTCTGTGTGAGTAGATGGCACAAAGTTACTGTTCAGCTCCTCTCTTTGTGCTGCTGGCTCTGCCTTCTCCCAGTATGGTTGACAGAGGGCCTTATAAAAACAGAGACATTTACTGTTCTGTTTTGTGTTTGTGGAGCCCAGTGTGGCAGAGGGGGAAAGAGGCTTAATCTACTGCAGGAGGTTATACTATAATGCCACACACACACACACACACACACACACACACACACACACACACACACACACACACACACACACACACACACACACACACACACACACACACACACACACACACACACATTGATGTTCATACTGCTGATGTGAGTTATCTGTATCATAGGTAGTTAAGTTACCCTCCACTTCTCAGAGCTTTGATGATCTTTTATTTCTTTATATTTTTGCAAGTACTTATAGAAGTATCTGCATGTGTATCTGCATTCATTGCACAAGCAGACCAAGGAAAATGTGACTTGGAGCTAAGCCGTGCTGGGTGGGGTTGGCACCATTGTAAAAGTTGTTTTGTCTTGATGCCACATCCTACCACAGTTTATAGTTTTGGGTGCATGTTTACCAAGTACTAATCTAGGGTTGCTCATGAGGTTCTAAATGCTTCAAGTTTTTGGAAATCATTTGCAGCTCATTAATCAAACGACTCATTTACAGAGGTCTGATTACTTTCCTCATGTTTGGATTAATTTGGAACAGGTTTATATCTGCTTTGGTCTGCTTTTAGAAAATAGCAGTGAATGTAATTTGACTGTTGATCTTAGATAAAGCTGTTGAAATCATTTTTTAATAATCCATGTTATTCAGTTTTTCATACTACATTAGAACACAAAAAAGGAGTAGCATTGTAATCTATTTGAATTTGAATTTTCATTTCACTTCATTCATTTGTATGTGAACTTCTTAACAAATCAGATGTGGTCGGCTATCTTGAGGTCTGGAGCCTAAAAACCACACAAGAATGCCTCAAAAACAAAGCTAGGAGGCCAGTAGAGCAAGATGGGTGTAACTTCACTACATTTCAAAACGTGAACAATTTCAGCATGGGTGAGAAACTCCTCTGTCATTTTCCACATGTTGGTTTCACCGTACCACTGCAGAGGACATCCCATTTTTAGCTCAGAGAGAGGATGAAAACAGAGAGTGTTAAGAGGGTAGAAGGTAATTGTTAGGGCAGTTTGAATGCAGATACTAATCACGCTGATGACAGTCCAGAATAGCAAAAGTAATTGTAGAATTAGCAAGTATGTCTGAGGGGAGCCTTTTAATGCAACCAGCTGAAGAGTCACACAGTCAAAGAGGGCCCAGCAGGAATACTGTGGAGGATTATTCCAAGCAGCCAAGTGTATTATACAGACCAGAAGTTAGTGAATGGAGGAAGTTGTGTATACTGAAGGACTGTGGTCCAGAAAGTTGGTATTTTGAGGTCATTTGAAGTGAAGGCATAAGTGAAATGGCATTCGCAGACTGTCATGATGAGAGTGACCTTATCTGTACTTAACCAGGAGACTCTGCTTTAACTCACAGACTAAGCTGCTACATATTTGCCGTATAAATGAAGTTTCATGTATATATTTTTACACTTTTTCAGCTTGGTTCGCAGCTACTTTACATTTTGTTAGTCATTTGACAAACAGTTTAACCAAATCATTATATCATTTTGAGTTTGGCTTAGTTGATACTGAATGTCATTTTCCATACCATAGACTTTGAGTTCTAATAGCAAGTCGCAAGATTAAGCATTAAGACAGTTGTAGCTTATCAACAGTGATTCTTGAGATTTTAGTTACACACCTTCATGCATTCACAGCAGGCTATGACTGTGAATGAACCTACTGTATGTTGTTTCCACATCCTTTTTGGGCACTTCTCACCACCAAATACCAAGACAGCACCCAAGGTCCCAGGCAGAGGTCTTAGGCCGGATATTTCCAGGCATATTTCTCCGCATGCCACTGATTTATGAAAGCTGCTGGCAGCTAGGAGACATCTCATTCTGCCTCAGCAGCCAACTCCCCCTCCTCCCTTTACCTCACCCCCCCCACCTCCCCTAGGAATGTGACATTGTACAAGGCTGTGCGTCCGCTATTTATAGTGGGTCACCGTGGTGACACAGTTACCTTCATATACCCTGTCCCACACAGCGACAGGCAGGGAGTCCGAAGGGTAGCAGGAGCTGTCTCCTCGAGATTGACCTCAAGTTGCGTGCATGCATGCATGAGTGTGTTTTCCCCGAGATGATGCTGACTTCTGTCCTCCAGAATTTCCTTCCTGATTGAAAAAGGGTCTTCAGCTCTTTTAGTTTGACTCCAACCCTCTTGTTTTTGCACTTTCACTATTTGTTTACTTTTGGATGCTTAAATAGACTGTGGACAGCACCCATCATCATCCATCTGTAATTGAGGAGAATTGAGAAGAGCCACAGGCTGACAGAAAGGGTTGACTTGTTTTTCTACACCATAATTTCATGACCCCATGCCACAAGCAGAAATAGCACCATGACCGAGGCTTGTAAGAAGGCTTTGGTCGCTGTCTGTGACTGAACACTGAAATAACACACTCAGGCATGCTCGTATGCATTCTCTACCTCTTTCTAACACACACACAAACACACACATGCATCCACACACTGATGCACAAGCACATGTGCACATGCACAGGCGTTGTCTTGGGCTCTTTCCAGCAAAGCCAACACTTTTCCCCCCTTTTTACGAGTAACAAAAATGCACACATCTACCACAGAATGTACACATCTATGTACTATGTGCACCCTTTGAAGAGCCTTTAAATCCTCTAAGCCTCTAAATCAAACAATTCCCTTATTACATAATCTTGTTAGCAGAGGACGTCCCAGATTAGTTTTCCTAAACAGTTACCTTATCTAGAGGTAAAAATCTGAACACCAAGACTTAAACTTTTTTTCCTTTTTCATTGCTCTAAAGGAGGTCTTAGTTTTGCAACATTTTTTTGTTAATTTTTGATAAAGTGATAGCATGTTTTTGGCTTAAGTTCTTGGCCCCAACACAAAATGAAATTCCCAGGGGAAATGCCCACGGTGTTTCACTTGAAAAGGATCATTGAATAGAGGCGGATATTCTGGTCAGTAATATTCTCATTAAACAAAAATGTCCAGTTGAACCTAATAGAACTGGCATTTCTGTAATGACAGTGTTGAAAGGAACCAGAAGTTTGGCCTGATTTGTGTTGAGAGATCCCTTTTGTATGAATCTGTGTTTCTCACAGTAAAAACTGGTAAACAGGAGTATCGTTTGACTGAGGCCATATGCATCCTCTGCAGACATATTTTGCAGTGTCTGAATCTGCCATATCCTGCACTGTATCCTGTGTTAGTGAAGTCCCATAGAAAAGAGACATGAACCCTGAACCCATGGACCGTGTGTGTGAGTTCTTACAGGATATTTTCATCTTTCAGTCCTCTCTTGCTTCTCTCTCTTCCCTCCTCTGAACCCACTCACACTCGTCCCCATGGTGCATTATCCCCCCACTTCCTCCACCTTCTCTTCCTGCCACTCCCTCATTCTCTTAATTCCACTTTTAACAATGTCTCTCACTCCCACCTTCTTTCTCTTGTCATCTGGCTGTCATATTTCCCCAAATGCAGTTTATCTTTCATCACCACTGACTGTTTTCTCCACTTTCTCTCCCACTCTTTCCCTTTCCATCTCACTGCTCCCTTTTCTCTCCTCCTCTGTGCCCTCTGCACTCCCTGTCTGTGTCTTTCTCTTCAGTTGGAGGCTAGAGAGAGGGCTGGGTTGGTCAGTGGAGGGGTCCAGTCAGCAGCAGGTCCTGGCTCTGTGGCGCCACGGAGCACTGCGGAGCAACACGGAGAGACCTCAACGCTCCGCCGGGAGAGGGAAGAGCAGCGGAGGCTCCTGGCAGATACACACTCAACGGCAATGGACCTGCGCTGTCGTCTGGAGCACAATGAGAGGGGCTGGTCAAGGGAGAAAGCCGAGCTACTGGAGAGATTCGACGTGGAGAGGAAAGAGTGGGAGAGCCAGCTGAAGGATATGCAGAGGAAAATTGAAGAGGTAAAGTGTTTCTCAATACATATTTCTGAATTTTGTCAGCTTTTATGTTAGATTTAGGGTTGAATAAAAGTAAAAATAAGGCAAGTGAATCAGTAAACAGTGAAACAGTATTTGATATAATTTCCAAACTAATGAAACTCCCTGAAATTCTCTACATGTATGATATACGGCTTCCTATGCACTGAGCAGCCTACAATGTGTAACACTTCCCTCCTACACATCCTGTTCACCATCAACACTGTCAAAACAATATCCTGATCAGTGCAGCTGCCGAGTGTTAGGAAAGGAAGGAGTGGAAAGAGGAGGGCGAGGGTTCTGCTATTTCTCTGATCTTTGTATACTGAATGAGTGGCACTGATTGAAACAGTCTGTGGTCTGGAGTGATGCATGCAACGGGCATGGAGGCATGCAACAGACATAGATTAATAGTTAAGAATATTCTCCTCCATAGATGACTATAATCATGGACAGGTAAAAGACCAAACAGAAAAGCTTATTTGTTGACAAGTAAATTATTTTGAACAAACAAAATTTTCTCTGTTTTAATTTGTATACTTATGAAGAACTGTGCTAGGGGAATGTGAGAAATAGAGATGAAACAACTTGTCAATGAATTTATTGATCAGTGATTAGTGTCAAACAAAAAAATGCCAACAATGAGCTGGGATCTGTTTCTCAAAGCTCTTGATTTGCTGCTACATGGTTGTAAATCTTCTTGTCTTACGTAACAGTAAATATCTTTTGGCTTTTAGCTGTTTCTTGGACAAAACAAGCAATTTGAAGACTTCACTTTGAGCTCTTTGAACTTGTATTTTCTATTATTTTAAAGACCAAATAATCAATTTATTGACCAAGTATTCAGCAATTTTTTTTTCTATTGAAAATACTGTAAATCAGCTAGTTGGGTTAAAAGAGTGGCCCTGGATGAGGATTAGAAAGTATTACAGGATAAAGCAGGTGAGAGAGGGAAGTAATTCAGAGCCAGTTAAATGGGTCTAAGAGGGATGGACAAAGGTAAAGAATGAGACAGTTTAATAAGGGTGGTGACAAAGCCTGAGTCAAAATCTGACATACCCAGAGGAGCAGATTAGTGTTTTTAATGAGGGAAGCCATACAAAAGTAGTTGGACAGAGTGAGAGGGCAATGGAACAATTTGCAATGAAAAGAACATGTGGCTCTCATTTGCCCCTCTGAGACCAGAAAATGAGAGAGGAAAACAGCAGAGGAATAAAGCAGACTGAAAGGCAGCAGTCCCATCTAGACAGGGCGTGATGGGAGGGGAGCCCAGTCAACATGAAATAGTTACTATTCTGGGATTCCATGGTAAGATGCCAGAGGTTATCCAATTTTATTTGAAAGTATTCTTTGAATGCCTTTTTTTAATCCTCTGTAGTCTAAATATGTTGACGAGATTCATTGCAATGCTGTCTTGCCTGACTTCTCATCATCCCATATTAGTTATGATTATGCAGGAGCAGTAGATGCAGTATAGTGCTGTTAATTATATTATGCCATTGACATTCTTTACATTGTCTGATCCTTTTTTCGTTCTTGACCTACATACTGTATTTCACCTTATTCTAAGCATCCAGTGAGAGCAGAGCAATTGCTAAAAATACTTGTCATAGACAAAGTCATAGTTTTGGCTGTACACCCATATTTTATGCTTCTTTGAACTTTGAACCCTCTGTTTTAAGCTATATTCAATGATAATGAATAAATGTTGTGCTCGGTGTATTTTACTAATTAAATTGGCGATTTATTTAATGTTTGATTTTCCTCATTTATTGCTAAATTCTATTTCATCTTTAAAGCTTCATTCAACATTAGACCATTGCAGTATAGCTGAAAAAAAAATGATGACCTCTGTTTCTTCTTCACATTTCTAGCTGTACTGTGAAGTGAGGACCAAGCGAGAAGGGATCGGACTGGACAGCGGAAGGCAGGACAATGATGATGTTGTACACAGACTCAGCATACAGTCCACCAGCACTGGCTCCAGTCTGCTCAGTGACAACTCCCGCTCCGAGCCGCCCAGCAGCAGTCAGTCAGAGCCAATCAGACATTCACCCTTACCTGTTTCTGGTCGCAACAGAAATATCACTAGCAGCGGTTGCGTTGGCATAGATAGTCACTACTCCTCTTGCTTCCAAGCAGACAGCCTCTTTGAATTTAATGTGGGTGGTCAGATCGCTCAGAGGGACCCGTCACAACCTGAGCTGGTGGATGAGTTAAGATCCAGAGGCACTTGGCAGCAAGACTCTGTCTCTGATGGAGAAGAAATTGTGGATACAACAGAGCTGGATGCAATTTTTCGAGGAGGTCCTGGATGTGGAGCACCACAGAAAAATGTCTGTGAAGACAAGGAAAGAAATGTCCATGCTGGTGCTCAAGAATGTCGTCTTTGGGCAGAGCTGAGTCACGGCAGCGACAAGAAGAAGAACACCACTGCTCTCAATGCTGTGAGTGCTACAAGCTATTTTTCTATATACTAAAACAATAAATCTATATACAGTATAGACAGTTTGGTGTGGTTTTCATTCCTTGCCTCGTGTTTGTTTTTTGTGCTGCTGACACAAACTAGCTTGATCATCAGTGTTCCTGTACTGTGTGCCCTTCTGTCTCAGGCTCTGAAGGAGATAGCCCGTGTAAGCGAGGAGCTTTGTAGCTACCAGGATGAGATCAGAAAGAAAAGTGGGGATAACAGGTAAATAAATCCTCTTTGGTATGTTAACTTAACCTGGTGCCCACACAGAACTATTATAATCACTGCATCAGTCATGTCTTGATGTGTTTATTATCTATATAATCTTAATGCCATGTTTGTGCCAATGCTCCAAGCCATTTTTAACATGCCTCTTTTGAAAACTTGTGACAAATGTAATTTGTCAGAATAATTATAACTTAAGTGTAAATGCATTTTACGGTTTAATTCCCTTCAGGAATCAGTCTGAATCCCTGTGCCTGCCTGAGGAGAGTGATTGGCTGTTTGACCAAGGTAAAACCCTACTGGAGGTAGATGAAGATCCCTGCGACCTCAACCAGATTTACGACGACCTTCGGGCCTTGGAGAGGGAAAACTGGATCACCTTGTCACCAGATAATACCTGGCAGGCCAACAGAGGGCCGAGCAAATCTTGCAGAGCAAACGCTGCTGATCCAGACAGCTACAGGGGAACACAGACAAGCCCCGTAGAACTCTCTGAGATTGACACAGCAGCTCCACCCATTCCTCCTCGCAGCTCCTCCTGGAATCTGAGCACACCCACCCATCTAGACACAGAACTCCACATCCCAGATTCCCCCATGGCGACGGTGAGGAAGTGCCACAGCCCCTGTGCTCTCGTGGACAGAAAGTGTAGCAGCCCATCTATTGTCAGGAAATTCGAGGCTATGCTCCAAGAAAATGAAGGAAAGGTTTTAATTGACGGTGTGGTTGCATCATGTGCTGTACCTGCTAGCACTAAATGTAATATCAGCTGCTGCCACAACCGCTGGTCCTGTGATGCAAGCAAATTCACTAACAGTAAGCCGTCTATATACGGGACTGTCCAGAAAAGCTTCTCTGAGGTCAACATATTGACTGCTGGAAAAGACTTGCACTCAGATTGCAGTCCTGCTGTTGGGAATTTAAAAGAGCTCCAAATGCCTCCAGTTGTCAAAGAATTACCTGTAGATTTGCTCTTGTCCTCGCTTGAAATATCGCCTGCCAGCCTCAACCCCCAGGGCTCCAGAAGAAACATAATGCTCGAACAAAAAACAGCAGAGTTCAACAGAACGTTGTTTCAGGCTGAAATGGGTCGCGGCGTAGAAGAAGACAGTTTTACGGTAACAGATGCCTCCTCTGTGGGTTACCAACCAGTGATTTCAACAGTTTATGCATCAGATGAGGTTTTGCCTCCCAGGGAGACAAAGGTTCAGCCACATTGCACTGATGTCACCCCTAGCGTCATCGGTGTACATCCTGAAGTAACATTATCTTTCTCCACTTCGGATTCCACAATTCAGAACCCAGAGATCCAACCAAGGCGAATGAGACGTGGTCCTGAAGGTCAAGACGTCAGAATGAACCTTTCATCAGAACAACCACAGACTGGACTCAGAGAGGCAACCACAATAACCTCTCAGAGTCCTGCACACCATTCTGAGGTCAAGCACAAAGTTCGAACAGCAGGCAGTCCTTCCAGGAAAACACAAAACAAAGCAGCCACAGAGGCTCTCTTCTCTGAGCCTGTCTTCCCTGCAATTACCCAACCAGGTCTGAATGTGGAGAGTTCCAGCTCTAAGAATGCTGCTCCTGATGGAGCGAAGCCTCAGCCAGCCAGAGTTGGTGTCTCTCTCCAGCAGCTGCCTGCTGAGAGCAAACAAAGACAGATGACACAGCCAGGGCACCAGGCACAGCCAAGGCATGTGTCTGCTTCTCCTTCCCAGTCTGACTCCTCCAGGCCTGGAGCTCGAATGATGAACGACCATCCCTGGAAGCCCCTCACTTTGGCTGCATACCCACGGCCTGAAGGATCCAGGTCTAACTATGGGGCAGTGGAAAGGATTCTGAAGAATTATGAGAGTGCAGCCCGGGCTCAACAGAACCAAAGCCAACAGGACGAGATGGCTTCAAGTCCCAACGTCAGTGTCAGGCAAGAGGAGACCGTCACAGAACTGGACATGCTGGACATGGACCCTCTGCCCTTACCTCCCACTCTGAGACACACTCAGACTTCACACACCTCGCAGAAACACACCACACACGCACAGCTCAGCAGCCACAGCAGCATGGGTGTGAAAGAGATACATCTAATAGTGCAGGTGGGTAGAGTCTGATACCAACAGTCTGTATTCACACTTTAAACCTTTCCACTTGACAGGTGTGCTAATCACTGTACAGGTGTTAACATTTGGAAGCATCCTCTTGGAAAAAGAAAATAAAAGTCTGCTTTTTGTTGTGACTAAAGTACAGTCAAGTCAAGCTATATTTTCAAGGCCCATTACATCAGTGGACCTGGATGAACTTGCACATTTCGTTCTGTTTCGTTCCATTCTGAAACACTAAGCGATCGCCCTTGACTGAGGACAGCTCCGGTGGGAATGTTGTTTATTTCTGGTATGTGCTAAGAGACAGAAGCAGGCCAGAGCCTCCATTATAATCTGGGCATCTGGGCCATTCCATTGCTTAAAGGCTCCCAACAAAAGGAACTTGCGTGGCATATAAAGTTTAAACTTGGCAGGAGGTCTATTGCCCTCATCAACTTGTCTTTCATCTTTCAGTCCTTCCACGGGGTCTCGTAGTGCAAGTGTTTTACTAGCCTTTGTGTTGTAATTACAGAAGTATCTGCAAGAAGCCAGCTGACTAAATGGTCTTGGCAGACCACGGAAATGAGAAAGCTGGAGTGATTACGCTGCTTTAAAGTCATGCAAATGTTAAAGAAATTGTGGGCGCGATTATCAAGCCAATTTTATCTGACCTCATGAAGAAGAAGGAATTAGAGGCACCACTTTGATTTAACCTCAACTGAGTCTAAAATAAAATGCTGAAGATTCTTAAGTGGCAGCAGAACTCGAGCACGTGTATGGTATTTTAGTTGAGAAGCTTTTCTCTTGACCAAAAGGAATGGATCTACTTGTGTGACCTTTCCACGTGAGCGTGCTGGATTTATTAGTGTTCCTATTTGAAATATGCCTGTTGTTTCCCCTAGGGTCAAGAGGACTACAGATGGAACACGTGACAAAATGTAAAGTATCTGAGAGTGTGAATTTGGTTGTTCATAGAATGGTGTGATAATTCTAAATGGTAATTCATTTGTTTCTGCACAGGAGAACAAAGAGTCTTCTGTCTCCTCTTCCTGCGTCCAGAAGCACTTTTCGAGGCCTGCCCGTCCAGCCAACCGACGCCTCCCATCCCGATGGGCCAGCCGCTCACCCACTTCCTCCTCCTCCACCTCCTCCTCTCCCTCTATCACCCCTGTTGGGCCTCCATCCTTCCCCCTTCAGAAACACACCTCCTCCTTTACCTACTCACACGCCTTTCACATAGAGACTGTCATCATGTGATCTCTGTGTGCCAAGAAGCCTTTAGTGATCAGCTCCAAACACTGAGCCTTCCTTTTCATTACGGTTGTACATACCAAATCCAGACTCCTTCTCCACTCCCACAGACTCAGAAGTGCTTTAGCCGTGAGTTCACCACCTCACCTTTAGAATGTATGCGGCATCCAGTGGAGCCCAACTGACCAAGGACGACAAGAAAAGGATCTGAAGCAGCTTCACTCATTCAGTATGCTAAGATTAAGCTGCCAGGTATCGTGCGTACCCTCGGTGGACAGTGAAATCATCACTTTCCATGCACCATCCATTCATGCCAACCATCTGAATGGAAACCTTATGCTCAGGTCTGATTCTAGCCTTGACTAGTGTAGCCATGCAGATAAACCAACAACAGACCCTCCTCTACTCCTGTTCTATATACGCTACTTACACCTTAAAAGTGACACTAGCTCGTATCCAAATGATCTGAAAACTTTCAGCCAAATGTAATCCAGAATGATGTATTTAATATGTACTGTATTTTGTATTTTATGTGCAACATGTTTTGTGCGCTTTCTGCACAAAATATGATGTTACATACACGACATGCAGCATCAGGCTGGATTCTGAGATAAAGCCAGTGGAGCAGAGATTTCCCTAGCGTCGCTCTCAGTGTACTGAACAAAGCAGTGTTGGTTTTCTGCCGCCTTCTTGAATATTACCCACAGAACATGCCTGGACTGTACCTTGCCTGTGACTAAAATACTTTGCTTTCCATTCATGACTGGCTTTACATTTTTTATGATTACAGTTACATAAAATGTGAATGTGAGTTCCTTTTTTATAACTTTGTACCAAAGGCTGGTTTCTTTATATGCATTTTCCTGATTTGAAGATGAAATGCATTGTTTGTAATGGCATTCATTTTTGCTGTTCACCCATTGCTGAGGTTTTCCAATCAAAATGTATGTTAAACTTCATTCATGAGAGCCCGCTTTTGTGCATAACATAAATAATGATGCTAGTGAAAAAAAGTAATAATAAAAAGCCTTTTTTCTACCTTTGCTAATTCTGAATGGTCACATATAAGGACATTATTCAGCTGAGTGGTACAGTTTTTTGGGTCTTGGTGGTGAATCATATGATGAAGGTTATTCCTTTACTGTTCTTTTTGTGTAATAAACATGAGGACTAAATCATTTCTCTTCTCTTTTCACATCCACATTTGTATTATACTTAAATCACACTGTATGTGGTTTTGTTGTGCTGTGTGGCTTTGACATGTTAAGCAAATAATTATGCTTCTAAAAATTGTTCTTTGACAGCTTTGACCCATTTGAGTGGCGTGACTGTGAAATCACAACAGTACAACATATTGCTTTATATAGAGTATTATTATGACTAATTCAAAAGTTGAGTGGCCCTGTAGACAGGCCCTTTTAGCCTTATTTTCTCTAACAATCTCCAGTAATTAAGTTCACAAACTATAAGTTAAACTGACTGTGTCCCTGTGTAGTCCTCTTCAATCCTTAGCCTACAATAGGAGCTCTAATTTATGTGTTCTGAACAACAATCAAATGTTGCACAGAAATATTTTTGTGACTGCTCCAAGAGGAGTCCTAGGCGATCGTTCAACTCACAAAGATGAAGCACCAGAACCAAACAACTGTCTGGCTCCTTCAATCTTGTTGGCTGACATCTGTGGTGACACTGTGATCTCTTCCTCTGAGTGATGACTGCAGAGCTACGTGACTGCAGCAGAGGAACCATCCATTACTTTGAGACTATAAGTGTATGTCTTTGTGCTTTTCTGCTGTATGTTTGTGTACAGTGTGTATTCAGTCTTCCATAGATGTCTTTTGCATTCCTTCTCTTACGTGTGTGATCTTGTTTACAGTGTGTCTGATGATGTAATAGGTACCATTTTACTAATTCATGTATCATGAAAATATATGAAGTTTTGCATCTTAGCGCATGCACATACACACAATGTATATTGCCATTCAATTATACAAACATACAAATCCACACATGACCACGCACACACAACCATACGCACCCTTGGCGCTGAGAGGGACGGACACCTAACCCCTCACCCTGAAACCTGGCACCTTAGGCTGACTGAAATAACAGGTGCGACAATGTTACGGTGCCAGAAATCCTACCCCTGGCGCTGATATAAATATAAATATTGTCATCCTGTCCTGATGCCCTGCCTAGCGCTGTGTTGGCTGTCTCACCCCGTTTTCCTGTTTCACTGTCAGGCAGGAGCGTAGACTCCCAATACTGGCCTGTGCTCAAGTCTAGAGGTTTCCAGATGCTCAAGCCATTATATAACCAGTACTAACTGTTTTGATTCCTGTGCTGCTTAAAACACAATAACACTGGAAAGAATTTATGGAGCAGAGTCTGTTTTATCCGGCAAACACAGTGTATCAAGTTTACACACTGCAGCTTCTTCGGTCTACTGATTGTTTTGCTAATAGTTATACAGAGGCAACGCAACCATGTCATTGGGCGTTTGCCTCTATTTGTGGCATTAATATCAATAATTGTCAGGACGATTATATTTGTAAAAATGATGACATTGAAGAAAAGCTTTCACCTGGGTTCACATACTTACAGTAAATGTATAATGTGAATTAAAAACATTAAAACCGTGTGCCACTGAGTGCTATGCGCATGCACAGGTTTTTTCTCTTGCCAGAGCCAGAGACAAGGATGTAACCAGACTCCAGTACAATTCCACATCCACACAGACACCCATACATCCATTTGCACACTATTTCATCTGATTGGATTATTCTGTCTATCCCAAAACACAGTGTGCAGTCTCCATCTTCATACAGGCTTGAGTAAAAGAACTCCAGCACAGGAATTCAAATTTTTGTCCTTTCGGTTGTAAAGTTTCCAAACTACATTTTGGTTTAAGACTATCATGTGTCCACATCCTTGTTTGTTCTTGTTACAAATGTGGTGAAGCTGGATGATATACATGGTAGAGATTAATTATCCTGCAAGGGAGCTCTTAGGTATTAGCCTTCTGTCCACTGTATGACCAGCTTGTCATATTTGGTTTAAGTCCCAAATATCTTTGCTGAATATTTTCCTCTTATGCCAATAGACATGAGGATCATATCAGAATGTTTTTAAGCTTTGTGAGCTCTGAAAAACCTTTTGAGCAAATACTATTTTTGGTTTATGTTCATATTTTCACAGTGCAGGTGTGGTATCAAATATACAACACATATTACAGTAAATGGGTGCTTTTAGTCTTTCAGTGGTTGTTGAGTTGCTGCCGACAGATTCCAGTTGCTGCTGCTGTACAAAAGGTGTTCACTGGCCCTCCGGTGTCTCCTGGCCCTCCGTCTCCACTGACCTCCCCACACTCCTCTCAGGAAACCTCCAGGCCCCTGAGAGCCTCTGGCACCTGCCAACCAGCCATTCTTCCTGCCCTGAAATAGACCCTTACTGGCACTTATCTGATCTGTGTGTGTGTGTGTGTGAGAGAGAGAGATTGTGTGTGTGTGTTTTCTTATCTTGGTGAGTTGGTATAGAGCCACGCTGACTGCGGCGCATTCTTTGGACTTCCTGTGGAGCCCCAGACAGCTGCATATTGATCAGCACACTGATACATCACTTAAGAGTAGAGCACACACACAACCACACACAGAGATTTATGCAACAGCATTTGTGCATGCATATAGATAAATGGGTGAAACGTGTATCTCTGTCTCTCCCACCCATTAGCCAGGTCGTAATTTCAGACAGGTTTCCATTATCAGCTTGAGTCTGCGGCATCACTGATATCCGGACGGATCATAAAACAGCAGGGCTTCTTTAGTCAAAATGACTGAATGGGCTGAGCGGAGGATGAATGGAAGTAGACAGACACAGTGAGATAAATGGCTTGTGAATGAAACTTCATGAAAGAGTTAATCAAGAATAAACAGCCTGCTAGTCCATCACACACCCAACACAGACAGACAGACAGACAGACAGACAGACAGACAGACAGACAGACAGACAGACAATCACTTACACGCACTCGTGGGTGACATAAATCTGCTATGTATGCAAATTCCAGTAAGCCAGCATGTCCTCCAGGTGCTGCACTTCACAGAGTGATATTTAGAGACAGGTTGCAAGCTGGCTGACCTAGCTGAATATACTGTACACAGCAAGAAGGAGAGTCAACGTGTCTGGAATGCCTGCCAGGGAAGAGTCCCACCAACCTTTTTGAATTCCTTCCCCGCTTTTAAATAGACCAAAGAGGTGTGGGCTTTTAAACTTAGTTGAGTCTATTGCAGTCTTGGATGCAGTTCACTGTATCCTTGTTGATGACCTTTTATGTTTGCGGGAAAGTCATGAAGAGGTCTGGTTGCACAAAGTCATCCATTTAGGGAAAAACACCCTTGATTGGTCATTATTCATGATCTAAAACAATGGTGCTACTGTGTCTGAAATAGCCCCAGCCAAGTAAATAATTGCATTTTAAAAGGGGATGTGCAAAATATTCAGCAGGAACAATTGCTGTGATTGTAATTGTGAAACAATGTGCTTCCAAAAGTAGATTTCATGCAGATGTTGGTGTTGGTTGTTGGTATGAGAATAGGCCACACACACAATCACAGTTGCTTTGATTCAGCATGTCTCTGGAATCCGCACGGATGCGACTGCAACAGGAAGGTATTTTTTGGTTGCTGTTTGTTTTCACGGATATGTTCAGGGCTGTGAGGAGCGGTCGAGGATGTGTGGTTAGAAGTGAGGGATTTACGCTCCCAGTAGTCATAGATCAGACCACAGGACAGGCACCGTCTCAGCCTCCCTCTGTTTTGGAGCATTTCCCCTCTTTTATCTGTTCTTGTGTGTTTACGCCTGTTTGCATTACTGTCTGAACGCCCGGATTTTTAACTCTCACATCACATTTATCTCCTGTCTGACCTTCCAACTGACCTTGACATGTGTATGAAATTGTAAAATTCACAAACCTCAGTTTTTACACTGATACCTTGTGTCACACTCAGAGGAATTGCTTTTTAAAAATGGGTGTTAAATTATTTTTTTAACACACCTACAAGCCTGCAGTAGTTTATGCCAGTCTGTGTTTGCATAGTACTATGATCCCTGAGTAATTCACACTTTTTACTGCCCCTCAGACAGGTGAGAATACCTCTTGGTGTGACATTACATGTTTCTAGGAGGAGTTGAACAAGGCCGTTAGGTAAACAAGGGCTGCATCTTCTAAAGGATGTTTTTTTAAATGGAAAAAGTGCAAAGCCAGAGCACAACTGTGCTCAAATCAACAGTGAAATAAATGTTGCCTCAGTTTTGTTTTAACCCCAGTCCTGACCCCAGTTGTGGCATTATCCCAAACCCCTTATTTACAGCAGCATCGATGAAAATGCCTATTATGTTCATCACTGACATTTGAAGATGTATACAGTTTTGGTTGTTTGTCTTGGCCACACATAAAACCAAATCTCCCAGCAGGCTTTTGTTTGAATAGATGTTGACACAGTGTCCGCGGCGTTATTACCTTTTAAGACTTTGCTCGCTGATGTCAAGAAAAGATCTTTCAGGGCTTCAAACATAATCATAAATTTCACTGTATTACCTTCACATGGACACAATACAATGAAAACTTCATTTGACAAAAGACCATGTTAATATAACTGTCAGCTTCCTGTGCCAACACTGTGCTATAACCCATAGGTGTTATTTAAAGCCCTCTGTCAATACTACTGAATAAGGACATGTCTGTAGAGCCAGTTCCTCAGTATGCTGTGTTTACAGAGCTGTGACAAAGAGCAGATCTCTCTGTGCAGCGCATTGGCCAATGATGAATGTTATTATGGCTCACGTTGAACAATAAATTACAGTGTTGTGTAAAATCTGTGGCCCAATATCACAAGCAGGCAATTAATGGGTATAATTGACATTTTGCAAGATAGTGTGCAGATGAAACCCAAATATTCTCCGTGTGACGGTATTATTCCGCCTCCGTGTGGGTTAATTGGGGAACTACATTTGTGTGTTGCTATTATCTAGTTCCGAGGCGCTCTTGTTTCCAGGGGGACGGATTTCAGGGTAACATCACACGACTACCATTAATAAAACAAGGTTAGTTTTTGCATTATTGTTGCTAAATGATTCGTAACCATCAGTGGCAGGTTAAAAAAAAGATTAAACCGAACACATTTGTTTTCTCTGCTGCTCGTTGTATGTGTAACCAGCGTGTTTAAGTTAAAAAGGGACACTTGAACCTTGTTTGACATTCAGTTGCCAAACACTTTTGTCAATTACTTTAAAACTTTTATGCGTTAATTGTGCTTTTTGAAAGGATGTTTATAAATGCTTTTAATATCCAGTTCGCCTCCGTATTGCAGTGGTTTGACCCAGAGAAGTATTAAGACATGAATGCTGGATATTGTCCATTAAAAAGCGAATATTAACTATATTAGTGCAGTAAGCTAGCTAAATATTACAGGCCTACATCCTTTGGCAGCCTGTTATAGTGCTAAAGTGTTAAAGTTGGTAGCGTATTTAAATGTTACAGTAACATGTTCAAGGCATCTCTTTTAATGCTAACTGCTAATAGAGCTAGTCACTATAATAATATAGTGTAATGTTCCTGTTGTAGCTAGCTAGGAATAAATGCCCCTCTTCAAATGCTGACAAGAAGCACAGCTCTGGTCTGGCTGTGCATTGTGACAAAATGCCCCAAACACCAACACAGGTGCTTTTAACTACTCTGGCTAATTGGACCTGCAGTCAGGTGGAGTTTGGTGGAGTTGCTGGGAGGGAAACGGTGCCCCAGACTCTAAAAGGCCCAATCAGGCAACTCATTGACAGCACCTGTGTGTGCTGGTTTGAAAGTAGCATACAGAGATAGAACAGCACTTTATGTGGTTAGCACTTAGATAATAGTAAGAATTTATTGTCCTACTTATGTAACACTCAAGACAGATATGTCTTAAAGAAAAAGCAAACTAGCATAAATTCTCTCAGTAAACTGTGAAAGTGAAAATATAATTATAATCAGAGACGAGAGGCACAAGGTAGCTGTTTTTATCTGTTTATCCTATAGCTTTTATGAGCTACCGAAATATACATCACAATAGCAAAGGCAATGTAAGAGAGACTTTGTATTGTAATAGACCTTTTTCACACAAGACATTTCGAGTGTCACTGTGGGAAAAACTCAGGTGTTAATAATAACATTAATGATAGCCTCATCCCACCATGTTTCCCAGTGCTAGATGTTAGTGAGTGTGAGAGGCCAATACCAGAGCCTTAGAACTGGCTCACCTAAATGGAACCCAGCCATCATTAATGTTATTTATTCCATCTGTGCTTTTCCCGCTTTGATGTGTCAAAATGTGAGCTGTGAAAGAGGTCTGCTGTGCACGCTGGCTCACTGTCACGGCTTCGACACTTAATCAGAGCAGAGCCACCGTTAGTGTCATTAGTAGCACCTGTGCTTTTCCTACTATGATCTGTCAAAATGTCTGCTGTGAAAAAACGTCCATCAGCCCCAATTCTGTTAAAAGTCATAGGATTTTATTTGATTCTTATTTTCTTTGTACAACATGCTCAAAAATCACTCCGCAGTCTGAAGGGTATTTTGGCAATTTTCCCTGTCCTCAAACTTTGTTACCCCTTACGTGTGCCTATCCCCTTTTCAAATTAAGTGATAGGTCTGAAGTGATTTTCCCCAGTGAAGGTAAAAGTGAACATTTTCTCCCACATTTTCCATCTCCTTGCTGCTGCAGGATGGTGGTGTGTGCAGTGAGGCGACGACTCCTGAGCAGCAGCAGCAGCAGCAGCTGTGGAGCCTGGGCCAGGTAGGGGAGTCTGTTCGGCGTGAATTATCGCTGTGCTGGTGACGGCAAATAAAGTCATAAATAAAAGAACATCAGGGAACTGAATTGAACCCACATTATTTGTTCACAAACACAGATAAGTCTAACAATCAAATTGTTTATCTGAGGTGCTCAGATTTATGATATGCTAATCTATAAAAGTAATAACTTCTGACTCATGACGACAATAAGTCAGAAACAGATATGATTCATTTTTATGCATTATAGGCTTGGTCTGCTTGTGTGGCTCGTTGCCGCACCTTCTTTAGGCTGATTGACAGAGAGGAAGGGGAGTGTATCAAAAGCTTTCAGTCCTCTGCAGCACCAGTCTGATTTCCATTATGCAGTTTTACATACCATTTCTTTATACTACAATTAGGCATGCATATTCAGTTTGATTTGAATTAATCATCTAATCAAGAACACAGAGGACATCAATATGCTTTCAAAACCTAGTTGTTAAATCTGCTTGTAATGTGCCTTAACCTTATATATACTGTTGAAACAGTTAGGGTACAAAGTACAAGGTTCATTAATAGTCATTGTACAACACAGGGTTGCACAATGAAATTACAGTTAGTTACACTTGTTACATAAGAAAACAACTATTTTTATGGAAGAGTGTAGAGGTTGAGATAAGGAGTCTTACAGCCTGAGGAAAGAAGCTGCTCTGTAGTCTGGTGGTACGACAGTGGATGGTCTGTATCTCTTGCCAGATGGCAGCAGGGTAAACAGGCTGTTGCTGTGGTCGCTATTGTCTTTTAATAATCTTTGGACTCTGGGCAGAAACCTCACCTCACTGCTATCACTAATGAGTGGTAGATGAGCACCAGTGATGTACTGGACAGTTTTAAATCACCCTCCGCTGAGCCTGCCTGTCCCGGGCCGTGCAAATCCCATGTCAATTTGTGATGTTTGCAATTAATGTTGCTTTTCTGTTGCAAAGTTGACGAGAACTTGAAAATGAATCAGGTTTCAGTTTTAACAGTTCTAACTAAAAGAGGGGGCTGGATCTGCATATTGACTGACTGTGCTTGATTGGATTTTAATAAACGGTATACGTGCTGTTCTTCCGAGGCTGCTGCAGAGACAGAGCAGGGGCTGTGTGTACTCCAGCATCCATGGCTTCAACCAGGAGGAGATCCGAGAGAAGCTGCAGGCTTTTCCTGGAGGCTCCATTGATCTGCTCAAACAGGACTCTGGCATCGCTGTGCTGACCATCAACAACCCCTCCCGCATGAATGCCTTCTCTGGTAAGATGACTACACTGTATGTTTTCAGTGTGATTAGTGCTTATTTGGTATTCTCTGGATGAACCACATTTAGACATAATCGTTTGTACATAAGCGAATTACAGATTAATTGTTTTGAGTTTTTCTTCCTCCCAGGCAGTATGATGGTGGATTTGGAGGAGAGGGTGAGTCAGCTGGAGAGCTGGACAGACGGTAAAGGCCTCATTGTTCAGGGTGCTGCTGGAACTTTCTGCTCTGGATCGGACCTGAACGCTGTCAGGGCGATATCTAACCCACAGGTAGCAAAGCAGAAAAATTCCTGACAGTATTTATTTTCTATGGCTGCTAGGATCTCTCTACTTTTGACTCTGCCTGTCTCTGTCTGAATATCCCCTGGATACGTACTTGCCCAAAGATCTCTATATGATGTTTCTTTTGCCTTGCAGGACGGGATGAAGATGTGTATGTTCATGCAGAATGCTCTTACAAGACTACTCCGGTAAGGGCTGTCATTTTCCTCTCTACTACTCCACTAAATATTACAGCAGGCTAAAACAGCAGCAGCCTGAGCTCGAGGAAGCTGGAGTTTAGCTGTTATGTAATGTGCACTACAGTATGCTGACAGGATTATTTTCTCAGTGCAGGTTGCCTCTGATCTCTGTTGCTCTAGTGGAGGGGAGAGCGCTGGGGGGGGGTGCAGAACTCACCACTGCCTGTGATTTCAGGTGACGCTTTTTAAGAGCGAAGAAAAGAAAACACCTTAGGATCTCTTTTATACCATCACCTTTCATCCAAATGTTTGCTAATGAACAAACTTGTTTCTGCCATTACTCTCCCACAGGTTAATGGCATCTGGCAGTGTGATCCAGTTCGTCCATAAACACATGGGCTTGGTCCCAGGTTGGGGCGGTGCTGCAAGACTTGTCCACATTGTCGGAAGCCAGAATGCACTGAGGCTCCTTGGTGGTGCTCTAAAAGTGGACCCTGAACTTGGCCTGCAGGTTGGACTGGCAGATGGAGTCCTGGAGGTCTCCCAGACAGAGCAGGGTGCAGGGACTCTCCTACAGCAGGCTGACGACTGGCTCGGACGCTACACGAAAGGACCTGTCCCAGTGATCCAGGCTGTGAAGAAAGTCGTGCTATCAGGCAGAGAGCTCCCTCTTTCAGAGGCTCTGAGGACTGAGAAGGATGTATTCGGGACGGTGTGGGGCGGTCCGGCTAACCTGCAGGCTCTGGCCAGCAAGTCCAAACACAAATGAGAATCAGTGTTTACTTTCTTGTCAGAACTTCTCACTGAACTGAGACATATTCGAAAATCTCTGTCTGGGTCAAAATTATGTGGAAGAGAACTGCTACAGATTGACAGATTGATTGGTGTGCTGAACACATATATTAATACTTCTCATTTAATAAGCTGAGTGTCATCTAAAATGTGGAATGTAGAGACAAATGATGAAGGGTGTCTTGTGTCTTGTTTAGGACTACAAACTTTTCAATAAACCAGCTGCTTCATTGTCTCCAATACACTGATAATGAGCTAAGATTCAAATAGTCACTCAGTTGCCAGTTTATTAGGTACACCTAGCAATAAATCCTTCCCTCATGAAAATTATACTGGTCAGTTTTTGTTGAAGCTGTTTTAGAGAGGTGTAGATTTAACTTCATGGAGGAAGTAGTTTGTGGTGCTGTTGATTTTTACTGTTTGATATTGGTATTATAACTGCACTGGCATGTTATTTTGTCTACCCAATTTATATCCATAAGGGTAGGCTAAATAACATAAATACCTCTCTGCACAATGCAATACAGCTCCACAGCACCACAAACTACATCTTTCAAAATGGCCCTACAGCTGAATCAGCACTAAAACACTTAACAGGAAGGGTTTATAGCAGGATCGCTGTATTAGACTACATTAATTTACACTAGGTGGACCTAATAAACTGGCAAGTGAGCGTATAAACAGTGGTTTATATGTTTATATTGCAAGCACAACTGCAGGTAAAAGATGGGATGAAGATCGTGTTGATGAAAAGTGATTTAACACCATAAAGAAAAACCCTCCTGGTCCTTTGGAGTTGTATTTGAGAAACTGGACTCTGTAGCCTTCTTTGCAGTGTTCAGCTGACCTGAGGGATTATCTTGTGCCATTAACACTCTGTGATATCAACTATCCTTAATTAAAGCATATCTGTAATAAAAGAGTGAATATACATTCTGATCCCTTGGGTATTAATAGCCCTGTATATTCAGTATGGGTGAAAACAAGGACCTAAAGGACTACGTTCTCCATCCTCTAAATTCCTTCTGTCCCCATCAGTCAAGCAAATGAACACTGTCTTTCCTTCAGGTCTCCTGAAAATGTGATTATGGTAATGATTGGATCATGCCAGGCTGAGACAGACTGAAGCAGACAGATAGCAGCAGCATACAGATACTGATGAGGTATAACAAGCACAAAGGCATCTGCGTCCATCTGCAGGATTGAGAGTGAAAAATGCTGCACTTCTTTCTTCTTTACTTTAGTTTTATAGGTTAGTTCAGATAATCCTTTTGACAGGTCATTGTGTGTCACTGTGGCTTTAATCATCACTGCGCTCTGTCTATTCTTTCGGGTGTCTTGGCTGCTCTTGGCTACACAATGACTCATCAATACATGTGGATGTTGGAGCACAGGGCCAAATTAAACCAGTTAAAATATACTGCACATACTGAATGCTTTGTAAGGTTAGGCACCAATTTGTAGCTCATTTTTCATTGCACATTTAAAATGAGTCCATACAGCAAATGAGGTGTTGCAAAAGCACAAATGTGCACAGACTGAAATGGCAAGAACAGGACAGGTCCCTGGACGATACCAGGCCTTTATCTCCTGTTCCCCTTCTAGAGGTCATGTTTCCTGGCCAGACATCCAGCTGGAGAGCTGATACCTGCTGTGGCCAGAATACCAAACACCTCCAAGGTGAGTGAAGGAAAGACAGCACATAAAACACTTCTTTATATGGTCTCTGATTATAGGAAGAGAAGTGGTTACATACTCTGGATATTATAAATTGGTAAATGGTTTATTTCTTGTTAATCCTGTTATGTATTGTTAGCTATTTATGGAAACCATAAAGATTTCATCTTATTCTGCAAATGTTATGAAGAACAGATACTGAATACTTCTGTCTCTTAGTCAGTAGGAAGAATGTGATTTTCCTTCCCTTAGAAATATCTCTTCAGGTGGAAGTTCAGAGAAAAAGGGGTGAAATCTTACCTACAATGGGCCCATTGATTGTCCTACTTATGTAACACTCAAGACAGATATGTCTTAAAGAAAAAGCAAACTAGCATAAATTCTCTCAGTAAACTGTGAAAGTGAAAATATAATTATAATCAGAGACGAGAGCGAAAAAATATCCCTTTAGGATGATGAAATGACACAATTTATTCTTAAATTACAAATCATGTAACAAAAAAAAAAAGTTGCCAAGCAAAAACTGTTACACAAATTTTATTCTTCAGAATGGAAAGTCTAAGACTGAAATGATGATGTAAGCATGTAAGAAATAAAAATAAAAAAACAACATGACTTGAAATCTCTGCAGGATGGCCAATAGCAATGGCATGTTCTTGTTCTCTTACTGCTTCAGACATCATACATAAGAGGATTTACAACCATAAGAAACAAACACAAATTAAAAACATTTACTCAACCCGAAAATATCAATTCTCAACATCCTGCCGACCAGTAGTGTTTAAATAACTCTCTCTTCAAACATGCACAAATCACAAAACTTTAGAAACACACCAATTGAGAATACTTAAGTCAGGGACAATATGAATACTAATGAGGCAACAGAGGCCTCCGCTGCTTTAAAAGAAAACACTGATACTTCACATTAAAATGCCAATCATTATAAACAGGGAAAGGTTGAAATAAATTTAATATGTACTTGTATTATGTGCATTAATTTAAAAGAGAATTTGTAATCACAATAGATTTTAGAATTTCAGAAAGCTGCAGGTTAAGTGAAATCAAACGACAAAACCTAAGCAGGTAGCCAGATAGTCCTGTGGGCTCCTGAGTTACACTACAGTGTTGTAGTACATTAAGGAGGAAGATTAAATACCCACATAACTTAGGAGCGTCAGTAAGTACCTCTCGGTGTCCTTTCTTTATCTGGATAAACAACCTGAATACTTTCTTCAAACCACAATCCGAAAGGACACACCCCACAAGTTTACAGCAACATTTAAAAATTTTTGAAGGAAAGGCTTCATCATTAGTTAAATCTGAATTAATGAAATCATTTAGGTAGGGTGGAGTTTGGGAACAAGTTATCAAGGATTAAATTCTTTGCAAGAGCAGTCATATGACCTGAGCTCTTATAAGCCCAAATCTGCGTGCTATGTTAGCTGAGAGAGTTAAAAGTGTAGATGATCAGAATGCAGCCATTCATGATAATGATAAAGATGCAGTTCCATTTCCAGGAGTAACATCCCCATTGATGCTTTCTCTCTTGAATGTCACAGATCTGGCTGAGCTTTCCGGAACCCTTCTGTGTATTAGGATCAAACATTTCAAAACAACAATACCTTCGATTGGGAGAAGCAGGTTGGCTTGTCACTTTTACCTTTTAACAGACTCGATATGCCTGCTACCAAATGGCACAAAGTGAGCAGACTGGTGGCAGCTTACCACAGTAAGTCTGTTACACCTACCTCACATGATGTGCTGGGTGGACAATTATGGCATTTCATGGCTCACAACAAGATGGTGTATCAGTCTGGCTGTTTACCAAGCTGGACCTCCTGTCTCAGTATTAGAACGCTCAGTGCTAGAGCATAAAACCCAACATTATCTCTGAAGTCTGCCTATACACTGCATGAGACTGACAAACAAATCATACAGATACATCCAGATCACTGTGAGCCAAAAAGAGGCACCAAAGTTTGATCGCTAAGGTGAGTTGTTTACCTAAAACCATGGAGTGTGTTGTGCTTAGTTTCTCTTGTACAGAGCAAAGCACCTACAGCTGATCCGTGACAGAGTGAACGGCAGCAGACAGTGAGGAATAAATTAATGAAATGGAACATAGCCATTTGGTGATGATGGTATCAATGACAACTTCACACTTCAGTCACTGTACACTGGCCATCAGGCATTCTGGACCTTCCACTGCTACTGGATGAAGACGAGGGAGAGGCGGACTCAGCACCAGGAGGGGCTCTGTCCTCTGGATTCAGTCTTTGCCTCCGTGGCCTATCCTCCCAGGGCTCCACACGCTCTCCATCTCCCCCCTCCTCTTCTTCATCCTCCTCTTCCTCATCGTCGCTCCAGTCTCCGGAGCCAGACTCGTCCACGGAAGTGTGAGGGTCAGAGGACCTGGAGGGCGAGGCCTCCTCGTCCTCGTCTTCTTCCTCTCCTTCCCCAACCTCAGACCGCTCATGAGAGGGTGTGGGCCTGGGGCTGATTTGCAGCTGGGAGAGAGCATCCTCCAGAGTGGGGCTGCTGCTGCTACCAGGCTGACCACCAAGGGAGGTGGGAGGTCTGGCAGTAGCTGGAGGGGCTGTAACAGTAGCGGGGATACCTGTAACCTGCTGCTGTACACCAGATACTGTGGTATCAGCCCCATCGGCAGAGTTTTCTCGACCTGCTGCCCCGATGGCCCCAGCAACACTCTCAGTGTCCAAACGCAGTCCTGCCACTCCCTTCTTGGGGATATCCAAAACGTCCCTCTTCATCTTGCGTCTACGACCGTGCTCATTGCGCCTGTACTGCACCATGTTCTCCAAGTCGGCTACATACAAAAAACCAGCAATCAGCATTTCTGCCGTTTTCTTGCCCTTGGAGAAAGCGTCCTCCAGCTCGCGGCTGGTTCGCTCATCATACTGCCACCAACCATTACGGCCCTCATAATACCAGGCGTGATCACTTGCTGCCCCACCCCGACCTCCCGCTGATGCTTTCAGCTCCTCTGGAGAAAGAAGTGTAGGCCTTTCCAGGAAGTCATCTGGCACTTCCTGTCTACAGAGAGCACAGCGTTTGCTCTGCCAGGACGCTCCCTTCACACAAAGGAAACAGAAGACGTGATGGCATGGCAGTTGGACTGGGTGGACGCAGCTCTGCAGACAGATGGCACACTCTGGTACAGACAGGGCTGGGGATGAGTTGCTGGAGCCCGAGCATGAGGATTCTGCACTGTTCCCACTTCCACCACCACTGTTGCCTTTCTTACTGGATGGAAGCGAGCTAACAGAGTGGTCTACCTCCCCACAACTAGCCATCCTAAGGAAGTACTGAGGAAAGGATAAATTATTAGGACAATTATTAATATAAGGTTATAGTGAGCATGTTAGGATAACTATCTGTTCTTTCATCACCACTATTCAATTTGAAAAAGAGAAATCCGTTTTCAAAATCATTAATATTATGATTGTTGTCTTTAGATCCACACATATGATCAGAAATTCAAGTGAGATGTATAATTTGCAATTGAAAGTACTATTATTTTTCTGCCGATGGCTTCAAATTTAACATCACATTTAATACTCAACTACAAGTCACTGTCACTAAATAGCAATGTGTCCCGAGACGAAAAATTATAAATATTGAATGATATGGTCTATATGCCACCTGTGACCTCAAACAAGGCTGACATGCATGATATTTGATACTTACTGGAAGTGCCTTTAATGCTGATGTATCATTAGGAGAGCTGATGGACCTTCAAATGTGCCACTGCCAAAAGGAAAAGAGCGGTGGGTGAAAATGTAATTGTTTTCAGACTTTATTGGAAGTCAGTACAAGTACGATACACAATGTCCAGCTCGTCCTTATGTAAACAAAGCCTGATGTTAAAACCGATTAGCTTCAAATTAGCGTTAATTCACTTATGCTAGCGATGACTGATATGTAACTTGCGTGTTCACTTAAGTCTGTGGAACAAAGAGCTGCTCTGTTAAACTGTGTCAGCCTAGTGTTACAATTTGTGCTAACCCAGCTGGCCTTGTGACAGAGCTATTGATGAACACAGCTACCCTCACTCGAGTCAAATAAACAGCTAACAATCTAATATCCACAGAGATTGGTGACAGTCTATGAGCAAACTAGTTTAGCTAACGTTAGACACTTAGCAGCTAACTATCAAAAAGCAGGCCGTTTATTGTTACTATTACAAGTGCAAACACGAGTCAAAGAGCACAAAGGGATCTCTCGACTGGCAAAGCGATCATAACAATGAGACCTGTTGTAGCTAAAGCTGGCTAGGCTGATGGCAGCACTCTGACTCCAGCAAATAGACGGCGTTCATATGACGGCGCTAGCTTATTTTAGCAGAGCGACGTAAACAGCAATAAGCATTTTGTCACGACAGGGACATTGCAACGACAGCGTGCATACCGTACCTTTAGATTTTGTTGAGCCGATCTGGTGTACAGTTCTAACTCCTGCAAAGACACTAATTTCCAATGCTAATTTACCGACTTCCAGTGTTATCTGGCTTTGTTTTCCTCCGAAAAATGAAGCTGATAAAGACGACGACGTAACAGTACGCGCTGACGCAATTTGACGTAATATCGCACGACCATATTCTCGACGCATGACAGTTGGCGAGTCTTCCTGTTCGCTCGTGGCTAGAGGACGTTGGTGTCACAGAGGAGAGGGGCTCTTACAGTATTTTTGTTTCCAGTAAAGTAAGAAAAGAAGTAACAGATACAAAATGTTTTCCCGTGCCGTCAGACCTACCGTCAGCTTCGCTCGGAGCCTGTCCACCTCGTCGCAGAACAACGCCAAGGTGGCGGTGCTAGGAGCGTCAGGCGGCATAGGCCAGCCGCTGTCTCTGCTCCTCAAGAATAGCCCCTTGGTGAGTCAACTCTCCCTGTATGATATCGCTCACACCCCCGGGGTGGCTGCAGATCTCAGCCACATCGAGACACGGGCCCAGGTGAGCGGCCACATGGGCGCCGACCAACTGGATGCTGCTCTGCAGGGCTGCGACGTCGTGGTCATCCCCGCCGGTGTGCCCAGAAAACCTGGCATGACCCGTGATGACCTTTTCAACACCAACGCCACCATTGTAGCCATCTTGGCCGATGCCTGCGCCCGCAACTGCCCCGAGGCTATGATCTGTGTCATTGCCAACCCTGTCAACTCCACCATCCCTATTACATCAGAGGTCATGAAGAAGCATGGAGTCTACAACCCCAACAGAGTGTTTGGTGTCACAACCCTGGACATTGTCAGAGCAAACGCCTTCGTGGCAGACCTCAAAGGCCTCGACCCAGCTCGTGTCAGCGTACCAGTCATTGGAGGTCATGCTGGGAAGACCATCATTCCCCTTATTTCCCAGTGCACACCAAAGGTAGAGTTCCCTGCTGACCAGCTGTCCGCTCTGACCGGTAGGATCCAGGAGGCTGGCACAGAGGTGGTCAAGGCCAAGGCCGGAGCTGGATCTGCTACCCTCTCCATGGCCTATGCTGGGGCCCGCTTCACCTTCTCCGTCTTGGACGCCATGAATGGAAAGGAAGGTGTGGTGGAGTGTGCCTATGTCAGGTCTGAGGAGACAGAGTGCAAGTACTTCTCCACACCTCTTCTCCTGGGGAAGAACGGCATTGAGAAGAACCTTGGACTGGGCAAGCTGTCCGCCTTCGAGGAGAAGCTGGTGGCTGACGCCATGAGTGAGCTGAAGGCTTCTATCAAGAAGGGCGAGGATTTTGTGGCTAACATGAAGTGAATAGGAGCCATTAAGTTAGTTGAAAACAAACAGCAGCTGTGATTGATAATTTGTTCTGTCTTAACTTAAAAGGCATCTGGGCAAATCTCAAGATCTGTCACAGTGTTTCCTCTTTTGTTTTTGTGTTAGCAGTAGGGCCATCTTGATTCAGGCATCCTGCTTTTAAGCGTGGACCTCTCTATATAATTTCCCTCTCCTTTTCAAACATGGCTTTATCATCCAACTATGATTTGTGTACATACTGTACTGTGACTTATCTATATTTTGAAAGTGGATAAATCCATATATTTTCATGTACAGTCTGCATTAGTGGGGATTTCTTTGCTGAATGAATGAGGGGGAAATACTGTCATCATGCCTGTTGTTGCAAATAGATGTTACTGATGAGCAAAATACTCACTCCACCAATAAAAAATTTAGCTTTAAAAATTATTATCTCTGGTTTTCGTTACTCAAAAATAATTCGGCTTTACAGTTTACATCTAAAGCCGACACTGTTCATGAAACCTAAGCAGATCAATCCGGATCAAATTGGTCAACCTTCATTTTACCAAATCAGCTTCACTGACAAACTTCTAATGCATGCAACTTGAGATCAGATACATGATTCAAATTAATTATACACTTGAATTTATTAATATGAAAACAAAACAGATCTTTCTGTGAAGTTGGAGGTACACAATGGTAGTTGCTATAGCTTATTTTCTCAGCAAAAAACTAATAATCACTACTATGGATTTTGAGTGAAACAATAAGAACTCCCTTATGCTTGATTTACTTAAACTTTATGGTTGAATCATAATGTGTGCTGAGGAACAAGTCATCGTTGGTATATTAGAAGAGCTATTTAAGAAATGATAGAGCTTCCTTGCTGCCAAAAAAAATATTATTCATTATCAGCTCTGCCTATGGTACTGTCACTACAGTATTCACCCTAATGAGCCCACAGCAACCTTTGAATCAGCAAACAATAATGTGACAATTGGATTGCACAAGATGACAGGCAGATGAGGAAACAGATATCAGACACTGGTACAAACCCATTATAGTTTTATTTGACATACAGGTGCTTTTGATTCCTAGTCAAGGAGCTTTACTGAGAGCACAGATTCCATTTACACAAAAAGAAAAACCAATGGTTGATTAGATTGTATAATGTATCTGGATAAAACTAGCTTTTTTCCAAGACATACAGAACACACGTTAATGGTTTTCAGTTTTTGACCGTACTCCTTTGATTCCCAGCATGCAGGTTCTCCCACATGTGTCATTTGCAGTGATTATGAAGATGTAACAAGATGGCAATAGCAAACTCATTCTTACTTTTTCTTTACAAATTCTGCACCAAATAAAATAAAGAGATCTAAAGAACAGGAACAACAATAATAAACAATTGTTCTACATAATGTTGCAAATCTACATTCAAAAACCAAGACGCGCAATGTTGTACCAGGGCCCCATTAAATAACCATATCAACAAGCACATAGTATAATGTCTTTGTCTCTCTGTCCGTCTGTCTGCCAGTCCTCCACACAGTCACAGACATTTCTCACTTTGTTCTTCAGTCCCAACAGCGGTGTCTCCTGCACTTTTCAACAGACACACACTCTCAGTGGTGGAAGTGAAGGAGTAGAAGCTACAGAGTAGAAAAAAAAGACTTTTTAAAGTCCTTAGTGGCCCAAGCCTTGTGGCTGAATGTGCCCCATCC
The DNA here is from genome assembly GCF_042242105.1 of Pempheris klunzingeri. Lineage (NCBI taxonomy): Eukaryota > Metazoa > Chordata > Actinopteri > Acropomatiformes > Pempheridae > Pempheris > Pempheris klunzingeri. The sequence goes on along the minus strand of NC_092019.1, from coordinate 9,244,022 downwards.
CGCTTGTGCATAAACATTATATTCAAATCATACTGGTAGCAGCAACACCCCTGCAGAGAGGGGTCGAGGAGAGTGAACAGTGGGTGAGGGTGGAGTAGTTTTGGAGAAGAAAGAATGGGAGGATAACAGGAGGAGGATGGGGAGGCGCTGGACTTCTGTCTGTCCAGGGCTCTACTGTACGAGGCGGCTTTCAGTGGAGACTGGCTCTGTGTCGTGGCCTCTGCGATGCCTGTGCTCTGTTTTGTTCCTGTTCTCAGAGTCCTCACGTTCACCTGTGTCTCTCTCCCTCTCTCGCTCCCTCTCTCTCTTCCTCTCCCGTCGCCCCTCTTGGTTCTCTTTATCTTTCCGGTTGTTGCGGTTCCTCCGTTCTCTTCGCTCATTCTTCTTCCGTCCTCCTGGAATTTCAGAAACGTAAATGACAGATTAGTAAACTACTAAGGAGATAATAAAGCTCTCCTTCATCTCCTCATCAGTTTCAGGAGGTAGTATTCAGTTAATAAAATGCTTTACTTTTCTCTGTATCCTGTTTACTGCCATTGATTTTTTTTAATAACTGTGATTCACAGGACTCAACTAATCTATGTATCAGCCTGTAAATGATTAAAACCACCTCATGACAAAAATACCTATAAATAAAAGTCGTACTGTTGAGGGTGAGTGAACACACCATGAACACATCACAGGGTGCAGTTGCAGTGCAGCACTGGTCACAGCAATGCTCTGTATTCACCACTAGATGCCAGTCTCTAATCACAGACAGCAGCCCTCTGCCTGTGATGAGCAGACCTTTGTCCAAAATAGAAAACCTTTAAATAGACCCCCAATTTATCTGTTCTTGCAACACCATCTCATAAACAAAACCAAGAGTTTTGGAATGCTGAAGGTTTATCTCTGCTCGAGCTACAGTTATTAATGATAATAACAAGATCCAACCCCAGGGAGGTTGGAGACAGGACCTGCAAGTGAAAGCAGAGGAGGCCCTTTCCTGTTGTTGTACTGCTGCTGTTCGTGTGTGAGTGGAACGGAGCAGCACGGCCTGCTTGGCTGGTTGGCTGACCGGCCAGTCGGGGATTGTGAAACTGCTGAAGTAGGCAGTAGGCACAGACACAGGGAGAGAGAGAAAGAGAGATAAAGCGAGAGAGAGAAAGAGGTCTCTCTCTGTCTCCCTCCTGTCCGCTTCATGTTTGACCCCCTATGGTCATCCTTTCCCTCTCCGTCTGCTAAATCTCTAAATCTCTCTAAATCAAGCCTGGGCTCTGGTTGAACCAGGGACCATGTCTAACCCACACAGTCTGGGTTAGTGATACAAAGCTCTACCTGCCCACTGGGTTTAATCCTCTTCTAGAAATAATACAAGGACAAGAGGACAGGAGATGAGTGCATATAGGAACATAGTATGGAAGCACAGTGTTTAACTGCAAGATTGTAAAAAGTAAGTAATTTATAATCAAAGATAGTGAAGATGGGTGGATGCATGGATGGATGGACGGACAGAGGAGTAATCTGGTGCACTGACTCATTCGGGGTCTGCTCCCCATCCTCTATAAACACAGGAAGTCCCCTTCCCTCTCATTGTTTTCTCTGCCCTGACACCATTTACAACTATTTACAAGTTCAGTGAATTAGTCATACTGTAGCCCCCGTGCTTTTGTCGAGCCAGAGGAGAAACCTAATCCATGCCAGTGTTGAGATGATTAGGAGAGTGTTTATCAAACCAACCTGCATTTGGTTAGTTGGAGCAGTTTCCGATGGGCTTTTTGTAAACTGTGTGTTGACGTGTGTGTAATGGTCCCCAAATGAGACACCTTTGGGAGTTTTGGAACATTTTCAATAGACATTTAGCACGTTCCCAAAAGCCAAGTTTTAATGAATAATGTCAATGAGTTTGAGACTGGCAGTCAATGAGTGGTTGGCTGTGGTGACAAAACATGAAAATGTTGCTGCAGTTTTATGAGCTTTAAATCAAAAAAATGTAGGAAAATCTTACTTAATAGTTTGTCTGAATTAAAAGTGTTTTGGCCAAAACTGGTACATTATGCTATAAGGATGCAAAGGCACTTCACGAGAGTAAACTAAAGGGCTTCCTATTGGTATGTAAGTAGATTTTTTGTAAATGCAGTCAAGGGGAAATAGCGCAACATTTTGGAACATATGCGTATTCACTTCCTTGACAAGAGCTAATTGAGAAGATCAATACCACTCTCATGTCTGTACAGTACTCAGCTGGAGTCAGGAGGCGATTATTGAAAGCAGAGCGAAACTGCTACTCTGTCCTAAGTCTAACAACAGACCCACCAACATAATATTGTATTATATAATTAAGGCTGTAACTATTTCTTGGCCACCAGCAGCTTTGGAAGTGCAGGTAGGCAGATTTTTAAACCCTTTTCATTTAATTCTCATCAACATAGCAAATAAACATATTTCCCACAATGTCAAATTATTCAGCTAATGTATTTTGAGTTTATGTAACTGCAACTGAATCATTTAACACCAAACTCTGGAGTACTGTTTTGTTGTCTGGGAATAGCTCATAAAAGTAAGTACAAAAATATAACAATGGCATTAATATTGTTGTAATGTGAGAGAGCCCGCTCCGTGGTCACTCTTCAACCTGTCACACGTGTGTACATAAACTATACACTACATGCTCCACTTAAGATTCATTCATTCAGTCTTTCAGTTTGTACCGTGGACTGGATACTCTGTAAAAAGTTTATTAAGATCAATACAATATGAATATTGAGATTAATTTCAAATGATAGTAAATGTGGATTCAAAGCCTATTCTGTAACTTATCTTAGGTAATAAAGCCACATTTAGTGCAGATGCTAAGTGTTTGTCAGTGGTACAAATTGAGAATATTTACTATAATCTCTAGTTGATAAGGATGAGTGGATGCAGGAATGAGTCATTCTGTTATCCCGTTATTCCCCTGAAATCCCTTCCTGCTGAGTGTAAACACAGCCACTGGGGTGGATTCGCTGAATTATCTGTGGCTGTAATGTAACATCTAGAAACCTGTTGCAGTGCATTCACAAAGGCCAGGAGTCAATGCAGTGTTCTGAGAGCACAGAGAGAGGCTTTACTGGGTGGGACACACTGTGTGTGTGTGTAAGTCTGTGCTTGCACAATGACTGAGTGAGCATGCTAGTGTAACAGACATGGAGAGAGAGAGAGAACGAGAGAGAGAGAGAGGCAGCAGAAGAGATGGCAAACAATCCAGGGCGAGTACCGAATAAACTCAACAACAAGATGGGATGAAATGAGAGAGCAGAGGGGCACTGAGGGTAAGAGGATGTGTGTATGTGTGTGTGTGTGTGTGTGTGTGTGTGTGTTGTGGTTGGAGGAGCACTGTGTGTTTTATGGTGGCACATCCTCCGTGGCAGGCGTTCTGTCGTCCGGGGAGCTTTTGGCGGGAGCCAGGCTGGGATTAAAGGCTATGGGCTGTCCCACAAGTGGAATGCCTGCCGCATGGCCGCCAGGATGTCATGAGGGGGGCTCTGGGGGTGTGTGTGTGTGTGTGTGTATGTATGTATGTACGTGTGTGTGTGTATGTATGTGTGTATCAGTCTCCCCTCACTGACCGGGTGAAGCTAGCTTGCTTGACAGTATGTTCCTCTGTGTGTAATAGGTCTGTGTGAGGAGGGGTTAAAGGGGGTTAAGGTTTGCAGAGGGCACACGTTCTATCCGGCAACAGAGATAGAGAGGTCAACAGCAGGTCCATCGAAGGACAAATTAGCCAGCATTGACTTGAGAGAGACGCGGCGGATGAGGATGTGTGTGTAAACATTCACAATCTCTAGCTATGGATAACAGGGGAACAGAGCCAAGTTTTTCTGACTCTAAGCCTGAATATGTCAACATGTCTCCTACAGTTTTACAACTTTTTTGACATGATTTCCCTCATTTAAAACATAATTTTCGGGTTAATCAGGACCAACTGGAGGTTGTGGTTTTGTACTGGTTGTGTAGAATGGGAGGCGATACACTTAAAGGAATAGTTCAACATTTTGGGAATGTGTTTCCCTGTCGAAAGTTATATGACAAGATCTCTATCTGTGCATTAAATATGAAACTGGAGCCAGGGGTGGATTACTGTAGCCCAGCACAAAGGATGTAAGCAGTGGAAACAAGCTAGCCTGGCTTGGTTTAAAGCTATGACAATTTGCCAACCAGCACTGAAAAGTAGCCTAGTTCTGGCGCGTAATTCCCCATAGAACATGCCATTTTTATTTTTGTATGGTTTGTGAGCTTTAAAGGTTCTGGTAGGCAGATTTTTAAAACTTTGGACAGACAGGCCAGCTGTTTTCCCCGGCTTTACGTCTTTATGCTAAGATAAGCTAATCACCTGTTGGCTCAAGCTTCATTTAATCAAGAACCATAATGGTGGTATCAAAATTCTCATCGAACTCTTGGCAATAAAGCAGTTGTATTTCCCAAGACATCAAACTAAACTTTAAGTTCTTTAAGAAAGAATGGCTATAAATGAGCGTTTTTAGTAAAACTTACACTAGCGTCAGCTGGAGGCACTTGATGTGAAATTGTATCATATTTAACAGCATGTAAAATATATTGCATATATAACAAGCCAGATGGATGTAATTATTCATTGTACAACAAAAGCTGCCTTTATTTACACATTGAGGATTATTTTCTAGATTTGAGACTCAAGGTCATAGTTTGAGTATGAAAATTCTTAAAGGATTGGTTCACAATGTTTCAAGTGTCTTAAAACAATGGTCACGTGCCCATGTACCACCAACACTGAACATTCCTGTAATCACTCCTCCTGTCCATACTAAGAGATCTCTTCCTACCATGGGATGTGGAAGCATTTTGGGTTTAGGAAAGTATGGTAAGTAAAGCAGCCAAGTACAAATAAGTAATAATGTTTAGAACAAACAGGAGTAATGGGATGAACAGAGCAAAACCTTATAGTAGACTCATGTGCAAAACAATGTAGAGAGGAGACAATGGAAGGAGGAGAGGCAGGATTGTGGGGGAGGAGAAGGCAAAAGGAGAAAGTGCAAAAGAGGAGGAAAGGAAAAGGAGGAGGAGGATGTATCAGTGTCTGAGGGCTGCTGGAGGATTACCGGGGGCTCTCTGAGGTTGTACCACTGACCCCCTAGCGTGTGCAGAACGTAAACAGCGAGGAGCGGACGCGCCGAAGCAGATAATTAGCTCTCATTCGCCACAGATGGTCTTGGAGCAAGGGCAACTGGGTAATCACAACGTCGATAAATGAGGGCCTGTAATGTGTGAGACTGCACACAGCTTTCTTTTTCTTTCTTTCTTTCCAATTCACCCCTCTTCTCTCTCTGTAACCCCCTTTTCACCAGGCTCAGGCTAGATCAACAGAGCCGTCAACTCTACACTAAAGTCTCAGCCCTGACCCGACTGACTGGGAGCGCCAGCAGAGAGCTTATATGGGGGTCTATGTTTTCTTTGGTGTGGTAGGGTGTGTGTGTGTGTGTGTGTGGAGGGGACAAGGATGGGGGAATGGATCAGTAGAGAGATACAGTGAGAGAGAGAGAGAGAGAGAGAGAGAGAGGGATAGCAGGGGTGACAGAGGGCACATTTCACAGTCTGCCTTACAAATCACGTCGACCCAGTTGACTCTTTTCGCAAATTACCACCAAGAGCAACGGCTGTGAAGTCATTTTAGTGAGACTAAGATAGAATGTGTGTATAGCTATGTGCATGTGTGTGCTTTCGCTGTGCCCAAGTGAATGTGTGAGTTTGAATTTGTGCATTTGTCTGACTCGTTTGAAATGGAGAGGGTCTATCTGTATCTGGATTTGTGCGTGCATGTGTTGGTTTGCATGTGTGTATGTATGCATGCATGTGTGTGTGTGTGTGTGTGTGTGTGTGTATTGGCAGCTGTGGGGATAAACCAATACTGATCCCCTGGTCGCCGCGTGCCTCCCAGGGGGAGGATGTTGATGTTGAGCTGGCTGTTTCTGCTCCAGAGTCAACTGCTTTTCTGCTGCATCACACACACACACACACACACACACATGCACACACACACACACACACAGAAACATGCACATACACACACATACACTCACACTGTTTGTTCTGTAAGTGTGAGGCCCCAGGGGGCTGGATCTCAGCCTCCTACCCTGTCTGCGATCTGTCATTTAACACCACAGAGCCCAGGCTAAAAAACATCCAGCCGTAGCCGCCAACCAGCTCAGTAACCACACACACGCATTACACACATAACACAAAGTGATCGTAAATGCACCACAGCATCGGGTTTTATAAAGAGAAAAGCCCGTCTGAAAGCAGTTTTCACTCTCTTCATTAGAAATGATCACGCTATTCCCTGTTTACTAGGAGCAAAGAAAGTGGTTTCACTGTTTAAAAATCCAAAGAGGTCTCGTGGGAAAACACACAACATACCCATTGCAACATCACACATGTGTGTTCCCCCCACTGTCCTCACTCCAACCACAATGACAATCCTCTGAGTAAACAGTCGTAGTCCTGAGCGGAAGAACGACTAGCTCTGATTGTACAAGCTGAAGCAGCAAGGTCTGGAATTCATAGAGAGTAGAAATCGTGCCATGTGTCAAAAATCCAATTTCAGCAGTGAGTGCATGGGTCAACAGCAACTACAATAGACAATGTCTAGAGTTTGCCCATTTTGAAAATAATGGTTTTTGGTAGTTTCAGTTCAAATACTGGATCACAAGGATCTTGAGTCAGGATTTACTCCATAACTGGAATACTAATACACCGCAACCATTTCCTTACCTAGACATTTCCTCCTCTTGACCAGGCACTCTTTGATCTCTGAGATCTCAGGGCAGGGGTTGCCAAAGGGTGATGGGTACTGGAGGACCTGTCGTGTGCGGGTCTCCTGGCCCCGTTTGAACCCGCAGGTTCTACCGGACCGAGAGCAGGGGCTCCACTCGCCCCATTCACCCACCTCACAGTGCACTGATGGGAAAAATTGAGAAAGTGAGGGTGAGAACCTTCAGTGTTTAGAAATTCAATGTTTTTATGTCTTATAAAGTTCATGGGGTTAATATCCTTTCTTCAGGCTTAGTTGCCAGTTGTAGCCATTCTACACTAACATTAATATCAAACTTGGGCCAGTACCAACAGGACAGACATCTTAGGTGGTTATTTTCCTCTGATACATCCACACACATGCACACAGTGGACTGACCTTGTGCTGTGCACTCCATGAGTTTGTCATTGGGTTCGTAGTCCTCTGGACAGACATGGTGGCACGTCCCACTGAGCTGGTACAGGCCTGGCCGGCACCGCGTACATGTCTCACTGCTCACACACGTCTCACACTCTGCAGGGCACTCTACAAATACAAAAGCACAGTTCTGTATTTGTGAATATGGTGGCCAAATTTAATACATTGACATGCTTTATGTGACACTTATGCTTCATTCCAAAGTCAGAATTGTTTGGTAAATGGCAAATGTGGGACACACACAGGGTAAAAAGAGTTAAAGAAAAGGCAAACTCCATGTATTATCCCCGTCCCTGATAAATACGAAGTCTAAACACTCACTGGGAACACACTCCCTCTGCGTGTCACTTCGGACCAGCCCTTCAGGGCAGTTTTCCTGGCACTTGCCCAGGTGAAGGTAGAATCCCACTCGGCAACGTGTGCAGAAGTTCTTGTTGAAGCAGGAGTCGCACTCCGACCTGCACTCTGACAGAGAAATACAGACCCACCGCCGGCGTTTATTTAAACCATATAAGTTATCAAGTGTGTCCTGCCTGTTAAATATACAGGTTGGCAGTGTGTGTGTGGGTGTGTGTGTTCGTGTGTGAATGTCTCACTGGGAATACAGTCAGGAATATGAGGCACTGCAGTCAGATTGATGTTTTACAGAATGGCTCGTGATATATGATTTTAAGTAAAGCAACACTTGATGTAATTTAATGTCGCCATAAGGAAACATACTTAACAGTTATCAAGTTTTGTAGTTATTTGAGTACATGCTGCATGTGTACATAATGCCATATTTCACAAGCAGGTCTTGAAGCTGTTGCTTGTAAAGAAATGTATATGGAGGGAGGACATATATTTTGACAATGCCTTGGAGCAGACTAGACTTCTTGTGCTTATGCTTGTCACATATAAGAAAAACACTGTTAAGAGGCCACATTTAACTCAAGGCAAGTTTGAGATACTTTCCTCTGTGTGTTTGCTATGAGAAAGGACTATACTGAGTTTTATGTCCATCCATTCAGAGGACACTTAATAACACAGGAATCTGACTACCAGTGCCACACGTACAGAGTCATTGAATTGGAAACATGCAGTGCAAGGCTCATTTTCAATAATAATCTGCACTATACAAATACAGTCTGGTACTCATTATTCCTTACTTGTGCAGGTGTTTCTTTCTGGGGAGCGTGTGCCATAAAAGCCCGGAGGACAGGAAGTCATGCACACCCCGATCTGCTTCATCCCAATCCTCTCCAAATGCATGAAGAAGCGTGGCTTGCAGGACAGGCAGCCATTGTAGTCAGAGCAGGTCAGACAGCCACCCTGCTGGCACCCTGAGCTCACACCAGAGATCTCTGTTAATAGGAGCAGAGGGATAAGTATGAAAACCTAAAATATTAAATATCTTTTAAAAGTATGAAAGCGGAATTTATCTTAATGGATAACTTGTATCGATCACGTTTTGCACAAAACATTTAAGGAAGTGGATATATACCCGGTGTCCTCATTTATGCAGTGCCATTTTAAGTCCTACACACTAGCCAGCAATCAACACCTGACCTAAGTTTTGGCAAATAGTAGACTCTCATTGGTGCAGATTACAAAGGAATATTTTAATTTTTGTTATTGGTTTAATGATTTTTTTAATGCTATGATGCCCTGCACAAAACAGGATCAGGTTGATAACCCTAATCTAGAAAGGACACGTCAGACTGTCCTGTGGCATCACTGTGTATGTGAAAAATGGCTTTAGATATTCTAAAAAAAACAAAGCGCATTACAATAATTTAAACAAAATCTTCATAAATTACCACAATTCTTTTGAAATAAGGAAACAATCTCAAACTGCATGTTTCTTAACAGTGTTGTTGTACCATGTTTTTCAAGAGTGAAGGGAAAACAGAAAGGCAACTGTGTTATGAAGGGTTATTATTTCACATGCATAAGTGTTTTTACAGGATTACAGGATTATATATTATTGTATATTAGGATTATATAGGCATTGTCATGTACTGTCTTAGTGCAGTGACAGATAGCACAGCACTAACCACAGCTCTTTATACTATGTTTACAACTATATTCATGTACATAGGTACTGTAGTATTTAGTTTATGCTGATTTATTTTACAGTCGGGTTTTCATCCCCTACTCTTCACTAATTTGTGGGATGATTCACCAGACGTTGTCTGCCATGGTTGAAAGCTGTGGTTGTAGGTTTTAATTGTTTTAATTATATGTTGACAGCCTTGTCACAGACATTTTTTAATATCTCTCAGCATGTGCATTTCAAATATGATAGTGATTATAATAAACTTAGAGTTTAAAGCCTGTATTAAAAATAAATTTAGTGTTTCTCAGAGTAAGTTTCCTGGCAAAGACTGTAAATCATCAGATTTTCATCTGATTGGAGTTAGGGGACAAAAACAGTAATGAGTAAGAAGGTTTGGGTGGTTGGATGGTGGATGTATATGCTCTTTAAAGAAGCCACCCAATACACACGACAAATTCATGATGCTGGGTAGTTAATAGAGGATGATTTTAGTTTCTTGTCCTGATGTTTCAGTAAATGTATAACCTCCCCAGTGAAGACATGACTTTTACATACTCCTCTGTTAGAAATGCTATGCTTTAGTTAAATACGGAGGGTGATACAGGGCTTTGGGGAATGAGAAAATCAACACAGGGACAAACATTTTACAGCTCACTTGTATACCAGGAGTGACACCTCTAACATAAAGTCAATATGTAAGCAATATCCATGAGAGAAGTTCACATATTGTGCAGCCATGCTGAACTGGCACTCCATTCCCAAAGGCATTGTTTGGAAAATGTTGCTGTAGTCACACATAGTAGGCAAATCAAAAGCAACCCCTGCAAGCGCCAAAGGAATTGGTTTTCCTCTCCAGCCTTGGCATCTATTGCTCTTTGCTTTAAGCTGGCCCTCTAAGTTCGGGGTTTAGCTGCCAGTTTACCATAGATCATGGATACTTTGTTTGAAATATCTCGACAATCTTTACAACTGCTGTCCATTTGCCCACATGTGCTCCTGCCAAGCTGCCCTGATTCACAGAAGTCTTAAGACGCAGGAATTTGGCCTTGCCCTCGCACTTGCACCAACAAAACCTCAGTTGGACAGTGGTATCTTGCATAACATACCAACAAAGTCACATGTGAATAAACATATTCACATGCCTGCACACACACAAACACAGATGGTTCATGGAGAAAATAGAATTGTGCTGCAAAATAGAAGTAACCAAAAAAAGAAATTTTGCCTAGTATTAAGGTATTGAATATCTGCCTCTATGTCGGATTCCACCACTTGACATACATGATCCCCCTTTTATAATCCACGTCCTTCGTTTAGCTTTAACTCAAGACTGAAATCAACTCATCTCCATCTTCCACTGAACTGACTTGTCTTGATAAACTATATAATATATATAACCACCACTGTTAGCACCCAGGCAGCCACATGCCTTAACATTTGGATGCATCATCACAGACAGGAAGCTCGGAGCTCGGGTTCAGTCCCTGCATGGTAATTTTGGCCAGTTGACTCAATGGTCATTGACTCCCATCTCACTCTTAGCCCCTTCTTTCCCTCTGAAATCCGTACTCATTCACCCCTTCACTAACTAATCCCTCCATCCTCCCTGATATCTCTGGAAGTGTTAGATATCTGCGTCCAAGGAAGAAGTCAATTAATGGGTACTGAGTCAGTCCGGAAAGGCAGGAGTTTACCCCTTACTGCAAAAGGTGAACTAAACGTTCAGTTTCAATGCAAATGAATGTAGTGCTGCAAGTGAATTACACAAGTTAATTATGTCATGAGGGACTATGTGGATCTGCTGTATCATAAAATGTTTTTCATTCTTTTTCAGTCCATAAAACACATTTTCTGCATCTAATTTTGAACCAAGAGAAATTAATAGTAATTAAAAAAAAAATACAGAAAGTAAAGTTAACATTGTTAGTCTCAGGGCATGATTTAAGAGAACAAACCTCCTGCTCGCCTCTCTCTCACACTGGGCTGAGAGGCTCTTTAATGTTGTTTAGGGGGAAATAAACATTTAAAAGAGGGAATCTGTGAGTCTTGACGCAGCGTAGGCTATAAAGTGGACACCACAATGTCTATAGATCCTGCTCAAACACAAATTTAAGTGAGGATAATTAACCTGTTACATACAGGTGGTACATTTTCTTCTTTTTTATCATTATATCAAATGTCTGATGTCATTATATATCAGTTTGCTGCAGTTTTAAAAGGTTTATATAGGCCGTGCCAGCCTATGGAACAACAAAATGACCCATGCACAGTTCTTCAGGTCGGACCTCAACTACTTTGAACAGAGCGACCAATAGCAAAAATAACCCCAGGACCCTTTTAAACTACATAATAAACACACCATTAACCCCAGATGCTGCAAATCTCTACTTTTTTTTTTTTTTAAATGTCCACTTTGGTGGTCATGAGGTAAAGAATAAAAACCACAAACAAAAACAGTTCTTTCAGGCCCAGACTTCACATTTCAGTTCTGTGATTAAATGTAAAGAGAGGGAGACGTAGAGGGAAGTTTCAGCTCCAGGTGGCCAGGATAAAAACATCACTTCTTAGGTCTATTATTGTAGATCACAGACAGTTTTCAGCCACGCTGGCAAGTGATGCATGGAATATTCCAGTTATCACTGCTCTTCTCTAACAGAATCAGTCACAGAGCACATCTGGAGACCCTCAGCGATAAAGTGTGCGTAGGAAGAATAGAAAGATATCCTTTATTGATACTTGTGTCATAGTGTCATGGAAAAAGGCTGGTGATAGCTCAAGAGATTAGACATAATGTTGGACCCCAGGGAGATATATGGGAGATGAAATACCACCAGACTTAAGAGTGTTTTCAATATGGAACATCTCTGGAGTTTTCATGGCACCTACTATCAAATTTGCATTAACTCGGATTTTGAACAGTAATAAAACCAGGATGGGACATGATTACAAATTATGATACTGAGTTCAATTTCTGACTGACATGACTGTGAAGGCCACTCTACTGTGTGTGATCCCAGCCAACATACGAAGAAACGAATTGAATTCCAAAATGTGACAAGGAAACAAACTCAACACGGAGGTTACTTCACCAAATATGGGAATTAAAGCTGTGAATATGCAGTTGAACGGAGATCGGCCCTGATACCCGGGCAGCACACTGCGTGCCTGAAGTCTGCTGCTCTGACCGCTAGAGAGCGACGGGAACCAGGAGACTGTGCGCAAAGAGCAGCCACTGCACGCTCCAGGTGACACGCGGAACAATTCACTAATCCAATTAAGATTCGAGGGAAACACGTAAAAAGCGGAATAAAGATGATGACTGAGGATGAGGAAGATGACGACATGAACGGACCAGAGAAAGAAAGCAATATTTGACTGGAGCATGCGCTGGAATGGGCCGAAAGCAACCAATGCAAGGATGAACTCTCCATTTTATTAAAGCCATTTAAAGTTAAACTGTGGGAAAGTATAACCACCATGATGCAGAAACTTTAGGTTGAGGAAATTAGTAATAATATGTCCGTAATCTTAATAGTTTTGATAAATTTATAATAATCCGGGAAAACAATGCAGTCACTCATGTTATCCGCCAAAAGTGAGATGATTTTCGATCTTGTGGTTTTAAATTATATTAAGAGCGAAAAAAAAAACAGCAGGAAAAACTGGTAATTATCTTGTCAGAGAAAAACTGAAAAGAGCATTGCACAGTTGAATTGTTTGGTCACCTACAGGTATAAATCTACCAATTTACTGCACTGGATGAATGACATTGGGCCTTACTATCACTTATTATTCAATGTTAAATACAATTTGTGTTGATTTAGATAACTAGACTGAATAGTGGATTCTCAGTTGTGTTGATTTGAAGATGTAGAATGGAGGCAGGAGACATTTGTGACTTGACGCCTCTCTGAGTAAAGTAGATCAATCAATTCTGAATCAAAAAATATCTAAATAAATAAAAAAAAAAGAACACAAATAAACTGCGCTGAGTGTGTGCACCAAACACCGGGCAGCACCGTCCCACACTTTACTCACGTTTATGTTGCCGGTGTCTGGAGCTGCTGCGCTGCTGACAACCAGTGTAATCCATGCAGTGCAAGATGATCAAAACAAAGGAGATCAGTTGTAATTGCATAGTAGCCCAGAGGTGAGACTCGTAAAGCCAATGTCAATGTTCACCAGATCACTTATTGGATAAGATTCCGTTTTCTTCCCCCAGACGGAGGCAGAGTTTGGAGGGTAGATAATTCCTAGACACAGCAGGACCCCCAGCTATGTGGTGATATGTGGTGATGGTAGTGTACTGTGGCCCAATGATGCCTGGGCCGCTTAGACTGTAACATCCTGTATAGGATCTTCATATGTGCCAAGAAAGCCAGACTGAGTCAGGGATCCGTCATCCGTGCTGTGATAAAGAACATTCCCTCCAAAAAAACAAACAAACACGCCAAAAAGCTTGATTCTCATCCGGTGAGCGCCGGAGGAAAGCAAAATCAATCATTAGTGTTGGTCAAAAAGATGGATGGGATTATCATTCATGACTATCATCACTCTCAAAAAGTTTGAGATGTAATATCCATGTGAAGAACTCCAAATTGACCTTACGCCCCTCTCCTCTTTTCTCTCAGTGGAGATGCGCCGTGCGTCCCGGTGTGTGTGGGTACCCTAATGTGCCAGGCGCATTGGGGGTCTCGGCTTCATCTCAGCATCAACTAAAGTACAAAAAGTAAAAGCCACTTACGGACCAACACTGGTAATCACACAAAAAAATCTGTAAGTGGAAGGTTTCGTAGGTCTTTTGGCTGTCAAACACATAGACCTCCTCTCGCTCGCTGTCGCAGGCAACTGAACCAAAGTAAATCTCCGCAGTTTCAGCGCTTTTTTGCTTTGCATGCAGGACCCATTCACTCCCCTCCTGCCGGCCGGCTGATGACTTCAGCCCACTGCTGTCTCTCTGTCTCTCTCTCTCCCCCTGTGAGCTCCAAAGTTTATTTAGAGGGCAAGCCCTCCGCGTCAGAGAGAGAGAGGGAGAGAGGGAGAGAGAGAGAGAGAGAGAGAGAGAGAGAGAGCACTGTAGCTTCTCCAGGATTCCTGTCTGTCATTGTGCCTCCAGTGATGCTTTAAATCGTTTAACATGAACTGAATGTAACAATGATGTGACTGAAATGAATGGACTCATCTGCTGCCCAACTCATATTTTTTAACTAATATACATGATTTGTTCTATGCTTAGACTGATCGTTGTGTTAAATGTTAGAAAACTCAAAATTCCTGGCCAAATTCCAGTGCCTTGTTTTTTTTCACACAAAAAAAGACATTTTAATCAATAAAATCCAGTAAACTGAGTTTAATTTGGTTCAACACATCCTGGACACCCAGCCCAATACATCAGAACTGAATGAAAAAGAATAAAAAAGAGCTTCATTATGAGAATTACTGACTTTACCACGATCTTACTGTGATAAGGATATACACAGCATATCCAGTAATAAGGATTGTGCAGATGTTTCTAAGATATACACCAGAAATAGTGTAAATTGAATAATGTGGCCAAACAGTTAACCTGTAGTGTCCTATATTTATTGTCAATTATGAAATTTGACATTGATCGGCAAAAAAAATTCTTCCAGAAACTAATTGTTTGATGCACCAGGTAGCTTATAGGATACGTAGATAAGGGGAGAGGCACAAGATGGTCTGATCTCTCTCCCTCTTTCTCTCATATGTTCATTTCAGTGGCAGTGTTGGGGAGAGAAAACCTCCCAGTTGACATCAGCCAAAGAAGCAGCAGCATCTCATCTTATTACCTCTAGAGGGAGTTAGTTCCATAAAAGCTTGAAGCACATTGTCATAACAGACAAGTATGGGTGTCAGTGAGCTATGGTAAACTGTAGCAGTCGACCTTTTCCTGCTGAGTCCACAAGTGATGTTTTTGGAGTTGTTACAATGTGGGGGAAAGACGGGCAGAAAAATAGCCACTAAAAATGTAAAATACATGCATTAAAAAATCGCATGAAAGCAGCGTTCAGGGCTTGTTTTTCCAAATACTAATACTTTGTTTTCATCCTTGTCATCATCGTCATTAATGATTTTTCCAGATCAGATTGTCACCAGAGCCTCAGTTTGCAGGTTTAGGACTTTTGCTGACAATTGGTCTTAATGCAGAGACGTATGCCTCCAAGATTAGAGAACTGTGGCCTTCTGGAGATTGGAGCATTGTAAGGGGAGCGGGGGGCAGGGGACCGAGGCCTCATTTGTCTAAGTAGTGTGTTGATGTTTAGGGGGAACAGTATGCACAAGTCCAATACTTCTCCTTGCTGTGGCTTCTGGTCTTTCATCAGTCACTGTGCTGAGGAAAGCAATGCAAACACAGCGTGGACTTTTTCTTTATAGGAATACTTCCTTGTTTGCCCTGTACTAACTCAGAACCAGGACAGTGAGACATAACAGAGATTGAAGCATTGTTTTAAACCCTTTCACCTCCACTGCAGCAGACGGCTGAATCCAACCTTTACCCAGGACACTAAGTGATGCATTATAGTTAGTTGACTCTAATATATAAATTTGAAATGTCACGGCATTTTTTATAGGTTTACAGTGAAAGCACTGTAATGCCTCCATTAGAGTATGTGAGACAATTAAATTTCATATCGTATGTAAGAAAAAATATTGCAAAAATATCGTGATAAAATGTTATGAAAAATTACAAAATCTCCCTCCTCCCTTTCTTCCGTCAGTTTGGTGTAAGGGATGTCGAAGAATAATGCTCGTCTTTGTGTCCCAGTCTGAACCAGCCCCACCATCCCCTGGGGGTAGGAGCATGTGCGTGCGTTTGGGTGTGTGTGTGTGTGTGTGTGTGTGTGTGTGTGTGTGTGTGTGTGTGTGTGTGTGTGTGTGTGTGTGTGTGTTCAACACTGGGGTGCGGAAGGTTAAGGTCACTTGGTCAGTCCCTGTGACCGTCCAGTGAGAGAATCAGTCGACACCTGTAAATGAAGTCGGGCAGGTGCATAAACCCTCCGACCAAGCATGGATGCACACTACAACTTTTTTTTTTTTTCTAATACCACATTTAGTCCTTTTTTAGCCTCACTCTAATTTAGGCCTTGAGCGAAGGAGGGCGTTTGAGAGTAAGGCATCATCCCTGCTGACAAAGTTTGGCACAAATGAAACACAAATCATAGAGTTATGTAATTCCCCCGCTACAGTTTCTTGTGTTTTTTGTTTTATGATTTGGACACAAGCCTGAAGAGAATATATCATCACTGACATTGGTTGAAAAGGGAAAATTCCAATGCATGGCAGCCTCAGTGAATATACTACGGCACAGACGAGAAAAGAATGAAAACCTGTAGGATTTAAGTTTTTAGCCAAAAACTAAACATTCTCAGCATGCTTCAACATGTTTGTTAGATCTTGGAGCAATACTGAATGTAAATGTTTGTTTATAGGAAACACCACCTTTAAGGGGAATTTCAGGGCCTGAGAGGCTGAAGTTCAATGTGTATCAGAAGCTCATTACACTTATCATTCCCAAGTTTAAGCTACAAATATCCAGTTAAGCAGATGTCCATGTTGTTATATTCATATGACATTGCACAAATCCATCTACCTCGACCTTATCAAGAAAATCATGCTCTTAATCCTCAAGCACATCGGTGCAGCAAACATACCGGTACACCACAAAGCTCACGTCTGTGATCTCCAAACTTTTCATTCCCTGGCCTATGACTCATAAAATTCCCAGATGACAGTGACAGTGTTGATCCACTGTCCTGTCATCAGCTAATGAATTAGGCCGGGCGCAGTGTGGACAGCAATTGATAGCGCGTGCCTCACTGGAGTCTGTGAAAACAGAGTGGCTCAGTCTGTGGCCTTATATGCAGGTTTTTCTGATGTTGCATCTATTAAAGCTGCAGACATCCTGGTGGCAATCCTGAGCATTCTCTCAGCATGAAGCAAACAGAGAGAGACAGTGACACGCGGCAGCAGAGGGTGTACAATGTTATGAAAATAGACTTGTACAAGCACACGCACATACATGGATACAGGATCTATAAGTTCTTATAAATAATTATTGATTCTTGAAATTCTATCATACATGCAGACATGGAGGATTAGATTAATATAAACAAGCATAAGACAGGTGCATGTGTTGTGGAGAGGCAGGTGGGGTGACCTTATTTTAAATACATGTGTGTGCTTGTGTGACTGCATTTCTGTGTGTATACTGGGGTGATTGAGGGGATCATTTCATAGTAAGAGGGATTGAGAAGGTAGTCAAGGACAGATAATCACTGTGAGCAAGGGCTGTCAGCTGTACACACAGAGGGAAAGCAGGTCAGAGTTTTATACAGAGAAGGTCAAAAGAGAAGGGTACTGTGCATGTACGTGTGTGTGTGTGTGTGTGTGTGTGTGGTAAAGGGGGCAGTTATCACTGATTTCCCATCTTGATCCCCTCAAATAAGGAGCTCATGTTTTCTGAAATGGTGCACTGGTACACATTTTTGCGAATGGTGCTCCCACTAATTTTATTGTCCATGAGGGTCTTCTCATACGTATAGCACAAGATTCGCTGTATGGGTGCGTTTCTATTAAGATTATAAATATGTTTCCATGTGCACATAAGTATGGATATGTCCTCTTCATGTGCATGTGATTTGAAGTGTATGAGTGTGTTGTGCTTTAGTAGTGACCTCAGGAGGAACACCCTCAGCAGGCCTGACTAATTTGGCCATGAGCGTGGCATTAACTACACATTCCTTCCGAAGCGGTGTCTCCACTTCCCTCTCCCCCTCGACAGCAACACTTTAAATAAACTGAGCTCAGGATTGTTAAGAAAGGCCACCGCTTTCTGTGTTTGACCCTTGGTAAGACCTCAATTGATGTATTTCCTCTTCTTTTTAGTGTCTCTTTGAAAAACGTGACTGACCAGTGAATTGTCAAAGTGACTAGTATGACAGGAGGAGGGAAAAGTAAAGAAAGTCCTGAGCTCACTTGAGTTGGGGATGGGGGGGGGGGGCTTCTTTATCCTCAGAAAATTAGAGGAAAAGTCAGTGAGCAAAGCCAGCCACCTCTTGACAAGAGTGAGAAAGTTTATATATTCTCTTCCCTCTCTTGCTACCCCAGAGTTGGGTCTCTTATGAAGCTGTGGACAGACAATGACAGCGTACTGGGGATCAAACACTGCTACCCAGGAAATTTTAATCATCGGAGTACCACCAGCTTTTTTTCCCATCAGTTGTTGCCAGGCAACAGGTGAGGCAGATCCCAGATATTCTGTATGTGTGTGTGTGTGGTATGTCTGGTAGTAGAACAGGAGGGGGTGCAGATCAGGGTGTGTATAGAAGAGCCTTGGGGTTATTTTATTAATCTGCATGGGGAGTCTTTTCTTTTTCTTCCTGATAAAACCCTTTTCTGCCCCCTCTTTATAGCAGGCGGCCTGTCTCCCCTCGACTTTTGTCCTGTGACCACTCAGCTCTGCAGGGACCCGTGTCAGGCATCGCCCTCAAAGAGTCTGTATGAGAGTAGGTGCGGGTATGTGTGAGAGATACAGAACACTGCAGTCATTATGGATAGTTGCAAAGCTGCATCTCTAAGACAAATCTAGTTTGTCATGCAAATGCGGTAAATCATTTTTTGTTGACTTTTTACAGAACATGTGGTCCAAGAACAGCCCACGAGGAAACTTCAAGATTACTCGCTATAGAGGGTTGAAAGAAGGCAGATGGCCTGAGCTTTATTTTTCTAGTGAACAATTTCCTCTCAATCTAAGAGGTTCTAATGGAAAGACCCTGAATTAAAACATGTGTGAAAGTAGAATTTACTCCTTTGTTTCTCACCCAGGCAGAGTAACCCCAGTGAACCACACTGAAAAGAGAATTTGTCTTTTTATGAAACAAATTAACGCAGACATTTTTCCACCCAGTGAAAAAATTTGGACTCTTTCTGTCTTCCAGTAAAGCTCAATGTTGGCCACATCTGCTCTGCTGGAGGTACCGGTGGCTAATGTGAGGTTGTTGATTTCAAGAGCTGTCGAGACAGTGTGGTTTTAATGGTCAACAAATAGCTTCTCAGATGTTCCAAACTGTTCCAAACATTAAGACTGTGGAGTGAAGCCTGCTCTCTCTCAAATGCACCGCATAATATCACTTTGGAGCATTTGGAACAATATTCCACATCGTTTGGAGTTGATTCAAGGTTCCTCTTGCAAAGGAAGAATGATTTAATTAATTTTATTAATTTCTTTGCCAAAATTGCAGGAATCATTGGATACACAGAAACTGTTTGCTGCCAAGAGAAGTAATCCAGACAGCTTCCACTTCATACAAACAAAATACCGACTTCTTCTTCTTGCAACCTAAGAGTCTGCAGCCATGCTAGCAGCTCTGTGAGCTATATGCTAATGTCATGCTCCAGTATATAGATTGGAGCATATGCTTTTTGTGCCTGCAGTTAACCTTTTTTTCTGTCAGTAGGACTTCTGTAGCTCTTGGGATCACAGAAGCTGTGATGTGTGGTTTTTTAACTAGAACTGCTGCATTATTCAACATTTAATCATGAGATTTTATCATTGTTTTCATCTCTCTATTTCATCAGTTTGTGCTGAATGCTGATGTTTCGCATATAGCAAGTCAGCATACTAACATTTGCTAATTATTACTAAACACAGTACAGCTGGGGCTGATGGAAAAGTCATTAGAGTTGCAGATACGAGACAAATTTGAATTTTAAGGATGGTGGCAGTGGAAAAGTGGGGAGGGGGAGAGTGAATGTGTATACCAAATGCCAAGGCAATCTACTCAATACTTGTCAATCTCGAAAACTATTAGGGGAAAAGTCAAGGGATCACCATAGTCAGTAGGTTTCATCCTCTTGGGACCTTGAATATCTGTACAAATTCCATGGCAATAAATCAAAAAATTTCAGTCTTGACCAGTGAATCCCCAAAAGGCCTGAAAGCCATAGCGCTAGTGTAGCTAAAAAAACTAAAAAACCCCAACAAACTGTGTTTTTCTAAATGTTCAGTTGAATAAATGAGCAGATGTACGAGCATCACCATCTTCCCCCAGAACGGACATAAAAGACATAATAGATTTGTAAAAGTCAGAAACCCAAATATAAGCAGGCTGTGATGTTTATGAAGAAAATGCCATCAATTATGTGTCACAGCTCGGATTCTGTTTAATTTTTGTCACACATTGTTATACTAACCAACAAAAGAGAAAGAATCTCTCCACCCAGAGGCTAGACAAGTGTTGATGTTTAGCACACAAGCAATCCATTTCATGTTTGAAAACCAGTCATATAAAAATACCCAGGACCCATAAAACAGCGGCATTCAAGGACTGATGTTTTTATAATTAAAGCCAAAGCTCATTCCTGCTAATGACCAGAGTGGGAGTGTTTAGCAGGGACATTACATGTTGCTCCACATAGGGTAAATCCAACTGATGTGGTCAGCAGTGGCTGTAGAAAATGAAATCAATGAAATGAAAGAAAAATGAAACAACAGCAACCAGGAGCTCAGCATGATGGTGGGTAATGTCTCTGAATGTCCCTCTCAGTCGAGCCTGTCAGTGCAGTGCTGGTGTGATTATAAGTTTGCATTCTGTATGGTTTGATCTTATTGACCAACTCAAGCAGCACTTATAAGTAATGGGGTGGTAACCAAAATTTACAAGCAAATGTATAAAGAAAAGGAAAGTGCCATTCATTATGATGATACAGTCTAAAGTGGTAAGTTATGTAGGTATAGCTTCTATAATATAATATATGCTGTGTTGGATACTGAATACTGAAAACATGTATTAGTAACTTTTGAAAAACTAGGAATAACAGCCTTGTTTCACATCAAGCAACAAACATTTATGACAGTATCCAAATCTGAAAAAGGTTTCATAAAACCTCTGATGACGTAAGTGAGTTGGAAACTCTTTTTGAAAGGCAAGCTCTTAATGGTTCAATGGAAATGAAAAAATAATAAATCACCAATGTTTGCAAACCATTTTTAAACATCAGCATGAACCACAACAATTATGGTGAAGTAAAATTCTCTTGTCTATGATGTTTTCCAGAATTGTGTCTGCAGTGGTGATGATATTTCTTCCTCCTTCTGAACGTGATCCCTGATTCACTGTGAAATAATACCTCCAGTATTTACCCACAGAGAACTTGAATGGAGCTGGACAGCACACATGTTCGACGTATGTGAAGCACATGAGCCCAGTAAAACATGACTGATCCCGCATCTGACCAACAGAGAGGGGCGACCGACTACAGTGGCTGTTTATAGCTAGTGATAATGGCCTCCACATAAAAGCAACAGTAGGCTAATTATGCTAGTGAGTTTGTGACATTGGGCGGTTATTTCTTAAAACAAGGTGCATGATGCAAAGCTCAGCTGAGTGGACCATTTTTTAAACTGTTGTATCAGATAAAGCATTCATTGTGCTTGTCAACATTTTAAAAAGTACATTCAGTGTAAAGGACACACCAACTTTTCCCTATAAATACAAAAACCACTTATAGCAACTAAGGCACGTTGAAAGCAGGGTTGTGGTTATGGAGCTAAGTCCACTGGTTTAATGTTAGGAAAATATTGTGGTCATGGTTAAATATTGGATTTCTCCATTTTTTGCACCATTCTGAATCCCAACATGTCTGAAGCCAAATACATTGTTTCAATAAATGTATGTATAATTGGAAAATGGCAACACAAAGGTAAATAATGTGAATGGCGACGCCACAGGAGTTCAAAATCTCCACTGAAATCTCTTTTACTTTGAAGTAGATGTAAACAAAATTCCAAATGGGAGCGGTGATTTAAAGTGAAAGCAACATTCTTAGCCGGATGAATTGTGTCCACATGTGAGACGGACTTCAACATCTGGAAAATAGACTCATCCTCCTGGGTTTCAATTGTTTTCATTTTTTTCAAGTTACACGACAGAAGACAAATCAGAATTATGCCTTATCGCTGCAGTCAGATCTGAATGGTACTGCCATAGGCTTTTATTTTGTAGGGTTTCTTGCTGAAAACATGGGAAACAAATTCTCCCACACAATAAATACTGAATAATTACTGATTGCTATTACAATCATCACTGGGGGTTCAGTGTCATCAGCTCCAGTCAGGTTCATTTGAATGTGTGTACTTCAGTGTTTTAAACTTTGGGTTGGAGCCTAAAACGGTTTCTGCGTAGCCCCCAAATGACATTAGTCCTGATGTATTTTAATGAGCCTAAGATCCAGGATGAGGCTGAATTTACTTTGATTGGACACTGTCTGGAAAAAGCATTTGTGAAACCTTGGCATAAACTATTCTTTCAATCAGTGGACCTTTATGTCCTCACAAGAACTCTCATCCAGGTCAAAGGGCAGACTTCTCTGGACATAGACATACGTGCAGTGTGGGACTGGCTGTTGGGAGGGCTAATGCAGCACAGATTTGGGGGGCGCTGAGGGATTGCGCTTGGATGCAAGTGATATGGGCAGGTTTGTTGTACTTGGATGATTTGTTTGGCAGTAGATATTCCCATCCTTAATCGTGACTGAAATGAGTTGGCTCTGATGGCTCACACCAGGAAATACCACTAACCTTACATTTAGTACAGTGTATGTGTATTATAACCATACATCTGTGCACACACAGATGTATGGTTACTATACTATAATATTTCCTAACTGAACACAAAAACCGTGGCGAAGCACCTAAAGCTTGGGTGTGAGGTTGCATGAGCACACTGTTATACACACGTGCACACAGACACACACACAGGATATCCCTAATCCTCATAATAGATGACTCATTGTCATTTTAATGTGGAATTTACTGAATTTTCAAATTATCAACAGGTGACAAACACAAAGGGAAAGACAATGTGTGTGTGTGTGTGATCGTCTGAACTAAATGTGGGCCTGAATAAACATTATCGATACACTAACAAATAATGGAAAATTGAGTGATTAACAACAGTCTCCTCAGTTTCTCAGAGATTATAATCACTGTAGTTTAACTTCTTGTACTGTATGCTCTTTCACATGAATCATTGCTTTTGTTTTCTACTGCCTTCTCCATTTACCATTTACACCTCTCTCAGCTCAGCCTATAACTTTTGTTAAGACCGAACAGTGTTTTGTGGCGAAACAATCTATCACTTACCAAAACAAATTGCTCAAGAAATAGCTGTCAGCAGCTGTGGGGGAGAGTGAATTAGTGATTGATGTGTTTGTTATAAGGTGTTAAATCAAAGTTATTAGGCTATAATCATTTTTTACAAGACAATTATAGCGGCTCAGTTCCCTGTTGCTGTCGTGTTGCGTGTGTCCTGGGAGATAATGACATTTCCTCCATCTGTGCTCTGTGCTAAGAGGATTTTATGATCTTTTGCCTTCAACCTGGCTTAAAAACAGCTATACAGCAATGGTAGCATTGGAATTATTTGTAGAAATCGCTATTTGACAACAAAGATGGCAAAGCAAATCACCTGGCTTCACTGAGAAAAAGTGAAATACTAAAAAAATTGTGTAATACAACATTTTAGTTGTGAAATGCCTTCACATTGGACTATTGACATTTTTAAACACTAAACCATTTGGAACATTTGTACGTCATAAAAAGCAGTTTCTATTAGTAGAACAATAATAATAACCATGCTGTTTACATCATTCTGAATTCCATAACTACAACCTAACAATATTTAATCAAAGACACAAGCAAAGAGAAAGAGTGGAAGAGAGACCAGAGGGCTGAGAAAGAGCGAAGGAATGCAAGAAGAGACAGAAAGGGTGGAGGAAAGACAAAATGACATGTGTCTGCAAATAAATCAAAAACCCACAACATCCTTAGGTGCTTAAGTGAGTGATGACAACAAAGTGTAAGTCACACAGCAACTGACTTAAGTTCAGTTGTAACAAAGCAGACATTCTTAAGAGACAAACTTTTGGCAACAGCACATCAAATCCCACAAAGCTCGACCCCACTGGATAAAATCTGAGAGGAGACTGGCCATAAAGACAAATAGTCTCTCTCTGAGTCCGCAGTATAAGGAGTTCTCTTCTAGCTGCTTAATCAGAGATGTTTTAGTGCTGGTAGTTAAGTAGCAGAGAGTTATGGGTGCGTGGAGGGGTGTTGCGTGAGAACGGAAAAACATAGCCTTGCTGAACCTGGCACAAAGCAGAGCAGCATGGATGAGATTGAAAGGTTTGGGTCGGGCTTTACCTCTCGGGATCTCATTCTCTCTAAGAAGCTGCTCCCGCCATCCTGTATTTATATTTGTATCTATTTATCATCTGTCTTCTAATTTACAGCTGTATCATAACAACTCTGAACAAGAATATTAGCCCGTAAATCTGATCCTGAACACCTTACGGCTATGCAGACAAGTCAGTGTGTGTACCCGAGAACACACACACAGAATGTACACACTCTTGGAGGAATACCCGCTGCAGTAAATATGTCTGGAGTCGTAACACAGCAACACATCCCAGTAGTGTTTTCATCAGCAACTGCGTAAACAAATACACCGAACCAAGTGGAGTTAGAGGATAACAGGTGCCAGGGCGCCTTGGCAATACCATGCAAGGTATTTATTTAGAATGAACATCACTATAGTGATGACACATGCACACAAAGTAGACGCACAACTTCATGTGCTTAAGGGCACACAGAGACACACACACACACACACACACACACACACTCACATTAAATGGTTCCACTGAATCCATTAAGTTTTATTTTTCAAATTTTACAGCCCTTCAAATATGTCCCATGAATGAACCCCATTATTGAAATAACTGAAATGGTTTCTCTAGTTTTCTTTAAAAGATTAGATTAAAAATGAGTACCTAATAAGTAGTACCTGGGGGAATTCATTTGATTTCATACCCGTTACTTTATTCTATTTGATCTAACCATGTAGCTTGTTATGCACATGCTCCTACATTCACTTGATGTATTTATCAATCTCTTACTCCACCCTCTACATGTAATTCTGAGAAAAAAAATGCTTATTTAGATGATAAGTAATGTAATGTAATACTAACAAAAGTGCAGCAAATTTTGGTGACTGAATCAGTTGAACATCAGTTGAACACAGATGAATAAAACACAGGCAGCTGGGAAAATATGCACATCCTATGATTTATGATGATGATCATTATCTTAATACTGAATCATATCCATATTATTGATAGCAGACAGAGAGTTGACCACATTTTAATACACTGCAGCATCCTCTGTAAAGGAGACCATGACTTTACACTATTTACACTCACACTAAGTGTTACATTTATTTACTTGAGCTACATGTACGTCAAAAAGGCCCACAACAGTGGGTTAATGAAATGGTAAAAGACAACAACAGTGATTATTACCACATGCTATTAAATAAGTCTTACCAAAACCAAACTGTCTTAATTAACTGCTAATGTGGGAATAATTTCAATAATTTCCTCAAATTTTTAAATTACATGACGTGTTGCACACTCATCATGTGAATGCATGTACATGATGAGTGCCTTTTTTAGGTCAGCAGTTCTGTGTGCCGCCGTGGTGTCGGTGTGTGATTGTGTGTGTGTGTGTGTGTGTGTGTGTGTGTGTAGGTATAAATTTAATTGGTCTGAACTGAGATTTGCTCCATGGTTCAAAGGGAATCTCCACTCTCAGGACATAAACACCTCAGCATGGGCCGATGAGTGTGTGTGTGTGTGTGTTTGTGTCCATGTGTGTGTCTGCTCATGTGTGTGAGTTTGTGATGTTTCTCTTAGGGCACATAAAGGACAAAGGGAGTGTGTCCATGTAAGTGTATAAACAGAGCACGGTGTGCAGACACACACACACTCGCACACATTTTATGAGCCATCTAGAAAAACAAATAAACAAACTGTCCCAGCAAGCAATGCCAGACTCACCATCATGCACTTTCTCTCCGGCTGTTCATCTATCTGTCTTTGCATCTCATATCTCTGCTGATTTCTATCACACACTACAACACAACTACATATGGACAAGTATTTTTACCTTTACATTTTCACTTTTACTTATTTTTCAAGACTGAAAAATATGTAAAAAAGCAATCAAATATGTACTGAACAAAATAGTATTCAGTATCATACATAATACAGTCAGGTGCATAAAATCTCCATTTAAGTTGATACGTTTTCACCTCCCCCTGCCTTGTCATTGAAGATGCTGAGACACTCTCTGTTAATCTCCCTCCCTTCATCTCTTGTCACCCTCCTCTCCTCTCTCATCCCACTCTCCCCTCCTCTTTCTCTGAGTCACGGCTCATTGGAAGACAAACATCCTGACCCTCCACCCAACTCTACCGCTCCCCCAGGCCCATCTATAAACTATGCCTCCCTCTATTCCTCCCTCTTATCCCTTTCTCCCTCTCAGCTTAGCTTGTAACCATATCCTACCTGCAGCATATCCTTTACATGCATTCATCAACGTCAGCCATTTAGGCAAGCTCTTAGAGGGCAAGAGAAAATAAAACACAACATTAAATTAGTGGCACAGAGAGAGGCAGAGTAGTTGTGTGGTTGCTGGTGTGATGTGGAAAAAAAGGTGTCCTAGAGAGAAGGCATGCTTGGAATCAGTAGTATGGCCCCTTGCTGAGCTTGAGAATCACTGATTCAGGACATCTCAGTGGGTTTTCTATTGACCCAGGACCCCAAAGTTCAACACAAAATGATTTAAATGAGTCCCTCAATTAGTTTTGGTTAATACTGCAGGACATCATGCATACAGTAGGTCAGGAAAAATCATGGTTGAAGCTTGTGTGATAAAAGATAAGTTGATTCTGTCTGCATGATTTGTGAATGTGAAGGACA
Source organism: Pempheris klunzingeri (assembly GCF_042242105.1). Taxonomy (NCBI): domain Eukaryota; kingdom Metazoa; phylum Chordata; class Actinopteri; order Acropomatiformes; family Pempheridae; genus Pempheris; species Pempheris klunzingeri. The sequence continues at coordinate 9,216,921 of NC_092019.1, read as the reverse complement.
AAAATAGACAGGAGCTCCATCCAGATGAGGCCACAAGGCAAAGTGCTTGTGTGTTTTTCTTTTAAACATTGATCTGATCTGATTGAAAAAGGACATTTGAGCTTGACTGAATGATGCAGTAGCTTCAGATAGAAGAGGATAGGAGAAAAACATTACCAACTATTGACAGAAATTAAGGGACTTGAAATTAAAAAAGAGATGATGATGAAACTGTTACTTATGAATATGTATTTTTACTCATTCATTGCTTCTGTTGTAATTTAATGTTTTTACTGAGGTGCATCTGCATCACACTATACAAAATAATCAAACATCAACAAATATCAATGGAACATGTAAAATATCATCAAATCAACACCCTGACCTTGTGACTACATTTGAGATTGCACGGTCCAGAAAGACAAGGAAGGAAAAGAGGTTAAAAGAGTTCATCTCTTTCCTACTTTAAAGCAGGTGAAGACTTTTTAGAGGAAATATCTTTAATATTCATCATTAGTTTGGGTTTGAGGTTGTTGAGGTTGATTTAGGTTACTGTTGGCAGACAAAAGGCTCAAGTGTGACGCCGCCACCAGCCAACCACCATGCCTCTCTGTTTCCTGAATGAGCTCCACATTTAGGAAGCAGGGCACATCACCAGGGGTGATCCTCCATGCTGGTTGATGAGATGACTCTCGCTCTGTAGAGAAATGACAATCAAACCGAGGGAGATAACGCAGAGGAAATGCTCACCTGAACTCTGTGTTTGGGTGCAACCTAAAACAGTTTGTTTTTGAGTGCTGTGGGTTTGCTTCAGCAACGAGGCTGACTGCTGAAATTGAAGCTGGACAGCGGAAAATATGAGTACAGATAAGCAGGGGATGGTAAGAATCAGACACATATTAAATAGACTTTGGTGAACAAGTAGACAGTCTAAGTGCTCTTGTCTGGAGGGAGGCTGATCTAAGAGAGCGTAATCCTGTCTGAATTGTTTTTCTTCTCTGTGATTAAAAGCAGTAATTTCCTTACCAATAGGATAATTGCTTAGGAATGAAATCGAACAAGATCTCCATTCATTCATGCTGGATTTTGACTAATGCTCGCTTAATGCTATTCCCCCTGCAGAAAAGAGGTATGACTTCACTAAAGTAAAACATTAAATTATTATATAATATAATAGAGCCTTGTTGCTCAAAAAGTGAACTCGACTGTTATTCATCAATTGATTGACAAACTTGTCATGTAGTGACAATATGCACTTGAAAAAGTACAGAAAGTGTTTTGCATCACAGTAAATGTTTGGCACCTCAAATAAAAAACTGAAACAAAAACGTCGGTTGTCAAATGCAACCGTTTTCAAGCCATTGTTGGATGAATTGGACAAACTCTGACAGGATCAAAAGTCCCTGAACGGTGCCTTGTTTTCCTGTGTGTCATTCTCTGGCTCGATTGCGACTGTTTGAAGTCAAAGCCCTTCATTGATGAACAGAGTGCGTTGCAGAGCAAAGAGAAGCTCTCTGGAGTGATGTGTCATGCTTTCATCTTTCGCTTTCTTTCTATCATATGTACATAGCTTCTTCCCGACAGGAGAGCTTGAGACTGTCTGACTCACTGAATGAAGTCAGTGTGGAAGTTGTGGTAACGTGTTTGAGGTCAAGGGGAACAATGGGAGAAATAACTGGTGGGAGACGAGGGTGTTTAACAGCTTACACTGAGTTCTTACTTTAAAAGTCAGGATTCAGGATTTGGTCACAGCAGTATTTAAAATTTGAAATTATTTTTCCAGTGAAATCACAATGATCAGTGTGAGGCCACTGAGCATGTAAATGGGATTTTAACACTTCCATCAACCCAGCAAACTGTGACACACCATCTTTCTCCTCTCCTCTAAACAGTTCATCCTAATATTCAATATGCCACACTGGATAAATATACACGTCTAGTCAGAAAGGCTTGTGGGTCGGTCGGGTGTAATCCATGTTATTCCAGCTCTCACAGTATCCTCATTGCTGATTTTGTCTGATGTGTGTCTTTTACTGTTGCACCTGTGAGCTCAGAGCTTAGGGAAATTAACAGGCATATAAAATGCAAAAGCAATTCAAACTCTGATTCAGTGCATTGGTCTCACTAATGAACTGAATATAATGGTGCGGTTGCCTCATTACCCAGCAACAGCAAACATTAGATCAACAGCAACACAAACAAAACACACTCCCCTGCCATGTGCAATCTATCAAAGATAGTAGACTTTGTGGGTGGGAAGCCAGTGTGGGATCATGACCCTGCGCTAACTGTGGGTGTTACTGCACTGGTGAGTCTTACTGGCTTGTTGGGGCACCTGCATGAAGGAGAGGTGGGATGTTTAATGAAAATATCGTGAACCTCTGCTCATGTTACGCTCTCCCACAGAAGCTTATTGGTTGGTGTCTTCATTTGTCACCAGGGGCACATGGTTCTCTCCATCCGGCTCAGTCCAACAGTGGAGTTACCAGCATTACAGGAAATTGGCAATTCCAGTTTGGTTAGAAAATATGGATTAAATTAAACCCAGACACCAACTGCCAGCATCATAAACTAACTCTCACTCCGAAAATTTGAACCCCTGAAAAAAACATTTTTAACCAAATTAATGTTATTTCCAGCAGGGTGAGTAAGTGCAGTGAGTAAGAATGGGAGAATGTGTTGTGGCAGTTACTCTTGGCATATAAAGTCTCTGTGTCCAGGCTGCACCAGGAAAGTTCCAGAAATATTTTGGGATTGTGTTCCTGTTTTGTTGCCCTGTTAGGACAATAAATTATTAGTATAAACATATCATATCCGTACACAAGCTTCATGATGATACATTAGTAAAGAAAATGTCAAAAAGCAATGATGAAAAAAATAGAACATTCATTAATTCAGGAAATCTTGACTGAAACAAAGCCCCAAGCACCCTTGGTGTAACAGCTAACATCCCTGCATCAACCCAGCGCATGCTTGACTGATGATTTGGAGGACTCCCCTATGACTGATGGAAAGAGAGAATGTAGGAGATGAGAGGAGGGAGAAGTGGAGAGGGGACAGAGAGGAGGGGGTTGGAAGCATGCTTGGGCTCTTCAGCCTGTTTGTTTCCGTTCAGTGTTGAAAGACTATCCTTTGATCTCTACTCATATACTGGTGTCTGTCCTCACACAAAAGGGAAGCTAGCAGAGCTTTATCTTTCAGAGAATTACAGAGAATTATGAGACCCACTGTTCCCTGACCCAAGTGTTTAAGTGGTCTGACTGATAACGCCTTCCGAGATCTCTGGCTGAGACCCGTGTACAGCAACTCACACCAGAGATGAGATTGTAGGAAAAACTTCACGTTGTGCAATGTGTCAGAATTCATAGTAACAAACCTATGATTTATACAAGCTCATTGTCAAGTGTGACTGTGAATGTTAATTCTGGTTAAAACTAAACTACCTATCTTGTTTTAAAATTCAAAAATACATACTGAACTATCTGAATTCTTACACAGTCGCCGCCAGCCCACTTAAAGAAACAAACAATGTTTTTATCCCATAAATTTATGAAAATATAGAATTTATCCACTATTTTCCACTACATATTAACGGCCTGTGAAAAGTCTTTATATCATATAAAACAATATAAACGACAAAACCGTAACAATGTGTGGATTTTACACCAACTTTCTAAATATTATACATATATAAAAAGAGTATCTGTGTACATAACATTGCAGCTTACTCTTTTACCAATCAATTCAAGCAGCCGAAACAGTTTCACAAATTCTTTATTTATCTGAGCCGATATTATTTATGTGATATAAAAAAAACCCGCTATGCAGTCAGACTTAAAGTCACTCAGTGAATCGTAAGTTAATTTCAAGTGATCAACAATGGATGTTGTGTCATCCCGGATTTATAAAAATTGTTTTATGTTTTAAAATGGCAACAAATGTTTTTGTACTATGTGCCAAATTGGCTTTTTTATCTTTTATTTGATTTTTTTATGTGTTGTGTAATTACTTATTCGCTGTCCAGGGTGCTGAATTATGTGCTAATAGGGCATACTGTCATGAATGACATTGTGTCTGTAAGAAATGGGGCTAATAGTATATGGAGGCCTGGAACAACAATGTAGGTCTTAGATACCCTCCAAGCAGTTTGTGTGATGTTAGTGATTCAGTACCAGCCAGTGATGTCTGAGTCTACTACTGAGCTTTCTTGAAGCTGAAAATATTCTCCCTATTGGCTTAAGCATCAGAATAAACCTGGGGCTGCCATATAAACAAATAGAAGTATCAGTTTCTAACCTTCTCTCTCATGTAGTCAGAGAGACACTTCAACTGTCAAATAACTCAGTGAAAAAAGGGAATGCATAAAAATTGTTTGTTTTCATAGTTCCTTGAGGCTGGATGTGTGCATATCTGCACGGCTCCTCAGTCACCCTGCAGAGCCGTATGTACACAATTGGACGCATTGTTCTGGCGGATTTTCCTTATCAGCTGAAGATGGGCTAAACTGCAGATCTGCGGCAGGCTGCAGCCCCGCTGCAGGTCGTGGTCCAGCTCCACAGAAATGTACACTAAGTGCAGTCACCATGAAAGCTTTGCACATAGTTCACCACGTGGTTGGTGGAGGATCTGCTTCCAGGTGGAGATGAGATCTGTGTGTGTGTGTATCTATGTCTGACAGCTGTGTAAGTGTTTATGTGTGTGTACCAGTGGTGGGATAAAGAGCAAAGCTGTTATAAAGCTTGGATAAACATGGTAAGATGTCAGCATCTGCATCATTGTGAGCAATGTCTACGTCAGTATATTCAAACTCTTTCACGTTTACAAGTGAGGCTTAACATTGTTATTATTTCACTTTATCTTTACTATCTTAAAAAAATCAATAAAGGTACAACTAAGAATAGTTTTCTTACAGAGTGTGACAGACAATTTTTTTTTCTGTACATAGGAATACCAAGTATATGCAAATGCCTTGTAAAATATCTCAAATGTTCATCAACAGGAATTGTTTAATTATTACTCAGGACTATGTTCCCTACATTGGTCCTCCCCACATGCTGTATGACATTTCTTTTTCTCTTGTCTGGGACAGAGTGGCATGTTTTGGTCGTGAACAAGATCGCTTCCCACATGTCAGCTCAGAAAATCCTCAACTTGTGTCCCCTATTACTATGTGTGGAGAAAGAAAGACAGAGGGAGAGAAACAGACAGAGACAGAGGCACAGAGGGAGGAATGGTTGAGAGAACCAGATGGCCGTCCTTTGATATCTTCTCTCTTGACAAGGCCAGAAAGTCAGAAGACAGGCTGAGACAGAGAGACAGACTCTGAGGTCCACATCACTGTGGTTTGGGTTGCTTCAAATCTTCAAATCTACAGCAGGCTCAAAATCCTCGAATAAACAGATGCATTCACGCATACAGTATAGTACATACTCAGATACACGAACGCACCCTCAAATCACAATACCTGCATACACATACAACCCAACTCATACAGACACACAACCACAAGCAGCTGCAGAAATGTTTCAGCTCGGAGGATGGACAAGTTAGTAAAACCAAAAATTGTTATCAGATTTTACCAAAAGTGAAGGTTGGTGCTTGAATGAGGGAAGAAAATGACCGCCTTCATAGTTCTGGTGTTAAATACTTTGTGTAACCACTCTCTGCTTTTTGTAAATCTAATCACCCTTTTCTATAAAGAACTATTATCTTGTTATGATTTGGCATGTTGCAGAACCTGACATAAAGATACTTCCATAGTTATACAAAGTGTCAACATGATTCACAAAGGCAGTGGATTATAAATCTTTTAGACTTAACTGGATTGGACTGGACTGGAACGGGCGATTAAATACCTCTTATTGGGGGACCCAATTTAAATCCTATCAAATATGTTAACAGCTGAACAGTAGCATTGGCATCTTTGTCTTCTTTTGATATGTGATGAGACTGAGCTTTAGCTGGAAAGTACATATGCACAAGGTGAATTTCCAACAGTGAAAAGGTTGTAAAAGACATTTATGACATTTCTCATCTTAAGAGTAGCCCTACCTACAAGGGCTTCTGGCCTTGTGTCAAAAATGTCAACACTTGGCCAGTTCTCCAGAGAATTTGGTGTTTATGTAGGCTTAATATCAGATTGATCTGAAAAACGATGCCGTGTTCCTATGCCAGCCAGCCATCCATCCAAGCTGAAGATTTTTCTTCTCTTTTCTGTAAAATTGCAAGCAGGTGTTCGTCTCCTGCTTTTCTCTCCTCCTGCTACCCCCATAACCTCCCTCCTCCAGCCCCCCACTTCATACCTCATGTGTATAAAAGAGTAGCATTAGTTCAGAATGTACCAAAACCTATTTGGTTTAGGATGATTTTCGAAACCAAAGGTATCATTAAGCTGTTGACCTGAGCGTGCACGTCCAGGAAATTAGATTAGATCGCTCTCTATCAATACTTCACCACTTACTCTTAAATAGTCAAACTCATAATCATCACAGTCATATTATTTCTTATCAAAGCAAAGCAGGCGAGGGGAGCTATGAGCAGAGTAATGAGGAATTTGACGGCCAGCCAGACTAGGATGCAGTTCATTTATGCAGCAAGCGAGGGAAGCATTTCAGAGTGTTGACTTTGAAACATGAAGTGGGAAAGACGGATGAAGAGGTTCTGCTGTTTGTGGACACAATATTGCATGAAATTATTTCTTTATTGTTACAGGATTATGAATTTTATGAATTAGACACCAAATCTGCATCTGCTTTAATCAATAAATGGAAATTACAGGATAGTAGTAAATGCTAAAATATAGTTGTAACAGTAGAAGAGGCGAATCAGCAAAATGAGTCAGTTACATCAGTTCTAGACTAATATCTGTCTAAATTTTGGTAACATTGGCCACCATAAGCTACTAGTCATACCAAACCTCTAAATGTACTGAATTGAGCAATGATGCATTTTATTGTGTTTTATTTGTTAAAGAATGTGGTATTTCTTATTTCAAATGTTACATTTCTTGCTTTAAATAACCAAAATATTTGTTTAAACTCCACAAACATCTTTGCATGAGCCAGTAAAAGAATCCAAGTGTATGCACACGACATCCACACGGCGCCAAGCTGCTACGTACTCACTGCTTGGTGATGCTAAATTCACGGCTCTCTTGCTTGGAATCAATTCATTTGATATGCTTGCGTGTGAAACCCTGACAGAAAAAAAAAGCATCTCAACTTTCATGAGCACCGCTGGAACTACTCAGTTTGTTCTCTACATAGTAAACAAAATGAAAAGAAGACATCAAGTGCCAGGACTCGGGGTTCTTCAGTATTACACCCTGTATTTCAGATCAGACAGCAGATGAGCTTGAATTCGATGATCCTCGTGGTAACTCTTTCAGGAAATGTGTCTCTTCTGTCTTCCTCCTTTACCCTTTTGCTCCTGGCTCCTTCCTGCCTGTCCCCAGTTTTCCCTTTTCCCTGTGACTGGTCCCCTGAACTCAAAGTAGCACAGTAAGAAAATGGATATAATGCTTCGTTTCAGATTCACTGCACTCACTGCCCTACAGAAACTCAGCAAACTCTCACCTTATTGAATTCACATCTCTCCTTCTTCATCTTCACTCTCCATTTCCCCTCATTCCTTCAACCACCTCTCCCACTCTCACACCTCCCCTCCCTCATCTTCTCATTTTTCGTCCTTTGTGTCTTGGCGTCCTCTCCCCCCAAAAAAGACTCAATTTGTCTCGATGTATCTGGGAAAAGCTTCTTAAAAGGTGCAGCCAAATCCCCTGGATATGGAGAAGGCTCTTGTCTTTTTTCACCCCTAGCAGGTTAAGATTGATGGGCCATGTAAGTGGTCTTGTTCTCTCCAGCTATTAAATGCATCCATCAACCTTCTTCTCAATTATTAAGATGAGATAAACAGCAAGGGGGAGTCTAAGTGCTGGACTGCACGGTTACTGCTGCTGCTTCAAGTGATTAAATAGCATTTAAGAGGTTCAGGCTCCTCACTCATCTTCCTCCTAAATGTAGTTCTGACTGATGCTACATTTCACAGCAGAGGCCATCAGGATGTTTGTGTGTCTTAGCATCAAGCCCAAACGTCATTCTTTGTTGAAAAACTGATGTTGAGCTGAGCTGCGCGGCTCAAACTGGTGATGAATTGCTGAGCAGATTGAGCCTGCAGGAGAAATAATGTACTGCTCTGTCCGGCTCATTTCCTTTAAGTTAAATTGTCCTGGTAAAGTATTCCCCTGTGCTGTGAATTCTCTTCCAGTGGGATGCTGAACTTAGTTAGAGCCTCACCGACCTGCTCAGTGTTTCAGCAGGACAAAAATGCATGTACCCACAGGTAAGCATCCTATGTAACACTTAAGTGACAGAGATACGAAGGTCTATTAAGTACAACTCTATCATTCAAGCAACTGTCTTCACAGGTTAAGTTAATAATGTGGAAGCAGAGTGGTGTGTGTTCAATACAGTTAGGCTGTACAGACTGCAATAAAGCTCATTGCACTTAAAGTCAAGTGGGACAATAACAGTTTTATAGTGGGCAGATAAAAATTTAGTCTATCTAGGACACACATTTAACCACCTAAGACCAGCTACTGAAAATGATTTATGGATTGCAAAAACATTTTGTATTTAACTTGAATTTACTGTTGCCAATAAGCTCATTTTCCAGTTCCCTCACTGAGATGAATGAAAACAGTGAAAACATGAACTGCAGTGTCGTCACTTTAACCACAGCACCTATCCAGAAGCAGTGCACACACCACCGTACTGTACATTTTTCAGGAACAGTCTGTATTCCAATAAAGTTGTGCTTCACTCTGGTATAATTACATTTGCAATGCTGTCAGAGTGTTCTTGTCCCTACACTGTTTTCTTTGAATGATTTTGCTTCTTATTTATTGCTGATAGGGTTGAGTTGTGCCTGATTTTGATATTTATTTGAAAGTCTTCATAAAGTGAGGTCATTTCAAACCAGCACCAGCTGCACATTACTCACAAATTATTAGTCAGACCTGAAACATCCTTTAGTTTTCTTTACATGTCATTTGAGTTTTAACTTTAAGTGTTAAATGGTAATCGGTAATTAAGTCCTGAATTAGAATATTTTCCTCAATATTAATACAAAATATACTTATAATATACCACATATTTGTATAAAGCACATTAGTGATAATGATGAGTTATTGTTTTTCTGTCATGTATCCATTACAGGGTTTTATCAACAGGGTGTTTGAACACAAATTAACACAGTTTTTGTGATGCTTTTATCTACAGATCTAGTTTGGTTGATTTATTTTGGCACCTTAAGCTTACATGTGTTCATATACAGTGAACACACACACACACATGCACACACACAAACGCACACACACTTGGTCTCTCTGACTTTAGTGGGTGGTTTTCATTTACATCCTGTGGCCTGCTTGCTATACATTGCACCGCAGCATTCCTCCAGAACAATTTATGGATTTTATTAGATTTCTTCGGATGCATGCTAAGTTTGTTGAATGCACACACACACACACACACTATATATAAATATCAGTTCCATCTGCCTTGCCCTATTGAGAGCTATCAAGGCCAGCAGCAGCTCAGTCTAATTGGAGTGCAGTTCCCTCAGCTTTCTGCGGGCTAACCATATCTGCAGCTTCTACTATCCAACCAGGAAATTCAGAGGGACAGGTCCCTTCCATGCTCTGCCAGCAGGAATATTTGCTTTTTAGACACTTCACCAAAACTGCAAAACACACAAAGAAGCACACATATCTCCTCTCTTTTCTGATTAAGACTGCCATGTGTTTGACAGTTGTCCTGCTGAATTAAAGCTGTGTGACTTGTTTTCTTCTTCTGCCACAATTAGCCTGGCTGCTAAGCCAGATACAGTTAAACATTTTTTCATGTTTCCTATCTTAAACTTCATCTCCCTCTGTGTCTTCTGTTAAGTGTCTTTTGATGATGTAGTAAAATTTAAATGAACTAACTCCCTCACAAGACAGACTCCCTAAACAATCGCACTTATTTGCTTATTCAACTAACTGATTGTAGCCTGTTCTGTATGCTCATGTTCACACATTTGCATGAACTATATGTTACCACATAAACGTACATTCCGGCACAACCATTGCACACAGACACAAACTGGCTTCCTGACTCCTGAATTTGGTGTAACTGTCCGCAAGAGAAGCACCTGTCCATAAAACTGCCTCCCGTAAAGTGCACACAGAGGGTGACGTGAGGAAATTTCTCCATGTGTTGCCTTTTACCTGTTGGACATGGATGAGTGATTTATCTTATTGCCACAACAAAAACAGGATGTAAATCTCTGTCCTAGTGGCATGAAGGTCAAAAGGTTATCCGAGGTAACATGTGTCGGACAGATAGTGGAAGGACAAAGTACAGCCTGGTGTTTTACTTTAAAGACTTTAAAGATGTCCTGTGGAGAAGAACTGAAAGAAACGGTGTTATCCTACACTTGACTATCTTAGTTTCCTTCTATGCTCACAACCCCCATATAGCATCGGGTCCTCCTCCTCTGCATGTTAATAATTCCAGTGTCATGTCAAACAGGAGGCTGACGCATGGCAACACTGTTGGGTGTTTGCTCAGAGCCAACTGGGTCGTCACCCCGTTAAACCCCAATCGCTGACACATGTAGAGGTTTAAAAGGCATTAACCTCACTGTGTCGGCCTGAAAACCACTTCCTCTGTCAGAATTATGCCCCTCAGCTGTGGTCGTCCAAGATAGGTACATTCAGGACTGTAATATCTCTGAAGTTTTGCAACACAGATAAAGTGGAACTTTTCCCACAGTAAATGGTTTTAGTCATTCATCTGTCTCTTCCTTAAACACAGTCTAAACTCTACTTCGCCTGTGATAAGATGTAACTATTGCCAGGCTTTCTTATCATTATAACAGGAAATGTTGGAGCCAATTTGGGTTTGTAATTATTAAATGGTGCAATATTGGGATGGAAGGTCTGAGTGAACAGGGGCAGTGTGCAGCCCTCACTATGCAGGACATGTTGTACTTGGAGGCAACACTTCCTCAAAGGGTAAACGTCTCTCTCAGACATTATATCAGTTTGCATTTGTTTGACATGGCAATTGGAGCTCACTGTATAGCTAGCCTCAGAGATTTTTATACAATAGACTTGTGGGGGGCACAGAGTGTGTGGGGTTTTCTTTTTTAGAATGGGGACCTTTTTGCACACAATCATCAGCTGCTCTGAGGGCAGGCTCGGGTTGCTCCAGTCAAACTATGAGGCTCTTTTCTCTCTCTTGGTCTTCCAATTGGTTGCAACATTGTCACAGAAAGTTATACTACCACAAAATAGATTATAGAGAACAATGAATTCCTGCAAAGGACAAAGGAGTATAACCCAGTGAGTCAACAAAACAAAGACGCAAAACAACCAAGAAGCATGGGAAGAACCACAAGTTAATAAACAGGCATTCTTTGTTGGATAAGAATTAACATCAGGTTGTTTGTAGAATACCACTGTGGAACAATTTTCCACATTATACTGTAAAAATCAGCAATAATCTTTTTTTACTGCGGTTTTCTCTATGGTGTTCATTGAAACCACACGCTAATAAAGACAAAGTTTGTGTATGAACTAAACATCAGCAGGTGTTCTCTGAATAACATGAAACATACCATATTTGCAATACATTAAATTTACTCTTTCTCTAATGACTGCATCACATTAGATCATGATTCTGTTTTCAGAATATGAAACTGTTGTGCCCACTTTCTCCTTGGTTACCACATAAATTGTTAACAGAAATTAGATAAATTAAATGTGTAAATAACAATAAATGTACACATTTTATTTAACGAGGGTAGTTTAACTGAGAGCAAGAATGCTTTTGATGACTGCCTACAAAATTTCCCCCACCTACAAAAACTGAAAAGTGAACTTTCTGAGCTCAAAGCAATCATATTTTTGGATCTGTGGTTTTCATGGCAATGTTCAAATGGTTTGAATTATTCTACACAGGAAATGCATCATGTCAAACTGAATCAATCAATCAAATAAAATTACATCGTTATTATTGCCATCAAGTGAAAGTGTGATGTAGATCATTAGTGAAATGTTTAGACAGACATCATTTTCTTGGCATGGCATAAATAATTAATGACAGATACATAGTTTTACAGTATATTTGAGACTCATTAAGCTTTGGAATGAAGACACAAGAGTGTGAGAAGTGGTTAGTGAGACCAACTAATTGATGTTAAATGGGAAACTGTTTAAATATGCTGTAGAGATAGCTTCCAGATAATATGCCAGAATCCCATACATACTCTTCTTTGTTTAACTTTGTGGGGAAAAATTCCTGGGGCTTTCTTTGGCTTTCGTAACACAAGCAAAACTGACAGATTTTTGGATTCGTGTAAATTCTCCTGAAACTATTTTTTCCTGTCGTCTGTCTTGTTACTGAATATTCTTTATGCACACATGTATCCACCGCATCAAATAAATAGACTTTGCTCAGTTTTGTCATGTTATTTGATCCTGTGTGTTTCACAAGTCCATAAAAGGATATTTCTATGCTTTAAAAATATCAGCAAAGAGATGAGTGATAGACGTAATTATGCATGTCATCTGTCCAACTTCCTTTGTCGTCTCAAACCGGAAGTATTAAACCAAACCCATTATTTTTTTGGCGTCTTTGGAACTTGCCAATCTCGGTTTAAAACAAAGAAATGTATAATTGTCTCTGTCAGCTTGAACCAACAGAGGAAAGCATCAGTATAATAAACATGAGTATGAAAGATGTTAATGTGTTTTGAGCTTTGTTTGTGTGTTGCAGTAACCTGAAAAGACTGTCAACAGGAATAGGAGAGGGAAAAACAATAGAACTTAATCTAATATGTTATTCCACCTTGAATGAGAAACATTTTTCTAGCATCTAATTTGATATATCTGGCTCCAATCAGGGATAATTCAAGCAAACACAAATGGTTTCATTTCCTAACATTTAAGATAAACAGCTCTTTGGTCTGGAGGGTCAGCCAAAATCTTCAAAAAATCCTTGGCTTGGTGTTTTTCACTCGGGTTGAGTCCTTCATTGTTACTGTGTGTTGCCAGTGACTTCTTTTCTGGTTTGCTTAATAACTTATGAACACTTGCATTCCAATCAAGATCATTTAGGCCTCAGACAAAACAGAGCTGACCAGCTAAATACATTCCAGAGCTGGTCTGTCTGATTTTAAACCACATGAGACACTTCATTTTGGATTAATATTAAGTGATGCATGCCATGGCTGTACACACATTTGTCCCTGACAGTATACCACATCTCCTTCTCCTCTGTATGTGCATGCAACGTGGCGTTTATAATTGGAAACAACAGTCAGATTTGAGAGGGAATCTTTGTTTTGTGATAGTTTAAAACAGTAAATCTGATGCAATCAGTGCAATGGAAATCATTTATCTTCAGGTAATAAAAATCTGCCTTATTTTTACACAGGATAACCACACTTTGAATAGTTTCAAATTGTTTGGCTTACAGATCTCTCAGTACCCTGCAATTTGTCTGATTATTGAGTGCTTTCATAGTCTTATTTATATTTTGGTCTCAAAAGGGCTGTAGGCTTGATTTTGTAAAAAAAAAAAAAAATACATGCATACACACAATACATTCATTCATCAAGTGAGACACAATCTGCAGAGTATCCAAACTGAGCAATTCCTAATTGTTTCTTATGTAAATGACATGGACATCAGCTCTACATTTAGATCTCAAACTGAAGATGTTTTCATAACCTTCAGATCTGGACTAAAATGGTTGAATATCTAATTCTGTTAGCTGCCCACAAGAGTTCGGACAGAATGCGAAGCAAGAGTTTTTCATAACCTTTTCTCTCAATCTTCTTTGGTTGGGGTTACACAAGTTTATGGCCCTGAGACGTGCTGTGGAGTACATTGGTGAAAGACATTACAGTAACAGCTCAGCCTGCCATCACAAAACAGCCGCAAAATGGCAAAAAAGGCAAAAACTATTTCCTTTAAAAATATTAACTTGGAAATTAAAACAAAGGAAAGGCATTGGTGCCAGAAGGTTTACAGTTATGTGGGAGAGGATAGCTCTAACTTTTTGAGCGTTTACCCATCCTGGCTTTCTGTGTGTTGTGGAATGAGGCAGGTTTATGATATGCCCCATCTCTGACCTCTGGCATTCACTGAGTATGAATTGCTTCAAAGTGTAAAATACAGCACCTCCAACAACCTCCAGGTCTTGTGCACAAGAAAATGTAAAACTGAGCTGGTGGAGTGGGTGGATCTCCACTGCAACTGCAGTCTTTGGGCCTTTTACCAGAGTGATGTGGTAAAAATGGAGGAAGATAATGACTTTGATCAATTTCCATCAGTTTTATGGTCAAGCATTTTCTGGAAGCTGTACAATAAGATACAAGCAGCTGAAATGAGTTACCCTCACAGGTTTTTTGGACTTACAGATAAAGGAGCTCAGAGGGGTCATTGCACTTTTATGCTGAATTGAGATATTTTAATGTGTAGTATGTTGAGTTTGAGTTTGTTTGTGATTAGGATGTCTCCCACTGTAGATGCATCATTGTGAAGGTATGCCCAGCCAGTGTGGGTGGACAAATCAGTCCATACAGGGATTCTATACATAGCTGACCTAAATAAGTTCTGTGAAGTGAAGCTAAAAAGAATAATGGGGCACTAATTCAAGGTAGAATATTCCAGTGAATGGCAGTGCAAAACAATACAAACACACAATTATATCTGTTCAAATCTCAACACAACAACTATAGAATATTTTATAGTCCATATAAACTGTGTCTTCCAGACTTGTCATCTCTCCATTACTGTAAAACGTCAGTGGAGAGAATGCAGAGTAGAGTTCATCAGACAAACATAATCAATCAGAGGGATAAACAAGGAGACACGTTAAAATCGAGTTAGATGGACTCCTACACCTCGCAGCTAGCTAAGCCAGCTGATAAGAGAAACGGGAGGTGAGGTGCTTACTATCATCAGCCACTCAGAAATGAACTCCTCATTCAACTAGAGAAGATAGGATGGGGATTTGGATACTGGTGACTCAGTAAGGAGGCAGGCTGTGTGTTTCACAACTTCATTCAGATTTACACTTGATGTGTCATCATTTGGCCAGTGACGCTGAGCTCACAGGATGTAAACAGAGCATAAATATTAATATTGCATAAAAGAAATGTAGAACTACTAAACATTTCAGTGGACAGGCCAACACTAATTAAGTTAGATAACTACTAGATATTTAGATTAGTTCACCAAGGTATTTAAATTAACTACTGTGCTACTTTCATACACCCTCATTCTGGTGTTTATCCAGAATGAAACTTTATCTGTTGCTTGTCATTTTATATTCAATATTTTACATCTGTTACATCCTAGAGTAATCAGATGGCTTAGCCAAAGCTAAGCAGGTCACGCGTTGCTTTCCAACTAAATGCACATTAAATGACAGATATTTGTTTACACCAGCTGTTAGACCAGCTAAGATAGAAGTTTAGCCTCCTCAGCCAAACAAGGATAAGCAGCCAGGTTATCTCCATTTCTATCAGGTTAGCCATCCATGGAGCCAGATAAATCTGCTCTCCATCCCACGCTAAAGGAGGTCTGAGGCATGTCTGGCTTTGAGACCAAGCTAATCAGACCTACGCTGGGCAGGTTTTATAAACTGATAGAGTCGTATGGATTGTTTACAGTGAGGGAAATATGTTTTTGTTTAGCTTATTACAACATATTAAGTGGCCAGATGTTTTTGAGACGCTGGGCCAGTATAGAAAAATAATGAGTTATGTGCAACATATCAAATATTTAATTAGATCTAAGCATGGTATTGCCACAGATAAATCATAATTGTCATTGAAAGTTTTTTAAGGAGTTGAAGAAAAAAACAAGTATGTCACAGGCTAACATAATCATTATCCACCATCTGTCAGTGTTTGTTCCCTCCAGAGGAAAAAGTCAGGATGACACCTTGTCGTTCACCTTTGGATAAAGCATCAAGCCTTTAAGGACTGGGTCAACACACTGTCCCATTTCCTCATCAATCATTCTATGCCTCCGTCCATCCGTCTGTCCATCCATGGGCTCTGGAAAAACACTCACACTCCTCAGGTTCTGGGGTTGCAGTCATATGTGTAACAGCAACATGATGCTGCAGGAACAGACACATTCCTGACATTCCTCCAAATTTGTGTGTGTGTGAAAGTTTGTGTCAGGACAGTGAAGAGGATAAAAACAAGCATAAGAGGTGCGAAAGAACAGTTGTCAAAGGAGAGAAGAATGAAAAAGAAATGAAGTGGTATTTTAGAAATGTGGAAAAGACAGAGGGCCAGAGCAGCTGCTTCAAAGAGGTGAGAGAGAAGGGGTGAATAAGAAAAAAGGGAGGAGGAGGTGGAGAAATGTGAGAGGAAAAGTAGGAGAGGGAGTTCAATCTTTCCAAACAAACAAAAGTCTCTCCACACCTGTAGCTTGAGACTGTGCTTGTGTGTGTGTGTGTGTGTGTGTGTGTGTGTCCAGATTCTACCATAGCCACATGGATATTTGAAACTGCAAGGAATACACTGTATATATACTGTATGTCAGACTTGACTTTCAACACTTACTCATCATAATCACATCCAATGTCAGGATTTCTATCTTTAGGTGTCCATTTGAATGCCAGCAGCAATATTTGTGTGTGTGTGTGTGTGTGAGTGTGTGTTTGTGTGTGTGTGTGTGTGTGTGTGTGTGTGCGCGTGTGCAATTACTGTCCACTCAATGCAAACAGCAACAGCTGGGGCTGAGAGCCACATGCTCCACCCTCTCCACCTTGTCTCCCTCCAAGATGAAAGTTCGCTGATGGATCAACAAACCAGCTGACAGTCACTTCAAGAGCAGTGGACCCTTTGGCTTTTTATTTTACACATCTTTGTGGACGATAGAGAGAATGAAATTAAACCCCATTTAGAGATTGTGTTTTCTCTTACGGCCTAGAGTTCACCCCAGAGCTAAGGTGTGACGCAACCACTGCATGATGCAAACTCCAATGAAGCTGATGGAACCATAACCCTGTCTTTTATTCCAAGTGTCCGCAGAAGTCATGTTATTGGCTAAATATGGAACACATTGCCATCATTTAGTTTTAGTTTTTCCAGTTTTAGTTTTGGTCCAAATCCAAACCTAAACCTATACACAACCTAAAGTTTATACTTAATTTTAATCATATTGCATTTCAGAAACTGCCCCAGTCTCTTTTGTCTTTCAAAAGAATATTTTTGTTATGAGGTAGAAATGCTTTTACTTCGCCAGTGACTTTGATTGTGAGTGAAATTTAGCCCAAGTTTTTTTTTAAAAAAGCAATAGATTGGGCTAGGTGGATATTACATTAGCTCATTACAGAAATCTTTGAGAGGCCTGTCTATGAGCTGTACTCTCATATTAACTCCAAAATATTTCAAAATACTGATTGATGGGCAGATAGGCCATGTGGAGAGCCAGATGAAGAGAAGCCAAACGTTTGCGTGTATGTGTTTGAGTTGAATTGTGAGAGAGAACTATAAATCTTTGGCAGCGGTATGGCGTGATTATATAAAGCAAGATGATAAATTCAATGGGAAAACTGATTTTTATCTTTTTGTGCACCTGTCTGTCTTGCATAAAAAGATCTGACAACTGCAAAGAGAAGGCTTTGTTTCTTAGTGTGTTGAAATTACAGTAACAGATGGTTTGGGATCACACACAAACAGCTATAAAAGTAATTCATTTTGTGTTAGAGGATTGCAATTTCCTTCAACAGACGAATTTTGCCTTTTATCAAGGCATGGGGTCACAAAACCTGATTATTTTTATTGGATAGAAAGCTGATAATAATATTTAAACAAGCATGAGCTGATGAAAAATGCAACTAGGGGTGGTGTAGCTCATCGTTCATTCTCTAAATTTAATGCAGGGCTCTCTGGTAAAATGGCAGCCATCTTGGAACTATACAGAGGAGGTCTTTGTAACTCATCCTGTGTAGGTAGCAGTTGCTGTTTATGACAGTGTAGAGAAAAAGGAAAATTGTTTTCGCCTTGAATGTCTTGAACGTCTGGATCTGATGTGTAAACCTCAATGTGTTCAGACGTGCTGAATAAGGCTTGATGTTTCCACTCTCAGGGAAATCCTATCCGTCTCTGTTGAAGCATGTGTGTAAGTACATGTGCACGGTCATACAAACTCATCATATATTTGTCCTTTCACAACCGTCTCTCTACAAATATGTGTTCATCCCTATTGCTCCTCTTCCTCTCCCCTCCTTTGTCTCGTTCAACCAATCGCTCTCCAGCATCAGTCCAGGAGATCCAGGATAATAAAACCAATGTAATTATTTTTTACTGAAGCCACTACTTTTTCTCTCTTTTCAATCCGCAAACAAAACACGAAGTAAAAACAGATGTAGCGGTTTGTTTTAGACATGCAAAGCAGCTGAAACCAACCCCTAGGAGTGGGTGTGACATCCCATGAGTCTTTGGGGCCAGGCACATTCTTTTGGCCAAGCCCAGATACCAACACTCACCTTCAATTAAGCTCTCCGACTAAGTGCAGCCCCTTTGTAAACACACTGTTTCTTTTTTTTCCCATATGAGACAAACATGAGGCGGGCTATTATGTGGTCCTCTATGCCACTGAGGATTGTGTGAATCACTGTCCTTTTAGTTTACAGAATAAAGAAGAGAATAGAAGAGTACAAAATGTAATAGAAGAGACAAAGCAAGAAAAAGAAAAGATGTGTGTTGTACAAAAACAAGAGAAGTATTTATGTCATGTCAAAAAAAATCAGCCGCAGCTGTCAGTGTTTGCAGTCAACGAACACTGACCAGCCAACCTCACTTAGTGTCCAGTCCACTTAACCACAGCTCACCCTGAAAAACATGTTCACCCTGGCCTTTAAGGCATGATCATTGTTGCTAGGTGTGTCTCACCATACCAAATCTACATCAAACGCCCTAATTTGGGAAAAGCAAATTCAAATCATAGTATAAGTTAAATTCTTATCTTTTCAACGTCAAGGCATTCAATTCAGTTTTAAATTGTTGATTAGTCACTTCCTTTTTGAAAGTATTCATCTGAAAAAAATCATTTACTTATATCACAATTAATTGGCAAAAATCATATCTATTGTGGCACTAATATCTTCCCATACAAGATATTGTTGGGTGAATAATATGACCACTGCAAACCAATTACACATTTTATCTCAGCATATTTGTTTGATGAGAAATGGCATTTTGTGTTGGAGACACCTGCTGAGATACAAAGATTGCAAAGCATCAAACTTAGACAGTGATGCAAGTGGAGAGCTTTTAAGATTAAACAATATTTTGCATCATGAAAAAAAAAAAACACCTTAAAATGCGTTAAACACATGGTCTTCTTTCTGGCTGTGTTATGAAACCAAAATAGCACCAATTTGTAAACTGTCACAGTAACACATCGAAAAGAGGACAGGATTCTGGTGGTGATGACAGTAATGTTTGGTGTTGTCATACACTGATGTCTGAGTCATCAACCAAAGAAAAATAATTATTTACAAAGCTCTGGACCACTGCAGGCCTACTTTTACTTACTAAGCACTTGAAAGGCCACAGAGGGGAAAACCTGTCATGGAAGCCGTTCAATGTTTAGAGAAGAAAAGGAAAACAAAATAGAACATTTTTGGAAAAGTAACTGATGTTTTGCTCATTTTGCCACTGACCGCCTTTAATTTAATCATGTTTTAACCCATTTACAAGATATAATGCGTCATTAACATTATTTTATATTCAATCATATATTACTGCCAAACTGCCAAATGTTTTCCACCAATCACTGCCATTCTGTACACAACTTCAGACTGGCAGACCTCTCTCAGCTTTTCAGTCTATCAAATAAACTCTGTTAAATGCCACAATCATATAAGCATGAGCAAAACAATGGCCACAAATGTAATGTTACTGATAGCTTATGGTTATGGCTCACTCAGCTCAGAGGTGGTGTGTTTTGCCAAGGGGTGAGCTCCATGGATGTATGGTTAGCACAAATTTGAGCTCTCTCTTGGTCTTCGGCTCAGTGGCTGTGTGCTTTGTGGTGGTAACTCACAACAGTCTCTCCCTGAGTCACAGCTCAAAGTATGTTCACATTTTCTCTCGTGCTACTAGCTTGCTAGCTTTATTGTCCAGTCATGCACAATGGGTGCACTTGCGGTGTGTGTGCAGGTAAGCAAGTATGTAAGTAGATAGGCAGGTCGACTGTCCACTGATTTCATTCTGGATGGATGTATTGAGTGGATGTGCTGTGGCACTGTGGCCTGTGACAGCCACAGATACCATATTCTTTTCTTTTTTTGTCAAACTATTTCATTTATTAATTACTGTGACCCTGTAATGAGATTTTCAACAAGTATAATAATAAGATGCCTCTGAAATAAGTTGTATACCCTGCATACCCTGCCTTTAAAACTGAAATAAAATTTCATTCTAAATTAAGTCAAATCTAGATAAAGATGTACATCACATCCATGGCCATGATATTGTAGATCTCCCTTGTACTGCATGACACAACACCATGCTATTTTAAAATGCGCCATACAAATGAAAAAACAAGCACAAAGCGGATACCATTAAGATATATTGGTATTCTGCCAAGCGTCAGCCACACCAAACAATCATAATCTAATTATAGTTTAATTTAAAGAGCCTCTCTCTTTCTTTTAGTTAAAGACTACAGGATGAAATGGAAAGTTTAGGCCACAAACAAGTTAGGAATGTTGGGAAGAAAACTATTTGCTTTGCTGACATTGAAGACAATAAATCAGATGGAAACTTAACTGGAATCTGTACAACAAAAACATTCATATTATCTTTGGGGACTGTTCAGTTCAGAGTGATGAGTGATACTCTCATCAAGTATCAAATGATCAAATATTAGATTATATAAATCTATCAATACCTTTAGGTGATATGAGCAACAATCTATTTCATGTTGTAAATAACATTTTTCATCCCATCCGATTAGCTTATCAATTTTTTCTTAAGACACATCACGTCATATCTGGTGTATTTGTGTCCCCCCAAGCGCTTACACTGGATATCTTGTTTAAAGCTTATACAAAGTGATTGAATGCTTAATAAACTTCAAAAACCCACATTCAGGCAGCAAAATTTGTCTCGTAAACCATTTTCTATCACAACCCAAACCAAGAAAGACAGAAATCAAGCAAAAGGCACGTGCGTACAACAAATGTTTTGTAATCCATCCAATTTCTACAGCTGGCTCCATAGCCCTTTGACCACAGAGCCTTTGTGATCTGTTAAACTTAGTGAAAAATATAAGAATTTGTCAATATATCATACCAGAAAACATAAGGGAAAATCTAAATAACAAAGTGCTGCTTCTGAAAACTGAAATCAGTTGTTTCTGTCAAGCGTGGGTCTCCTGGCTGATCAATACTACACCAAGCTTCTCATCTGGATCCAATGAGCTGCTTAGAGAAAGTCTGCTTGTTGAACTTGTTGATGGGGCTCCCTGACAGAGTTACACAAACTCAATTCTCTCTTTTTCCTGCTCTTTGTTCTGGGTCTCTCTCTCTCTCTTTCATTTACCTCCTCGTGCCTTCTGCTCTTGGGTTCCTTCAGTTCTCTTGTCCTCATGTTCTTGTTCCCTCCCGTTTCTTCGTTTTCTGTTTCAGTCGATGTAATACATAGCAGGGAAAATATGGTTCTAATCATACACTTTGCTGAGCCAGTCCTTCTTGGCCAGACGCTCTTGAATACACCTTAAATTCATTCTGAATTACTTTTCAGACCTTATCTTTACACATCAGGGGTATGCTGTGATTTTAATTGACCTTAGTTACATTGTATCTCCCGCTCAGGTGCTTCCCATTTCCTTGAACAAATTATCCTTCAGTTTCCCCAAACATTGGTTGTGACATTTATATTTCTCATTTAAGCCAGTGAATTCTGCAAGCTGCTCTCATCAGTGACCCTGTCTATTAATGATGATTATTATCAGTAGTGTTAAAAAAAGTAAACTTATTGTTATTTGAAGGTAGATTGAGTCAGATTTGAATAGTAGCATCCAAAGTTGGCCCCTCCTCCAGAGCTCAACTGACTGTGATTGGGATTAGGGTGTTCGCTAATGGGAAACAGTGAAAGCCAACCGCAGATTTCCTTTTTCCTTGTTTTGGAAAAAATTTTGTTCGCTATGATTCACCTTGTATATTTGCTTTTTTTTGGCACTGTTTCCACCATCTTTGTAGCCTCCTCTTGGATGCGTGCTTACGATCTGGCCTGCATGCTGTTATTGTTTGGGGGCTACTCACCCACTGCTGAGAGATTCATGCCTGGGTATGTCCCAAACACAGTAAAATAAAAAAAAAATACAGGCAGGGGGCGGGATCTCTGCAGATACAGACACCCCCACACACCTCTAACTGGTCACAAGTGGTGACTGAGAGGGATTATTTTTGTATGACTCTATACATTGTTTTAAATCCGACTCATTCTACCTTTAAATGTTCTGTTGCACCTTATAAAGGCCTCAATTTTATTCTCTGATGTAACTTAAACAAAGAGAAAAAAATAAAACACAAAATGAAAAACATGCAATTTTGCAGCCGTACAAAACGACACCATGGCAAAGAAAGAGACATTGAGAGAAACCAATGCCACACATGAGATCTATTAAGGAAAAAAAAAAAGTTTTACACTTGACATTTCCGCTGCTGCTGTTGTGAGCACAAGCCGTTGCTGGGGACAACATCATTTACTAGCTGTCATTTGATTGTCATGGAGTTGCCCTCATGATTAGAGGCAGAGATCAGTTAGAGCTCTTTGAGAAATCAGTATGCGTACTCGTGTGTGTGTGTGTGTTTCCTTACCAGAGAGGGTTAGCGGTGGGGTTGGGACAAGAGGGATCAGCTGTATCATGTAAGACTCTCCAAACAATAAACGCACTGTTTTAATCTTGCTCCCCAAAATCCTTATGAGAAGGGCAGTCTTTCTACCACCCCCATGTCTAAACACATAGTGTGTTCTGTCATCACCTCATCCACTGCTGGACCAAACGCTGGATTAATTGGAAAAAAATTCCATCATGAGCAGCAATTTTCTCAAAGTCTTGACAAAGACTAAACATTTTTGCTGACCAAACCAAAAACAGAAAAATTTACAGATTCTCTGAATAATAGATCATCCAAAATGCCTCAGTACCTTCTCACTTGGGAGTCAATTTATTGGTTGGTCTTCACTAAAACCTTAAAAATGTTTGTCCCTGAGGCCTGGCAGTCAACCCTATGAATTTGTTTTTCCTTCCCTCCCCTGTCCCTCCCTCCATGTCAGTAGTAAAACTTTCATAAAAGAAAAGTGATTTATTCTGCAGTTGGTGGTCAGACAGTGTGTGAACTCAGAGTGGCACATAGTGGGTGGGTGTCCATGCATGTCTGAGTATATGTGTGTGAATGTGTGTGTGTGTGTGTGTGTGTTAGATTTCAGCCCTCAGACTCACATTAACAGAGGTTTTGTTATAGTCTGCTTTAGGTCATGAGTGAAGGTGGCTGCAGGGTGAAGGTGGCTGCCTCAAGGAAGAAAACTGCTTTGTGTGTATGTGCACAAAGGGGAGGTACAGGGAGGCACATGGGAACCTCATGGTGAAAGAGCAAACTAATCTCCACGTCGGTTTGGTCTGATGAAGGCTTCATGTAAACATACTCACCGTAATTAATGACAGAATTCCCTTGTGAATTCTCCTTCTCTCCCATCCCTCTTCTTCGTGGCTGTGTGGGGCAGCCATAACGCTGTTTTTACCTGTTTTTTTTCTGACTGTGTCTGTCTGTCTGTCTCCTTGTCTCTGTCTGCCTGCCTTCTCTATCTGTCTGTCTGTGCAAGCCTCAGCACCCTTGTTCAGACCTAATCTGTCTGTCTGTCAGTGCCTGGTAATTGGAGCTGTTTAGGGGGTCATCCAGCCCAGGTGGGCGGGCTGGGGGAGTGTGTCTGTGTGTCTGTGTGTGGATTTTGTCTAGGTGTGTGTTCATGTGTGCACTCAGGGACAGGAATGCGTGTCGGACCAGGAACCACTGCTTCCCACGGCTGTGCCACCCATGAGCCATGCATGACAGGCATACTGAAGGGCAGACGTCATATGGAGGAATCTTACAGGTGCACTGGAAACTTAATTCCTTTGTTCGAGTTTGTCAGTTTCCTCTGGCGATGACATTTCTTCATCATAGTTGCTGATGTTGATTTTATCTGTGTCCACATATTAATTATGAATTTGAATTCTTTTTTTTTTAACATCCTGCACAGGTTAAGTGCACTTTGGTCACTTTGATGATTTTTAAGTGACATGAAGGCAATCCCAAATTCTCCACTGCTCTTGTAGTCCAATATATCCATTTGTCACTCTTGATTAAAACTTTCAAACTAGATCAAGAGGGTGTTACACTCAGGTCAGGTTTATCATGATTGGAAATTGAAGGATATTTACAGTATATTGACATTGTTTCAAAGATTGTAAGCCTCCATTGCTTGTTTTTGTCTAGAAAACCTGTGCTGTGTTGAAATCGCAGATGGGAAGGCCTGATATCATTGTGTGCACATGTAGTGTCAGGAAAATCTTTCCCAGGGATTGCATGCTTCGGTTGAATCTAATTATATTGATAGGGTACATACATATACCAGAAGAACGTGCACCATGGAAGTAACATGCTCTGTGGAAACCAAATGGAAGATACGGGAAATCAGCAACATACGAGGGGAAGAACAAGTAAATGATTTCCATTGCCTGAAACAAGATCTATGCAACTGACTGTAAAGTACTACTCAGCGTATACAAGCACATTTATGTGTACCATGTAATTTTAAGGGCTATTTCAGAGAGATCAAGAGAGAATCATAACATTCAGTTATATATTAGTATTCAGTACTGATAAACCCAAACAAATTAGTTGGAATGCATATTTGAAAAAGTTCAAGAACCTTGACTTTGAATCCTTTGAACAAAATCTCTGTTGTCGTGCATGCTTGTGTGACAGACATCCCTGGTGTTTAGAGGGGAAAGCTGGGAGCTTACAGTGCTTGTTCAAAACAATGGCAGTTTGTTGTTCTGCTGTCTCTCTGTCCATCTGTCTGTGTGAGCGAGGTCGTGCTGCAGGGTCAGACGAAGCCATCCATACTCTGCTGGAAAGAAATGATCATTTATCACCTGGTGATTCACAGGGATTGGGTTACAAGAGCAAAGGGAGGAGAGCTCAAAGGAATGGAGGGAAAGAGCAGGAGGAAGTATTACAAAAATTATATAGGCATGCATAAGCAAGCATTTCTGTGTATTTAGATGTATCGCATGCTGGTGTCTATATGACAAACAAGCAAAATGAACAAATGAAGTTCTGTATTTCCGATTATATCTCTGAAACATTCCAGTTGAGTTAGCAAACCTTGCACAGGTGCACTGATGCAGGTGACAGATAACAAGGTTCTTTGACATCACTCCAGCCATAAATACAGTATGCTTTTTAATTTAAGGGCCTTTCAAGCACAAACTCAAGCTACCGTAGACTGTAACAGTTACTCACATGAACAATGTCAGTGAGCATTTTGTAAAGCCTGACACTGTCATAATTTCCATAAAATCAGTAATTTGGAGTAAATGTCAAACCTGCAGTTCTGCACGCTGGAACACTTAAAGACCTCAGGTTCAGAACCAGGAAATCTCCACTTACTTCCACTCATCTGAATTTCCAATCTATATAAAGTCATGCCTTTTAGTATGTTGGAGAGTTAGACTGTCAACACTCTTGATGTAACAGGAGCAACACGCCCAGCTCCTGCTCGGAAGAGCTCACAGCAACAAAACAACTCCCTTAGTAAAGCAGCTACTGGGAAAAGGTCACAATGGAAATAGTGTTGGAATGAGGCCAGTGCATCTATTTCAGCAGGAATGACAAAAAACTGTTAATTGGTAGCAGGTAACATCTGCTCATGGGGTTAGGATCAGACCTGAGGCCTGCTTACTCATGTCCTCCAATCCCTAATGTGTGTTCTGTGTGTGAACACAGTTGTGTCGCAATTTGGGAGTTGGAGGATTGTGAATGTGTTTATGTATCACAATTGGAGGAGACTTAAATTTGTATTTGTGCCTGTGAGACAGAGAGAGGAAGAAACGGAGACTACATGCCCGTGTGTGTGTGTGTGTGTGTCAGATCATCCTCTGAAGTACCCTGCTGACAGTAACCAAATCCCTGTCGATGTGTCTAGCCAACAGACAGATCAGTGAAGGGTGCCTGTCAGGAGCAGTGACCCTGGCCTCCAAGGCTTTTTAGCTGTGCATCCACCATGGAGACTGGAGGTCAATGACAGAGGAGGGGGACTGGAGGCTGGTGGGAATGGGCGTGGTGGGATTGCTAGCAAAGATGAAAGAATGTATTGCAAGGTGGGCAACAAAGCTTACCGGTACAGACCACTGGTAAGCACCCTCCAAATTGAAGCACTGATGTTAGGAAAACACCAAAACAAGACTAAATGACAATTTATTCCTCTGTCTGACCAATATTCTGCTGTATCTAACAAAACCCAAATGTAGAACTCCTGTATTTTGGTCAAACCACTGTCAGATCCATCAAATGAGGACAACTTCTGCCACACAGTGCTGTATATCAACAAATCAAACAAACCTTTTCAGTGCAGAGGGAAAAGCTCTTGCGTCTCTCTGCAGGGCTCAAGGTTCAATTTCGCAATACAATGCTTCCATCTTTCATGTTCACCCTACTGAGCACAACTGACAGTGTTTTTGGTGGGAAGCCAGTGAGGGATTGTGTCACTGCACTTGTGATTCCTGGGTGCAGAGAAAGAATGGAATGAAAGGGGGGAGGTGATATGTCATACACCAGAGGCCCACCCTCCTGAAGCCAAAAGAGAGGAAGAAAGGAATTACCAAAGAGAAGAGCCGTAGTAAAAATAGTCAGAACGTGGCCATTCACAAGGTGGGGAATAATTGCAAAAACTATTTCAGAACAGGGTGTTCCAGGACGATGGGATCACAAGCTAAATTTAAGATGCTACATATATAATGTGTGCTGGAAGGACTTGATTTGTTTAGCCATGCAGTGTGGCTCCAGACCACCACTTTGGTTAGGGTGACCACATTTCAAAACCCCAAATTGGCACCTTTAAGTGTGCCGCACGTTCACGCATATGTGCATATGCATGTACCATTAGTGTTTTTATCAGGATGGGGTACAATTGTTTCAGCACTTCGCACACCTACCGAGCATACCTTTCAACACCATGGACACCATGAATGCAGCATTTTCATTGCTGGGTACTTTACGAAGGAAGGAGTCAGCCCCCTGGAGCTCTTTAGCAACGGAAGGCTTCCAAAAAAGGCTTACTTAGGAGGCTGAGTTTCTTACTTAGAAGGCTAAATTTCTAAATTTTCCTCTTCGGTATGATAGCCCACTGTTAGCATACTGACAGATGCGGTTGCTTATGGTGCATTGTTTATGTTAAGGAGTGGTACAGAACATGATAAACATCTATGTAAGTGCAAAAAACAAGTATAATACAATAGTTATTATTCTAATAGATAGATAGAACAGATATCTCAGACACCCTGATGAACTGGAGCATCTGGTCACCATACTTTTGGTGACAACCCGATTAGTCATCTAGAGTCACCATCTAAAATCTAAAGTCAAATGCTTAATTTATCCAATTACTAAATACTTTGGAAACTTTTCCATCTGACTGCAGCTTTACTTGGTTGTTTTTTACTCATAACCAAATGTTTGCATGATAATGCGCTAAACTGAGATTGAGATCATGGCTTCATGTCTATGTACATCCTCACAGAGACTCCAAGCATGACTCCAAACTCTTGTTTTCTAATATCAGTCTTGTCATGGGATAAGGGGTACCACTGAGAACGAGGCTTTAGAACAGTATGTGTGTGTACAATGGGGTACCACCATGTAATTTGTGTCTTTCCTCTTAAGAAATTGGCTTCTCATTTATTTATTGGATATAGTGACAGTACTTGGTTCAGTTACAGATGTGGGTTGTATAATACAGTGTGTTACCCTTCACTGCAAAAGTCAGCAGACATTACGTTTTATTTAGACATTTCCTAATCAGGACAATCCTTCAATTGCTCAGATCCTATTTCTAAATCTTTGTCTAAACCCCTTTTCTCTGATTGTTCTGTCTCCCATGGCTTCCTTTCTTTCCCCGTTTCTCAATCCATCTGTGTTGTAATAGGATCCCTGCATCGTTATGAGTTATAGAAAACAGTCACGGTGGCTTCCCAGCTATGTGACTGTTTATCTCCTCAGTACACCACAGTGGGACCCTGTTATTGAGATAAAAGACTATCAGGACAATGGACTTGGCTACACTTTCACATTTCCTGTGAGTCAAATCCACACTCAGACAGGTCCAGCTCGATTGAATAAACCTCGAATAGAAATGTCAGAGTGTTAAAATCGAACGTGATTTACACTTTTGGTCCAGATACAAAACATGTGCTATTTGAATCTTGTGCGGCCTTTCATGCATAATGGTCACTGTTCATTACAATAGACAGTTATTCAAATGCAGTGTTCATGTATATGCATGTGTTTTGATGGTATAGCTGCTCATCAGCCACATTGTAGGCACTGTCCAGCAGGCTGGTCGCCAGGGCAACGTGCATTTCTGAAAACTAAGATGGCAAATAGAAAAGTTCAATCTAAATGGTAACTCTAGATTTGTGAAACTCTGGCAAGATTTTGGTTTAGTCCATAAAACTACAATCTGCGTATGAGAGGAGTGGATCAGTGTGTTGCAATGTATCCTCACAGATGGAAAAACAAACAGTGGCATATCTGGGTGTTTTTTTCACTGCTTGGATGTGACCACTGTGAATCCCTGGCACCTCTACAGAACGTCTGGATCTTAAAAGAAGAATCTCATGCATATCAAGGCATCTGTAGCTCATTCGCTAAAAAATGCTGGTTCCATCCAGGTCACGTTTGGCCACTAGATAGCAGCCACGCTGACAATGCTAACTGTGCTAACAGAGTAAACAAGGGTAAGTGGCTCAATATTATGGCAACAATATAATACCTGAAACAAACCTGTGTGTCAGAGTGTGTAGTGCTGAAAAAAAAAACTCCTGGAAGCCATGTAAAAATTATGCCTTTTATTAAGATAAGGTTGCTGGTGGTATGCTGTCTCTAACTGGAGAACAACTATGGACATACTTGCATGTGTATGCCAAGTTTTCTAATCAGGACTAAAACAAGTAGTAAAACATTTTGTTACTAGGCATTCCAATTGCCAATTGAAATGAATAATTTTCTGGTTGCTCAGCTTCTGCTTTGTCCTCGGATTCCAAATTCAGACAGCTCAAACATATAGGGTTGACTACGCTGAGCCATTGCTTTTGTATGACATAGGTGGACTGTCAGAGCAAGGGAGATGTCAATCAAAACGATTCTTATGACACTCAACTTTAATACACTGTTGCCCATAAAGTTGGAATAATTGTTCAATACCCCCAATTTTGTTAAAGCCTGAATACACAGCTTGCAAAGGTTAATTGTGGTTTAAGTTTCACTGTGATATGTTTGGAAGAGTTTGGTCAATAAAGTTGAGAAGATATTCACTTTATTTATCAAGAATAAATCACATTGTCACAATCATTTCATGAGAAGAGGTAAAAAACATTTTATTCCAACTTTATGGGCAACAGTGTATCATATGTGTATTTTTAGTATCTTAAGCCAAATTTCCGGAGCCTTTGAGTTCAATTCTTTCACCCCTAAAGAGGAATAAAAACACTTTGGGGAAAAAATCCTGACTGAGGTTGTCATAATTCATGCATGAGAGGGTTTTAATGTAGTTTTGTTCTGGCTGAAGGATGATTGATTATGCAGTACAGCCACTGAAAGTGAAATTTGGTTTGGCTCAATTTGTCTGAATGGTCTAGGTGGAAACTTACAATGTTTCAGTTGAGCTGAAATTAACTCTCAATATGTTTTATTTGACAAGTCTGTGCTATACTATATGCTGGGTGGTATATATTATATTTCTCTATAAATATAAACATTTTTACAAATATTTTAGTCACACTGGGTTCAATCAAGTCTATTGTGATGAGGTTAAATGGAAACATCATTCTTGTGGTTTATACGTCACAGTATTTTCACATGAACTGTAACTGTTTTCAATTGTGCCCAAATGACACATACACATTCTTTATGGTACAACATCACTTAAACACCATTATGCTTTTTGACTTACCCATTGTGCTAGAAACATCCCATTGTGTTTCTTCAACCACAAGACAAGCACTTTGGAAAACCTCATACCCATGAAGCTAATCTGTATGCTTGCCGACAGATTCTCAGCCGCATGGGTTCTCCAGGATCATTTGTTCTTTTAAATAATGATGGTTAGAGTGAAGTAACTGATGGATTGGTAGGATACAAACTGTGTATACATATGCACACTTACCACATTCATCCACGGGGAATTGTGTTCCATATGATAATGATAACTGTGTGTTTGCCAGGCAACCAATTCCTACCACTTAAGTAAGCAATCTTCTCTTTTGCTTGAATATATAGTCATTTTGAGTAAACTTCAGAATAGTGTGAAACCTTTATTTGCATCAGTGGGTTGGTTGAGGGTGCTTGGAGATACACAAATCCAGACCTATTACCCACAATGCAAAAGCTTGGGGATACCAGGATACTGTAGCGGCATACAACAGCCTGGTTAAATACATTCAAATAAAGCATCAAAGTGATTTGAACCAACTGCTGAAACAAATGCATGATCGATAGATTATGTTCTCTTATGTTTCCACTTTGTTAATATGGTACTTTAGCTGAGGCACACAATCAGATCTCTTGTATTATACACAGATCTGGCACAGTGTGGACACCTTCATTAATTAGTTATTCAACTCTTTTGACATATTATGGGGATTAAACTTTAACTTTGTAATTTTCTACATGCTGGTGAACCAGCTTCCCACAGAGAGATTATTTGGAGTAGTTTATAGCAGCCAAACCTAAAGCAAATCTCCAAAACCTGTGAATTTCGGTAAAAACTGAAAGCTTTTCTCACTGAGTGTTGAAACTGATAAAATTATACAAATAAAAATGAATAGAAAACAGAGCATGGCTTTTTTTTCATTTGAGTTTCTTTTATTCACAGTTGGACTGAACTGAATGAATCTTTACCAGTACCAGTACAGTATTGGGTATTAATTGAAGCCATTTAATCATCATTAGTGTAACCAGAGGGCGGGACGCCATCCCACTGGCCAAAAATGGTAGAACACTGGACAGGTGGCCAGTCTATCACAGGGCAAACACAGACAGGCAAGTGCATGCATGTTGTTTCTACTGGCAATTTTGCACACACTCCAATAATCCATTTGACTGACATGTGTTTGTTGTTTGGGTGAAAAACAGGAACACTTTCATCACAGAGGAAACCCATGAGACACACCAAGTCCACGTAGAAAGGGGCAGACGATCAGATGTCGACTGCTTCATATGTTAAGGCTTTTTGACACTGTGCCCCGTTTGAACTCTTTCCACAGCACAATCAAACCAGACCTCCTCCGTGAAACATCATGAGAGTCCCTCCTCTGTGTTTGAGACCCTGTCAGTTCCCTAAGCCACAGACCAGGCATATCCGGGCCTGGCCCATCTTGGCCCAGACCAGGTCTTAAATTCCACCAGCAATGAGTATTGAGTTACGAGCATGTAGCTGGGGGAAGTAAATGCCATCTTTATTGCAGCTCATCCATTTGGTTTATGTCTTATTAAATTATGAAGTAGGCATGACAACAATAAGTATGTCTGACATACTTTCACCTCTTTAAGTTTATATTGTGTCCTTTTGGGAATAGCAATTGGGGAAGGGCATGTTTTGCCCTTGGGGACCTGCATAAAACCTGGTCAGTAAGCTGAGGGAGTATGTGTGCCTGTCTGTGCTTTTAAACCTAAGAGACCCCACATGAAAACACACCTGCGGCCTGAGAAAAAAAACCTCCTCACTCTTCACTGCTGAACAATGACTTGCTTATGACTTAATAAGATCCAAATACGTCTTTTATTGGGTCTTTAGTTGTATACATGCAGTACACGTAGCTTCATTTGACAGCATCAAACAGGTTAAAGGGAAAGTAAAGTGTGAATCAAATGAAAAATTGTCAACAAAACATACCTTCACGCTACAATATGCTGTGACTTCCTCTCCATGCTAAAGATAGAATCGAGTAGAGATAGATAAATGGCTGCCAGTCCCACATTGGACATTTCACAATTCACATTTCAACATCTCTTCACAGACAGAAGCTGAATCTTGCCAGTATAGAGGTGGTGGCGATGGTTATCATGTTTCTACAGTAACTGTGCAACTGAGGGCTCAAGTAAACCAGGACAATATCTCATATTCACATCATATCTTTAAGCAGTGGGTACAACAGCAACCTGGAGGACCATCAAGTTTAATTCATTACAGTACTTTGAAAATAAACTTTTGGAAATCCCTTAAAAAAATTCTCTCATTCAGTTTTTTACCTAGAATGATGGGGCCCTATGTGAACATAAACTTCGCTGCCAAAGGTTTGAAGAGTTTTGGTTAATTTTCCTGATTATTTTTGTATGTTTGTTTTTTTCAGTGCTTTTCCCGTGGTTTAAAATGGGTGGGGCTCAACTGATTCACCAATCAGAGTTTAGAAACATTTCAGTTACAATGTGTCATCAAAATAGTTGTTGGGCACAATCACTAAAATCTCTCCCTATTGTCCCTATAAAGTAGACTATTCTAACTTTGATTGTTGCTTACTTAATCATAAAAATATGATATTATTGAGAAATACCTGAGATGTGAAAACCAATTTTCGTGGGGTGTTGAAGTCTCCCACATGTTTAATAGGCCTTACATTAATACTAGATTGAATTTCATGCAGGGAAATGGATTTTAATTATGTCTATTCATTTTCTTTTCAATTCTCACGTAACACTTATTGGTCTGATAATGTGAAGTAATGCCAAATCTATAATTTTAATGGTTTGACACACTGATACAGTGAGAAACAGAAAAAGATTCTTATTTCTACAGCATAGCCTGAAGCCCATATTTATCCCATCTTACGCAGTGGTTTTACTCTAAGCTCATCAATAAGATGATACAAAGTCTCCACCCATCGGAGATAATTTATGTAAATGTATGCTAGCTAAAGAGGAAAATTTGGATGAATTATGGCGTCTTGTGCAATTTTCAACCAACAGCTTATATATTGTAAGTTATTTTAGTATTTCTGAATACGTTTAACCCATGGACAATGTTTTACTCATATACCTACTTGATAAAAAAAAAAAAGAACCATTAGCTTGGACAGATTTCATGAATCATTTCATGGCTTTACATAACTTGTCTTTGATATCTCGTCCAATTGCACAACTATGCTCAGCCCCCCAGCACCCCATTTAGCCTTCACCATATATCTTACCCTTATACAAACATATTGTACCATATATAATACAGTATATACATTTGTTTAATGAGTGTGTACACCAAATCAAACAAGAAATCATGGGCAGAAAAAGGAAAGGTCAAATTCCCTCCACATGCGCTGAGAGACTGACCTCGATATATCAATGTTGTAATTAAAGCTACATTTCATGTCTCAGTGGCTTTCCCCATAATATTTACACTCCTGTTGCTGCAGTTCAAGAGAATTCCCCCCTGTATGGGATACAGCAGGGAGGAGAATTCAAATAAACATCCACTCAGAGGTAACAGGTTTAAGATGTCGCAGTCAGACAGTCATCCATCTTGTGGTTGAGGTCTCTGTCACCTGCACTGCAAGTGAATAGCAGAGACATGTGTATGTGCGTGTGTGTGTGCTGGACAGTGGATGTATGTACACACCCTGGACTTGACTGCCCCCGATATCCCTCAAGAGATCAAACATGGAAATAATTAAGCCAACAGTAAATAAAGTAGAGATGAAACAATAAACAGCGAGCAGCACTGAGACAGATGCAGTAGAGGAACATCGGGCCTCAACGTTTGATGTCTGATTTTACCAACTGGCTGTCAACAGTGTACGCAAGGCAGAGACAGTAAACTGAGCACAAGCTGGAGATGTACTGCAGCTACTGAACCCTCTAGTATGAGTAAAGTGGGTGTTACTTGGTCTCCAATTCCAAATATGTTTTGTGTGTGACGGCTGTTTTTTTTGCACAGTACATGGGATGCACTTATTATTTTATGTAAAACATGTATAGCTTATGTGGCCTACAGTAGTTCCAGTGCACTCGCCTTCTACTTTTACACACTGTGTCACCTCACAGCAAGAAAGTGCACGGTTTAAACCATACACAGCTGCATGAATTTGCATGTCCTCCCTCGTCTGTGTGAGTTTTCTCTGGGTGTTCCAGTTTCCTCCAACAATTTAAAGACATGCAGAAGAGGAAATTGCCTTGCCTGTTGGTGTGAATGTTTTTGTCTGTCTACGTGTAAGCCCAACCCGATCACTGATGGATAATTCTACGGTTTATCTAGTTGCTGCAAATGTATGGAAACGTTGGTTGGTGGCTAGGGAAACATTATGGTAATGGAGAAATTAAACAATGGTTAAGTTTGGTTAGGTTAATGCAACTAAAACACACCTTGTGACCCTCACCAGGCCAAACTGTTTAGAAACTGAGAGAATGGATGTCAAAGATATAGCTCCAAATGTACATTATTGAAGTTAATGGAGAATCATTTTCTCATACTCGGTAATAATTTGTCTTAATTAGACATACTGAATGACCTACCTTGTTAAGGTATAATTTTCATACCAAATTCATTCAAGTATAAATATAACATCTGTCAGCACTTGTCAATGTGGCCTTGATGCCTGTCGCTCTCTTTTTATCTGTATAAGTTTTACAGTTGAGTAAAGGTATGCTGTACTAGCTTTAGCTCACATGACAGATTTACACTTCAGACTGTGCTTTAACCTGTGAATACATTTAAGCCCTTGAAGCTTCTATGTTTTGCATTTGAGTTTGGTGAGCCCCCCTCCCGTAGTGTCTCTGCAGGACAGTAAAAACTGGACAGGTCTGCAGGTTGAGGTTATGAGTTGAATTTTCCTGCCAACTCGTCATGTGCATCGCATCACTTTGAATTATTACATCGATTAAAATGCTGCAGATCCACAGGCTTGCCAAAGACTTTACGACCTGCTAGCAGACAGACAGAGTGCGTTGGAATAAACACAGGCAGTGTTTTATGCATGAGAGTTTTGTCTTTCTTCTCTATCTCTCAGTCTTTATCTTTTACTAACTTACCTCAACCTTATCTTCTTCCCTGTCTATCTGTTTTTGTACAACTTTGCTGTATCTATCTATCCCTGTCTCTCTCCTTTCACTGTTTACAGTGTATCGGTGTCAGGGTTCCTACATTACTATCTCCACCACTGACTGATATATTTTGAGTGAAGAGGAAAAATAGACAACTTATTGACGCTGATAGCAATGTCTACACGCTCAGTTGTAACAAAAAACTACAACTACAGGTTGATGATGGATGTCTTAGGCATAATAATGTCCTACAGTAGGCGATCCAGAGTTACAACACTGCTCTCTTACAGCTTAGAAGGGTCTAACACAAACACACACACACGCTCACACAAGAGGCGGTGGGTCCTCCGTACTGACCACGGGTTGTGGTGATAATAGCAGCCACATGTTCCAGGACCTGTTTTACTGTAAACACACACACACACACACACACACACACACACTGAACACATGCAGAGGAGCATGAGAACTAATGCAGAGCCATGTGTAGGCTACCCCTGTTTTTCTCAAACACTATCAAATCCAGTGTGTTTCACTCTCCCCATTCTTACAGTTTCCATCCTTTGTCTTCATTTTACCTCATCTTCCTCTCTGTGTCTTTGTGTCCCAGATCAGACGGAGGTTCAACACCTGAATGTAGTTTCTTGATTTTACTTGTCAAGATGTTTATTATTCTGTGTATATGTATCACTGAAGGGCATTTGTGATAAATTGATATTGATATTAAGTTTTGATGGATTGAACATTCTGTGCACTTGATACAGAGACTTTGTTACACGATAATTGAATATTCTTCAGCAGTGCTCAAATTGAATGAAATCAACATGGATATCGTCCTTACTTGTATCGTATAACACAATATTATTGATGGCTACAGCAGATGGCAAGATTTACCTCAAATCCATGATGGCTTACTTCATGGAGTATATGCCATAATTCAAGTTAATAAATAAAAATACCGGACAGTTCTTTCACATAAAGCACTCTGCTAACCAAAATGAGGTGGAAGGATGGAAATCCATCTTGTGACTACAATCAGAAGTAGCAGATATTATCAGTGTCTTTACTATTAATAATAAAAATCATCTATTGCTAAGGCAGCAGATGGAGCACCATGTAGGTGTTTAGTACAATTCTCTGTTTACTAACAAATAATGGACAAAATATTAGTGTAAAGCCCCATTTGGATAGGCTTAACACCACAAGGGAAAGTGGGATATTAAAATATTCACTGTGCTCCGGTGTAGGTTTGAAGTTGGGATAACATGTGAAAACATAGATATGTATATATATAGTATATACTGGTTGTTATTCAATGGCAGTATAAGTAAATAGAAATGTTATTTAACCTGTCTATTGTAACCATAATAATTTTTACAGGCAGTCTATATCACTCTTTCCTGTTTTCACAGAAATAAGGTGACACAGATAAACCTCACACCCACACACAAACTCTGGATGGGATTAAAATTGCTGACCAGGGCAGGTAACATTAAAAACGCCACACAATTCCTAGAGACAAAAATCTAGTCTTTGGGCTTAAGTGGTGGTAAAATATTGGGATATTATAGAATTATCGGTATCCTCAAAGTGATTAAATGATAAGTGCACAGTAGGTGTTCTTGCAAAATGTCTAATACTATATCAATGATCTTCTATATTCTGGAGGCGATAAGTCATTTAATTGCTTGTTTAGTACTTTTATTTAGCATTTTTTTAATGTATGTTTGGTCCAATTTTAGCCATTTTATTAATGAAAAGACCAAATTTGATAAAACATCCTTAATGATAATTCATTATGTATACCTGCCATTTCTGTGGCTTTTATCACAATTGAAATGTACAATTGTTGTTACATTAGAAGGACTCAGTATAGACTGCATATAGGAGAGAAAATGGAACATATGGGAGATGGTAACTTAAAACACCCATGGAGTATTGACATTCCTTCACCAATGACTGATGAGTCCATTCGTGAATAGGTGGAGAAAAAACAACAAACTAAAAACCCTATCAAGAATTCAGCAACCCTTGGCAGTATGGTACTGCTACATGTATGCGTGTGTTTGAGGGAGAAAGGTATCAATAATTCCCATCAATCATCCACTTCCTGCCTCAGTCAGCAGCTGGTATGTAGGAGAGCTGTGAGAATCATTAATTACACACACACACAAGCTCACACACTACATCATTACTGTCAACAGCTGCCGAGCAGGCCTTGCGAGTACCCAAATAACATCATTATCACAAGTATTCTTCAACAATGTGCCCCCATTCAGTCCCCCTGGCCCTTTGCTCCACAAGGAACCAAAATGAATATGACTACACTCCCCAGTCTGATGCCTCTAACCACACCACGGGGCCCTCAACACCCCCCTGCGCTTCACACTACTAAGCTGGCCTTTGACCCTGGGGGACGTGTCAGAGAGAAGTCGGGGTGAGCGCCTGTCAGTGGACGGTGGCTCGGGGGGTAAGAGAGTTCTGGGTAATGAGTGAGAAGTGTGTGTGAACATGTGTTTATGGGTGGAGGAGAGAGCTTGTGTCTTGATTTTTTTTTTTTTGTGCATTTGTTTGTGTCCGCAGTTGACGTTGAACTGTGATTTTTGTAAACGTGAGCGAGCGAGGCAGCGTGTTTTTGTGAGGGAGATTTAGCTCATTTAGAGGTGAAAGTGTGTGACCCGCTCGTTTATCACTGGTGACAAAGTGTAAAAGTCAGTTAGAGATAGAATTTGCTCTCAGCTCATAAATCACAGCATCGGGCTGGCCCTTCAAACACACACACACACACACACACACACACACACACACACACACACACACTAATACTTAGTTTAGTCAAGTGATTTTCTCTCCTTTTGTCTTTTTCCTTAATGGTGTTTTTCTTTTGGGCCAGGTATTGCAATGATTTCTTTCTTTTGTTTTGTTTTTTTTCCAAATCTTTTTTTCTAATTATTTATTGTAAATCCTGCAAGTATGTTTGAGATAGCAAAGGATTTATTCAAGGGTTTAACAAACAATACGTAAATATGTATAGTGAAATGCACTTAAGGCTATTCTAAATATATAGTGTGCAATGAATAATGATAATAATACAAGCAAAAACTATGAAAATGCAATAGAAATAGAAAGACAAAAAGATGAATAACACTTATCCCATCAAAATAATACAGCCTTCGCAGATTTATCATGTTAACATAATTAATTACCTACAAATTTATGCACACTGATGCACTTAATTATAAAGATAGGGTGGGAAACATCATGTTTTGTTGTTGTATATAATTAAATTTGGTTAATCAGGAATTCTCAAATGACTATTTTTGAACTACTATTACTGATTAAAAGTGATTACACTGTGTTTGCTCTGTATGCTTCTCAAAGAGAGAACTGTCTGCTCTTTTCTGGTGTTGCTTACATGACCAAGAGCTCAGTGACCCTGAGAGGCGCAAACAGGCCACAGAAAACCACAACATCAACAAACTCTAACCCGCCACAGACTCCCTTACAGACACACACATACTGTAGTAGAGCCCCTACTTAAGCTGGCGGAAGAGCCTGTGGAGGATGTGGCAGGTCAAAAAGATTAGCGCAGCTCCCTGATGGTGAGGTGTCAGGCTAGTGAGCTGAGTGAGGGAGGGGAGAAAGAGGCTGTGCGAGGAAAACAGAAAAAGTTGGAGACAACAATAGGAACAAATAGGGGAAAAAAAGGAAAATGGTTAGATAGATAGAGGGCAGAGAAGAATGAAAGTAGAATGAAATGATTAGAGATGATGAATAAGCAAACCTGAATTAGTTTTAATAAGTAGTGAGAACCAAAGTAACAAGTTTATGGTTATTACAACTGAGGAATATCCATGTCTGTCATATCTTTATCTCTAGTTTCTTATATTTACATTTATTGAGTCAAATTTTCTCCTCAGAATAAACAGAAAC
Organism: Pempheris klunzingeri; assembly: GCF_042242105.1. Lineage (NCBI taxonomy): Eukaryota > Metazoa > Chordata > Actinopteri > Acropomatiformes > Pempheridae > Pempheris > Pempheris klunzingeri. The sequence goes on along the minus strand of NC_092019.1, from coordinate 9,177,631 downwards.
ATTTTCAAATAACACGATTCACATTAATGGTGGATGCAAACCTCCATCTTCATCTAGTTTATGCCTCCTATTACTCTTCTGTTGTAGCAGCCTGGCTAAAGTGGTCTAAGCTGTCCTGGCTTTTGGCCAGAGGAACTGGTACTCAAGCAGAGTCACGCAGGGTCAAGAGTGCCAGTCTGATAGAGCTGCCCTTGGTGCTCTGCCACTTACAGCCGGCGGGAGATAAATAGTTATTTGTGACTCTGAGCTCATCTTTTTTGAAGGACATGATACATAGATAGTAAAGATGATCCAAACTGCCCCATATCAATTACAAATAGACCAAATACTGCTTTCACTTTGACAATTATCTTATTAAAACATTTCTGTTTATGGCTTAATCACATATTAAGACATTGTCAGTCTTTTTGGTTTAAATAAGTAGAGCATCCAGTGAAGCAGAATGAGCATTTGCCCATTTCATGGTACCATGTATTATAAAGTTCACCACATCTGTTATTTTGATAATAAGTGACATGCTTAATCCCAGCTTGGGTTAGACCAGTTGAGCAGGACCCTATCTTGATAAGATATGTCCAAATGTTATGGTGTAGCATGCTTCTCACACTCAAGTCCTCTATCAACCACTACAAACCGCTGGTGTTATTCACTGGATCAAAGTACATGTGAATGCTGCCATTTATGGCTCTCTTCTATCCCTGTGATCCCTCTTGTTCCCGACAATCAAGGATCTTTAATCTACACAGCCAAGCATGCTAAAGGACTGAGGTTTGGAAGGAGAGAATAGAAAAAGATGAACAGAGGGAAGAACAGGAAGGCGCTTACTGTAAAGTTGGAGTGGAGGCTATTGACGTCCTATAGAGTGATATTGAATGAATGGACCTCCATCTGTCCCTGTAGTGGTGCAGATGCTAAAGTCTTGACCTGACCCGCATATTAATTGGCACAACATATCCGACAGCTTTGTTACAGTACATCAAAATGTTGTAAATGGACATTTTAAAGATCTTGTCAAAAGTAGAATGTATGTATGTTTCACATATTGCACAATTGCACAATTCTATGGGAAGAAATTTGGCACTATTATTTGCAGTGTTGTTCCAAAGAGGGATGCTAAAGTTTTATAAGCAGAATTCATGTACAGAATGCCATCCAATAATAAATAAAAAAACTTGCTATGCTGAATTGATCTGCTGTTGTGACGGGAACCCAATACTTGAGTCATTTGTAAACATTATAACAGAAATATTAACATGCATAAGAAAAAAACTTCTGTCTAAATTGTATGCTCACATAGCGCTGCAGTATTTAGAAGAATGAGATTCAAAGATAAAAGAAAAAATTAAAAACAATACTTAGCAAGTAGTGTGTTCCTCCACTTCTTTGTTGAGGAGTTCTCATATTTCAAGAAAAAATATTTCTTAAATCCAAACTCTTCTTATTGCAAAAAGGAAAAAAAAAAATTACAGACTTTTTTAGACTCACTGGTTTCATGTTTAGTTTAACTTTTCCATTATTACATTATCTATTCAAACACAATAACTTTATTTGAGTTTAGTAATTCAATAATTGAATTCAATTAACAGAAAATTATTTGAAACGATTGGTGTTTGGCTTTGAATGGTAGATATGATTCTTGATTTGCCAAACAAATAAATTGAATAAAAAAAGAACTTATTTTACAAAGTCTTCCACAGAAAGGAAAAATGTCTTAAAGGCCTCTGGTCCTAATATATAAGTCTGTTCCTCTGGGCCACAAGAAAGATGTGGCTGTAACTTCCACTTCAGTTTTGTTTCTTTCACAAAATGTCGACTCTGTCAGAGATACAGATCAGATCAGTGCCTATTGAATTATGGTTGTGGTATAATAACATCAAGTGATGGCTCACAGCCTATTCTGCAGTCCATGTGAGTCAGTAGGTGAAATTGACAAAATACAACTGACACGTCTCCCTTTAGTAGCATCCCTTTCCCTTTAATGACGTTCCCTACGCAACCGTGATCTCATCTTGGCATGAGCATTTACTGTATCTCGGTGACCTATGCTAATTTGTATCATAAGATTTACGTCATACTAATGATACAAACTTTGACCTTGGCCCATGAAGGTAAATATAAAGAACACAATTTTTTCATTCTGTTTATGATTCCCTGATGTCATCTCTTATCCAATCCCATCCATGTCCTGATGTTGAATCTAAGTCATAAATCACAGTCACATGTTCTCAATGACAAGCAGATGCTCACTAAAGTTCAATAACCACATTGTGCTCCGTGCTCGATATATCAAAGTAAGTTGGTCACAATAGTGAAAACGCTCCTGGCCCACAGATCTAAACATGAAGAAAAATGGCTCCTCCTCTTTAAATACTGGATCATCCCACTCTCTATCTTTAATATCTGTCTTTAATGCTTAGGATTTCCACCAGCAGATGCCCAGTGTGATTATCTGGGCTGTAAAGAATTGTAGGTTAGTCACAATACATCTTTCTTCATTTATACCAAATGACTTAACCTCAAGCGAGTATAATCTCCTCATGTGAATCTTGAGGGACAGAAGAAAATAAAATGAGTGTAACTGATATGAAAAATGAGCTCCACTCCTTAGTTTTTGTATCTCTGAGGACAAAGGAAGTTTTGAAAAGATAAAAAAATGAAAGTGTGAGACAGCAGAAAACTGAGAAATAAATCAATATATAGATTCAGGGAGATTAAATATTGTGGCCTTACTCAGATGTTATGAAAAACATAAAAAGTAGTTTCTCACATTTGGAACATTTAGAATTACTTTACAGTTTTGGAGAAATGCAGATTTGTTCTTGTTGTTAAAAGGATGAAATGAGTTATACCACACTTATGTCTGTTTAAGAGGCACGCCACCAAATTTACACATGACTTACAGTTTTCTCATCATGAAGAGCACAGCTCAGTCTGTTAAAACAGGTACATAACATCCTCTGTGAGTGTGGAGGAAGCTGCCTAAAGTTTGAAAAAGCAATCCTACTTATATCTTCATCGCTGCAGTGCGCCTTTGATTGCAAATCCAGGGGCGAGAGATCATTTACTTAGCATTAGTTCAACAGAAACCATATTTAGTCATTCCTTTTTGTAGTCAAAAGTAATGTCAGCATGTTTTTAAATGTATTGTTGATAGTTATTTATTTTTAAAACGGGACAAATAAGGTCTTTGGGGTCATATCAGAAATGCTCCATCGTCTGGACTGAAGTGACATTTGCAGGTATGCTTAATGTTTGATATGCTGCAGCTGAGCTTCTACTCTACTATCTAGTACTACTTGCACAGATGTAGGTGCTGAGCTGCAGATTTGACTGGATGCCACCAAGATGATTCAAAGCAACTAAGCAACTCTGTTTATTCTGTGTGAATAAACAGAGATACAAAGTGCTAATAACTTGTTAGTTTTGTGAAGAGCCAGGAGAGTCGTTTCCTTCACTTCCAGTCTAAACTAATGTCCTTCTAGCTGTAGCTTCACACTTTACGCTTGACATGAGAACAACATCAGTAAGTGTATTTCCCAAAATGTTCAACTAATTCTTCAAGCATTATTAATGATTCACTGAGTGAATTTTGCTTGAACAACATCCTGATAGACTGTTGATTCTGCATAAGACATACGTCATCTTTGGTACTATCAGTGCTGCTCTTGTATCACCCAACACATTGCCTTACTCATCTTCACAAATAAAAGCAAATTCATCATAATCATTTTGCCTTAATGCCAACCAGATGGCCAGTTACAGAGTTCTGCCCTATGACAGTATCAAATTGCTTTGTATAGCAGGACGAACGTATGTCTTGGGAGGTTGGTCTCAATAACTTAGGCTTCACTTACAGACTGGCATATATTGGGCACATGGTCAAACTTTTGACTGGATAGATTTACTACAATGCAAATGGTCATTGTATTTGGTAACATCATCAAATAACACATTTTGAAATGCATGAAACAGTATGTCTCAGCCTTCACAGTCTAATGTGTGTGTGTGTGTATATATATATGTATGCATAAGTATGTATAAGTATAGTGCTGCAGCAGAAATGCCTGCTTGCAGTTAGGTAAAGTGTGCAGAAGGGTTTTAATGGAAAGGGAATGCTAGTTTATAATGGAGCTATTGATCAATGTCTGCCTAAAAAAGGTATCAGCTATCAATTCTACATTCCATCTGGATGGGACAATGTATAAATCACAGTTTTAATAAAAGACTATGGTGGATGAGAGAATGGGTCATTTATTGTAGCACACATGTTTGGACTATTTGATGTATTCTGAATTTCTTGGCCGGATGTGTGGCTTCTTTTTAGCTTTTCAGACATGTGTAATACAGACTAAAGACAAAATGAGCGAAGGAAAGAAAGAAGAAACATAAAAAGAAAATGAATGACAGAATGATTAAATGAAGGAAGTTCCATCCATGATAATCAAGTTAAATCCCCACTTGTCAAGAGTAAGTCAATGAAGACAATGACTTATGTTTACCTATTCTCTGACCTATCTGAAAAAGACTGAAATGCTGAATGTCACATGCACCACTTGGCTCAAGTGGAACTTGACCCTTCGTTCCTTTTGCTTTTCGACCAGCTGGGGGAAGTCACTGAGGTCAAAGGTGAAAGCTATGGGAAAGAGAACCAGGTCATCAGTTGTTAAGTCAGTCAATACCCAAAGGAGACACTTAAAGGCTGCTGTTTTATGTTTTAGCAAAGATTCCTGAATGTCAGAGATTCTCTTTATTTGTTTCTCACCACTTTGTTTTATTTTGTCAGTATTGTAAAACTTTTCCTTCCCTGTTTCATTTCCTGCCTCTTCCTCCGTTGCCCTTCTTTGTACCATCCCTGACTTTTCTGCCCAAGTCCAGCCCCAGCTGGTGTAAAATTGCCTCTATGTTTGTTTTGTTTTGTCCACCTCTTTCTCCTTCTTATTCCTCCTCCTCTCCTCTCTAACCTCTATTTCTGGGTGTTGTGAATCTGAAGGAGCCATAAAAAGGGAAACGCAAAGCTCTCAGCCATAACAGCAATGCATCCCCTGTGAAATCCTAGACGACCATTAAGCTAATGGCCCAGCCGGTGGTATAACTCAGTGCGCGAGCTCTAGGGCCGGGACCAGGCACAATGAGGCCCCGTGTTCCAGTGTGTTGGTGTAAACATTGCACAATGAGTCGGCTTCTCAAAGCATTAAATAGACTTGAATGGGCAGCTCTCATGGAAGTAGAATTAAACACAGGTGTCAACAGAATGAAAGCTCTGTTTTTCCATACAATTTTCAGAAATATAGGCCTACTGTTATTTATGTTTAGGGCACATTGGCAGTCCAATAGCACAGCAGCTAAGAGGAATGAGTGCTTTCAAATGCATCGCCAAGCTGCAATGAGACAAGCCCACCCAGGATATCTGACGATGACGCCACCTTGAGCAAAGCATAGTCAGCATCAGACACGATGCAGATCCATCCATCACTGAATTGTAATTTCATAGAGTTGGTCTGACTATGTCTTGGTTGGCTGGTCTGAATTGCAGGGCTCGTTTGCTCCCTCCTCGTGAGAAAGGGCAGCCGAACTTAAGCTTTTATGGTTAAAACCATTTACTGTGTTTACCCATGGTTAGCAGGCCAGCACGCACACACACAGACCTTAGGTGGTAGGAGATCGCTCACTCTCTCCCTCCCTCCGCCTCTCTCACTCTGTCTGACTGCCTAGTTTGTTTTTAACAGGAGGGGAGGGGATGATACCATCCTCAATTACAGGGGAAGTGCTTTTTTATGGGCCTCTCTGGCAGCACACACAGACACACAATGTGAGTGTGAAGTAATGAATTCAGAACAATGTAAATTTCTTTACAGAAGAATTTACAATAGACTCCCTGTGTGCACTGCAGTTCAAAGACAGCCAATGATAGCACTAATCTAATTTTCACCTCACTAGTTAAGGTTATTATGGGTGTAATGTGGCCTGTTAAGTGGAGGAAAATGCTATACGTTGGTGGTTAAAACTTTTGTGGTACAATTTTGGAAAATTGCTGTGGAGACATTCAGTGAGGATGCAAAGTGAAAAAAGAAAGTGTGAAAAAAGAAAAGAAAAGGAAGGGAAACTTTTTGATTTGTTGAAAGATGACAAAAAAGAGAACGAATGTACAATGAAATGAGATTTTTCCCATTACTGAGCTCCATCCCTCCAGCTTTGAGAACCCCTGAGAGGCATGATCACTAAAACCCCCTCCAAGACATGGGAAATCAGTTACATTTCTCCTCTCTGTGTGTTCCTGCTCTCCTCCTCCTCCTCCTCCTCCTCAACAATGGGAGAGGAGAGAAGTGTGGCTCCCGTCCGTTCTCAGGGCCAGGGGTGTAAATTCCTGTGCAGCCCCAGGGCTCTGGGTAGAAGGGGAGATTGAGCTCTGTCTGCCCCCACCTCCTCATGGCCCTCAGGGGGGCTGGAGGGTAATGAAGACTGGGCGGCATGGGCTCGTCGAGGTGGAGAGACCGAGAGTGTGTGTGTGTGTGTGTGTGTGTGTGTGTGTGTGTGTGTATACGAGAAGGTTTTCCTGGGGGGGGATTTCTTTGCAGACATGAGGGAGGGGATTCCAAGGGCTGCTCTCCTCGTCACCTCTAGTGACCACAGGGCTATTTACACAGCAGGTCACATGCGCACACACATACTCACACACACACACACACACACACACACACCTCTGTCTCACATATCCTTTTTTGAATAGTAGGGTATGTTTATGTAGTTCTTTCATTTCTGTCGTGTTTTAGCCGTGTTTTCCTTACATGGCCGTGGAAATGGCAGCGTCTGTCAGTTTGTCCACCGCTTCAGTCCAGGCTGAAATATCTCACCAACTACAACTTGAATGTATGAATGCATGCATGAATGCTAACTTAAGTGATTCACTGACGTTTCCTCTGGTATCAAAACAGGTCAAAGTTTTCATTTCCCATTCAAATATTTCAACACCTATTTGATGGATTGGTATGATATTTTGTACAGATATTCTTGGCTCCCAGAGGATGAATCCTAATGACTTTGGAGATCCCTTGACTTTTCCCCTAGCTCCACCATGCATTTAAAGTTTTGAGTCAAATGTTCTGACCATCATTAGATGGATATATCATGGATTTTTCAGGGGTTTTTTGTTTGTTTGTTTTTTCGTCAACATGGAGAGATGGCATGGCTTGGAAACCTGACAATGGGACATTAAATAAAACACAATAAATGTGCTTTAAACAATATACAATTTTCAAACTAAAATCAAAATATGAAACAAGGTTGCATTACAAGAGTAATATCAGAGTACTTTAAAGCAAGTTATGCTCATAGTGTCATATCAATCACAACACTATGGAGTCACAGAGACTTAGAACCATTAGCTAACCTTTGGGATTACAGTCAAACCCTTCTGTCAATCATATATGAGCAACAAGGAAAAACGTCCTACTGCTATTCTGTCTGTAAAATGAAATGGTGACTGAAGCTTTCACTACAGACTAACCCTGATTTTAGCCTCTACTGTATTATGAATGAGGGGTAATTAAACTTCTAATTAAAAGGAAAAACAGTAAATAAGTGATTACACTAGTCTGAATCAGGCCATTTTACTCTCTCCTCCCCACCTACCACACACACACATACAGACACACTCTAACGCCCCTGTCTCCATAAAAGCACTTTAACACTAATATTGTGCTAACATGCTAGTCTCCAGGGGTGGGCTATGCTTTGTCAGGCGGCAGTGGCGGCAGAGCAGAACCATCAGCTTTAACTGTATTTAATTACTACTCTCACAAGGGTTTACTGGCCCAGTCAGCTACCCCAGGCCATCCCCAACATGCACACACACTTAAACACAGTCAGACATACTGAACAGTATGCACTACTACACACTCACACATGAATCCATTATAGTCAAAGAGGAGATGCACAAACACATATGTCTCGGATATACCTTTGCTCTCTTTGCTGTGCAGTGTGGGCACCCACGTGCAGACAATACCCCACACAGAACCCCCACAGGTATGGCAACAAACCAGCAGGAAGTGCACTTTTACATCTTTTACACCTATCTGATTAGGCTGGGAGGCTCTTTGCAGCCTGGGAACACCTACAGATGAAGCCACGAGAAAATGCAGAGTTTCACAGACTTACTGCACTGCTGTAGGCAGCTCTGGTGTCACTACCTAACTATGCTGTATAAACTATATTAATAAAACACAGCAGTGAGTCAACCTGTAAGCTTTTGCCCTTCTAAACAGAAAGTGTTCTAGGGAAAAAATCCTCTTGCATACAAGGATCTGCGTCAGCACTAACTCATTTGTTTGGAATAACTGAAGAGGGACATTCTTATTTTTTTCTTATTCGTGAATTCAAAAATCAAAGATGGTGGTTTCACTAGATCTACACCATAATTGTAACAATGCAATAGTCCGAATCAATGCTGAATTTTGTAAATGATAAGCACCACATATGATATTTGCCCTGTTGACTGTACATTTGTGGAATAAGAGAAAGTCATTGCAAGAGCCATAGTGTGGATTTTGACAGTAAACTGCTGTAGGCACTGTGAAATTCAGTGGATTCAATCAGCTGACGACATTACAACAGCATGAAACAGTCTCTTGGGCCAATGACGACAAGCTTACAAACTAGTGCCAGTGGCAAAATGTCCAGACGAACACACAACCACCATCTGAGCACCCTTTAAAAATGTGTATTAAAGTCAAAATATGCCAGCACAGCGGACAACAACCTCACATCAAAGCTACCCTAGAAAACATCCAGTTTGTGGGGTGCAGGTATAGACTTAGATTTAGCTTTATCTGTCAATAAACCCTGCGTGCGTATGCTTGTGTGATAGAATGTTGCAAGTACTGACACTGTAGTACAGTTTTTACGTCATCAGGATGAGTTATAAAGAGGATATGTGTGTATGTGGGTGTGAGATTTCCTTATGGTGGAGGAGGGCTTGTACCAAGAATCCCTGGCTCAGACCAGTGTTTCCACAGTAGGAATATGTGTGCATGTCTGTGTTTTCTTTTAAACTAAATGTCTTTTTTAATGAATCAGTCATCCGATAAGAAAATAAGGTTTCAGTTGTCTTTTCATTCGTCTTGGGGCAGTCCAGTATTAGGAAGTAGGATTTTAGAAGTAGAAAAGCTACATCTGTAGTCTATAGAGGTTAATAAGATTAATTTCTCAGCAGGGAAGTCATCCTCCTGTGTGGTGAGGCTGGTCGATGTGAACAGGATGAAGGCAAGGCGATGGGAGGAAGCAGCAGATCTGTGGTTGTGACCACCATGCTAACTCATTTGTCCCTCACAGTTTAGAGCCTTTGAAGGGAATGCAGCTCTTCTTTCATGTTGCCATGCATGAACATGCCATATAATGAAATCAAACCTTCTATTTATAAACACGTGATCATTAGTGTGTTCGCGTCTCTGAGTGTCTGTGAGTTCGAGTACCAAACCACTGTCTGTAAAATTTGTTCTGCCCCGAGTGGTAGGAAGTGTCCTTCCTCATGGAGGGGGATGGCAGTTTTACGGATGCTGGAGTAATAGCTTGTTCTTGCTTGAGTGTTTGTGTGTGTGGTAAACTGAGGGAAGTGTGTGTGGCCGTCACGCCTACACAGTCACAAGGTCTCCAGCTGATGGCCATGCAACGGTCAGACCTGATTCCGAAATTGAGTACCTGACTTTGACCAAGAAGACACGACTGCTCTTGATTTAACCTATTAAATTTCTTTTGTTTTACTTACTACTGGAAAACAACGCAGAGTTCATAAATAATCAACACATAAGATCCATGAGTCAGTGGTTGTGTGCAGTAATATATTTAGTCCTGGTTGATAAATAGAATCAGTTGGAATTGTTTGTCATATTCTGGCCACACACACACACACACACACTCAAATATACATACAGAGAAATATCAAACCTTCCAAAATCTCCATCACACTTCAATCATAACTTGAACTTTTACTAAGTCCTTTGTGGTTACTTTTCTGGAACATATTCATGTGAGATGGGTGGCCTCCAGTCCTTTCTCTTTCTTTGCTGTTCCAGGAGAAAATTTACAGTGACAGGATGAACTCTGTCGTTAGTCAACAGATGATACTTTATCACTGCATTCATGACATTCCCCCTGGGGAGGAGATGATGCTGTTGAGTCATTTCAATTGTGTCATAACTGCAGCAGTTTAGTGGATATTCTCAAAAGGACTGACCCTGTTGAGCTGAGAACCAATCTGAAAATTATGGGAACCACAAATACTTGACAACACATGTAATGAGTTATTGTGACCACTCAACAAGTGTAAACACGGGATTCAGCACACTAAATGACGCGTAGAGTATGATTAGCCACACTCAAAGTACACCTGCATGCGAGTGTAACTAATGAGAAATGAACATTTACTAAACATCTACCCTTGCTCACTTAAGCTGCATTTAGGGTGGAAAATGCAGAAAAACTGATTTAAAAAAAAAAAAGCTCAAATTAGGGTGAAATGGTGGATGGAGAGACGTGAGCAACAAGCACAAGTTAGAGGTGAGTGAACTTTGTTCTCCATTGAAACCTAGACTAACTAGATTTTGAAAAAGTAGGCAGACAAACCCCACAGGATTTATTATTTCGACATTTTAGGCAGCTTTTAAAAATATTATTTCATGCCTGAGACATCAAGTCATAAAAATCACACATGTAATATATTCTTAATAGGAAAACTTGGTCCAGCTAGCTTATTCTAACTGCATGCAGCACTTTGTGTCTTGTGTAAGTGTATTTGAAGAGCAGTGTCCCTGAATATTTACTCTAGTTTTTGTTTGCCCTTTCTGAGGTGAATAAAACCAAATGAAAATCACCCTTAAGGCATCCCTAATGAACTTTAGTTAAAAGACAATTTATTGTCTCAGAGAATTTAGAATTTAAACAGTAACCGTGTCAAGCACTTGTTCAGTATTTCCTCCATTGGCAATATGACCATTTTCTGCTTCTGTTTCACTCCTTCTGTTTGTAAGTGTCAGTTTTGCAGGGCAATAAGGACCAGAGGTCCTGTTTGTCGTCATGTAAGCCAGCAGAGAGAAATCCCCTGCCTCGGTTCCCACTAACTGTTTGTTTTTCTTGAAATGTTTGAAGAGGAAAAAGGTACCAGGTGTCTTCTGAAAACGTCTGTTTCCTGTGGAGTCCAGGGACCAGACGGGCAGTGTTCAGCCCGTCTTCCTGCGATGCTGACACTGACACTTTTAGAACGACATATATACAGTGACTGCCCTCAAATACTCACACAGACCAGATGAAACAGTGTGTGCCAGACACAGACACAAACACACTGTTTGGATAGACAAAGCAGACAAATGTGTATGCAGATTCTTGCAACGACAAGTGCAATAACCAAATCAGCGTTAGGTTGCAGTTTTTGCTCACATAAGGATGCCAAATTGCTCTGGTCTTTGTATTGACACAGCAAGTACAGGTTACTGGTAAACTGTAACCCACTATGTCCATATAATGTAACAACTGTAATATGGATGACATTGACAGCCCAAATACACTGAGCTAATAAAGCTATTCTGCTTTTAATTCTGAGAAAAGTCATGTGAATAAAAGGAAAATAGCAGTCATGATGGTGATGTCAAGTTTTCAACACCTCTACTTATTCCAAAGGCTGGTGGTTTCAGAGTCACTGCAATTTGACCTGAGAGGGAAAAAAAAGGACGATCAGACAGGATATTATCTAAGTGCAAGTAATAAATGTAGCATAAAGAGATGGAGAGCGAAGGAATTTGAGGGGAGGCAGCGGCTGGCAAAGAGCCTTTGAAAGGCGAAGCCGTCAGCCCCCTTCTCTGCGACCATGCAAGCCACCGATGACAAGGCCAAGATGGCATCTGCTGATAGGGTCTGCTCATCAGCACCTTTATTTCATGGGCCACAGATGGGGTGAGAAGGAGGGGTTATGCATGCATGTGTGTGTTGTATGAGTGTGCGTAGGACCTGTTACCAAGGAATGTAGGGATAAATCTATCTAACTCAAACCGCATCATTTACCAATCTGTCACAATTCTGCCAGTTGCATATTACACACAGCAAGTCTGGGAAACATGGTGCGGAATCACCGGAAACGCAAACAAATGATGAAACAAGTCATACCAGCATGTCTTCTACGTGACATGAGATGGCATGACGCATGTACAAATGAATAAGAGAACAAGTCACATATTACTTAAGTGGTATGGCACAATATGACATATGACTTTAGTCCGCACTGGATAACTCTGTACCTTATGAATTACATCCGATGCCGAAGTAAATGCAGGAGATAGTGTGCATCATTGTAGTGAGGTGGAAAGTAAGAGTGTGGAGGTCAGGGTAGTGAGGGTCTGTGCTGTCATTTTCATGCAGGACATGGTGTTTGCAATTAATGTTTGTATTAATAATCATGGTCTTTCCTAAACTTTAATGTTTTAATTGCTTACCTTAAACGACACCCTAACCTTAACGGAAATACATTGATTTGCTGCTGTTTTATGGCCAGTACCAGTAACATCCTGGAGTATCTGCTGGTTGTAAGAGAAATAGAAATAAATAGAAATAATTTGGCACACCCCTGTAAAATGTTTACACATGTCATGTTTACACTCTGTTTCTGTACAGATTAAAAATGGTGCATGTTAATGTTGTGAGGTTTAGAGGTGGTAGTAGGCAGATTTTGTTGCCTTTGGACAGAGCCAAGCTAGTTAACTCCCCCTGCCTATCCTTTTGCCATTGACACCCCATTAACACACCACCTCACAGACACACACACTTGGAACAGGGGTTTCAGAGCAGGTAGATAAACCCTGGGGATTGAGGACAGAGGCAATAAATAACACCAGGATGACAGATATGGGAGGTGGGGGTGGACAGACAGGACAGGATGGCGAGAGGGTGAGAAGGAAAACAGAAATGTTCCTTTTAGACAACCATCAGTAGTAGTTGTAGTAGTAGTGGTGGTAGCTGTAAATTCATGGGCAAACACATCTTCGTTTACAACCCCCCCGCCCCCCGCCCCCCATTCCTGCTCTTTCCTCTTTCACTTTCAGTACATTACAAAAACAACTTTTGTCATTTCCATTAAGTTTTCAAGCTTGAACAGTTGCTATATGAGAGGCATATTTTCCTTCTGTTTGAATAAAGCTATGCGACATGATGGATAAACCTAAAGCATTCTATATTCTCACAAACCACAATATTTAAACTGAGAGCAAGGGGCTAACAACAAGCACCCTGCAAGGTTTACAACTGTGCAAAAACAGAGCATGTTTTAACTAAATCCAGCGGACACCAGAGTGCTGCCAGGTTTTTTTTTCTTGCAGGGAAAGCAGATACACCTCTTTGTTTAGTTTGGCACCAGACTTGACCTCTAGTCACGGCCAAACATGTTCTGTCTTGGACTGAACTAGCACAAAAACCTGCTTGTACACATGGCGACATAGATGTATTTTACATAGATGTAAGCTCGCATTTTCATGCATACACATACATATACAAGACAGACGGAGTAAGTGCTCACTCCTAATTCTGCATTTTGGCACAGTGTGTCCCAACACCAGCTGCTGGACAGGTGACATTCACTGTTGACCAACCTGCATTGCACAAGCTCTTTCTCTCAAGAGAATCAGAAAGTTGTATCTAAAACAGCAGGACTTTCTGATCAGGTCAAACACCATCACTTGTCTCAGAACATCAACAACAGTCAGTGCCCGTAAAATGATGGGATAATTACATTTTGGTGCACCTGTGCGTGTAGAGTGGGTCCGTTTGTCTGTCAGTGTGTCAGTGTGCCACTACATCCTGTCATTAAACTTCATTCGTCTTTTATTTGACATGATAATCTGTCTTCTCTCACGTGCATGCATTGATCTACCATTTCAACATTTCTCAGTCAGCTCTCCATCCATCCATTCACCCAACGATTGTTAACTATGTTGTTTTGTGTGTGTGTCGGTACTTGCCCCACTGACAGACTTCCCATCTGCTTGTCTGTCTGTATAAGTATGTGCGTCTCTCTGTCTTCCCGCTTGTCTCTGTCCATCTAAATATCAATTTGCATGTTTGTTAGCTGCCGGCTTTTCTCTGCATTCGCCTGACTCTCTCTCTCTGACTGCAAAATAGAAATAAGCACTCATTTTGTTGCTTTTATAAAATAGTACAGGCTGAAGTTTCGGGCAACATTTTGGTACACTGATTGCAGCTTCTTGTATCAACATTCAAAGCCTGCAAAACCAAAATGCATTTTAGGTGAAGACAGAGTAATGCTCCCTCCTCTGGTCCTCTTCCCCACATCACTGCAGTTTGACACAACATGGCAGCAGCAACCTATGGACTGCCAGCTGTGGCCTCAGCCCATTGGATCTACAGTTTGTTTTCCCATGAGTCATCATTAAACAGCACTCAGGTGCAACTCTGGCCATTAGAAATGTGCCCCACCCCCTCCCCATGTTTTCCTGCTTTTCTCTTTACCATTATTTTTCTTTTTCTTTCTTTTAATTTTCTTTTTTGCTTTTCTCTTCTTTCTCTATTTCCACTTATTTTTTGCACGCTTTCTCCTATAACCCTAGTTATCACAGAGACTCTAGTACAGCAGGAATTTGGAACAACCAGACCTCACAATCAAAGTTGCAGGTGATTTGGATAATGATACCTCTGAAAATCCCGAGGCAGCTCTTTTTCGACTGTTTGTGAGTTGGAAAAATGCCTGCACTCAGAAACAGCACCACGGGTTGGTTTTTGACTGGGTGAAAACAAGTTCTCCACAATAAAGAATGTTATCATGTGCAAAAAAAATATGACTTATGTTTAACTCAAAAGTTCACTGTGGTGTTCTAAATGTTAAATGTCCTTGTGTTTTGCTATTGCATGTCGCAAGGTCAAAAATGCCCTGGCGTGCTGCAAGAAGGCTGCTTTCTACACGTGGTTTGAAAAAACATGACTAATGCTTGTTTAAATGGAAGGCAACCAAAAACATCTCTCACAGTCCCGCTGTAGGTGTTGTTCAGACCAGTGTGTTTTCCAAGTGCTGACAAAGCACACATAGCGTAATACGCTAACACACACAGGGCCAGCACTGGGTCAAATCAAGCGCTGCACCGGGTGTTAAGGCCCAAACGTACAAGTTGTGTCTCCAGCTGTGTGACGGACAGCTGCACAACTTGCTGAGCCTTCAACAGATAGCACTTCTCCAAGAGATGAAAATATAACTTGATTAACTTTAATCAGATGTATAGCTTAAGACACCAGTCCAGTGGGTCACAAGTGACTCCAGGCTGTGTTAAAACTGGTTACAGACATCAGTCTTCCTTTAATGCAAACACACAAATCCAATCATCCAGTTACATTCCTATAGTTCTGAAACAACATGTACTGTATGCACAAAACACAAAGTCCCACTGTTCATGTGTGTCTTTTTATCAGATGTACAGTTGATGAAATCCAAAAACGTACTCTTGCTGTCTCTCTCTCCCTCCCTCTCCTCAACCCACCTCTTTCTCTCTTTCCCCTTAAAACAGTTTTTTATACAAGTGGTTCTCTCACACGGCCAACATCAACATCTAATAAAGCCCAAAGATAAACATGGACCTCGGTCTACGGCAGAGTTGATTTCATCCCCAGGGAGCATCAGCCAACTCCCGTCCATCTGCCCAAACACAAACCTGCTGTTTTTGACAGGGAAAAAAAGAGAACATCAAAACAATGCTGTCAGATCAATGTTACTTGGGCTCTTTAAGAATATGATTATGCAGCGGTCTGTGAATATCAACTACCATGGCTTGTCCGCAGTGTTATTATCTTCGCCCTGAATAGTCATCACGTCTGGTTTCTTGACATGATGTTTTTTACTGCAGCCAAGAAGAGACAGAAAGAGAGAAAAGTGGCCAAAAAAGACAGTCAACTATGAAAAGAAAAAGATTTGAGTTTGGTAAACATCATCACTATCACGGTCTTTCTTTCAGTGTCCTTGACTATGTAACAGTGAGAACAAGAAAAATCTTTATGTTGGACTGGAGCTGAGCACAGTGCATGAACAGCAGGTGTTCCATGTCATCCCAAACAGTGGAAAATGGTTTCAGTTGTAGATATACAACCTTCATAAAAGAAAAGCATGGTTTGAAAAGGAAAACATGAGGGGGAGAGGCTTAATAACATCTTTAGTCTTGAGAACAGCTGCCAACTGGAACAGTGCTACAGCTAAAACAATCACATCTGTGTCCTGGAAATTGGGTGATAACCTTTTTCCTGCTTTTGTGGTCTTTCTAAACTAATTTTGCCTTCTCATCTTGAGGTTCTAGTTTCAAGGACATAGTAACTGTGTAACTGGGTCTGTCATGCTTGGCTTTATTGTTCTCTTTCAAGCTGGTGGTCTGAAGGTGAGCCGTGACCTGATGGAAGGTGTGTATGACTCCTTGCATGTCTGTCCAGCTGTTACACCTCTCCATGTGTGTTGAAAGTTCACTCATCGAGCACCTGCTAAATACATATCAATGACGGCTTCTGGGTTTGATTATGGATGTGTATGTAGGGTGTGCGACCATGTATATGAATATGTGTGTGTCAAGCACTTGTCTGCATGTGGGACTATGTGTATGTGAGTGTACCTGCATGTTTTTCCATACACGTTACCGATCTGCAGCAGACCTGTCACTGATCAGTGCCAGCACACAGATGTTTGGCCACTGTCCTTTCAGCAAGAGTTCGTCTGGAATCTGTAAAGATAAACAGAGCGAACAGATCGCACAGAACAACAAGTCTGTGATGTCTGACGGCAGAAAAGTGATACTCGTGTATTGTGCTTTCAAAGTGCGAGACATCTACTTTTATCATTAGTGGACACTTCCTGTTAGAGGAACATGTGATATGTAATACAGAACATACAGAAGATGTGAAGTAATACAGAGTAAAGGAAAGTTATCCTCATGCAGTACTGAAAAGTCATTGCTGTTATGCATTCATGCAGCAGAACTTATTGCAGTTATGTATGTATTATGCTTCAATATTAGCATCTTTTTTTGTTTCTCTGATATTATGTTTAAAAATAGTTCTTTTTAGTAATATGCTGGCAATATTAGTTATACAAACGCTGGTGGGTGGCATTTGGGTGGTTGTGGATGAACATCCCCCCAGCGTACCTATGGGCACGCAATGACTATTACGATTATTTAAGTGTTTTAAAGGACACTTTAAAAAACTCCTCTCACCTCTATGTAACCTTTTGGTATTTTTAGTCTACAACACTGTAAAGCTTTTTAATTTGTCTTTTTGAACAGTTTTATTATGCCACAGATCTGATTGAGTGAATGAGTGATTCCACTGCTCACCTCTGTTAGAAAAGAACTTGCATCCTAAACTCTAACCGAGGTGGGTCAACAGCACTAAACAACCCCCCTCTTTGCCTCTTGGCAAATGAGCTGCACCCCACTGATGGGGCTCAGAGTTCACTCTGCGAGGAGCATTGCTTTATCGGCTGCTCTGTTCAGGGGTGTGTTGGTGGAGAACATCTGCCTGGTTGTGTCGTGGTCCCCCAACATCTACTTCTGTGTAGTCATATTTCAGTGATGTTAGCTCCTCACTGGAAGCGAGTGGTTATGGTTGTGGTTCTCCTGGGTAGGTGAAACCGTGTGAACTGACCACTTGACCTCTTTTGTCTACTCTGAGGTTAGGTCTGAGCTGCTGCGATTTGGTTTTGGGCCTACCCGGGAGTGCATCACACCTCTAATGGCTTTTGCTGCCAGTGGTATCCAACAGGGAAGCCTGTATGGGATGTAGCATGGACGAAATAGAAATAGTAGGAGCTAGCTGGGCCTGTAGGCTCTACAAGTAACTGTTTAATTCCTGTCGAGTTCAAAGGGGATGAGCAGTGGGTGTGCTGATGTGTTGTGTGATTGCTACCTATTGATTGCATGATGAGTGCAAAGATCTTAGGGTGCTAATGCAGAGCTTCTGTGGGGTTTGCCAATATAAAGCCTGTTAGAGTTACATTAAGTAACCATTGTTTTTTTTTAATCTTGGGAAAAGGCAAAGAGACAAACATCTGAACTGATCACAATCAGATGATGCTGTGTGACAGCACTGTAGGTCAGACACCAGATTGTAACCAATTGGAAACAAATTACCCCACAAAGGCTGCACTCAGAAGAGTTAAAAGCAGTCAAAAGTTTATATTGACTAGATGGACTTGTTTGATCAGTTCTTTGGGGGAATTCCTGGTATGGGTCTCTTTTTCAGTGGTGTCCAAAGGACTTTAATACATTGCGCACAAACACACATTCAGCATTGCGAGCACAAAACCACAGCAAACGTGTGATATTTACACTCTCAAAGAAAAACTGTGCATATAAAATTACAAAATAAAATATTGTGTGTGTGTGTTTGTGTGCGCATGGATGGGAAATTTGCGCTAAGCTCAAAACCGATGGGGGGCCCTTAGGGTCTGGCTGATGGATGGATCAACATGGAGGCATCTCTAGAGATAAACTGCAGAAGAGGAGGGGGAGAAGAAAGAGGGAGAGTTCCTCAACAGAAAAGAAAGATAAAACACTTTGTAACACATGGACATGGGGGCTTCAGGGCAGTAAAGGAAAGACAAGTGGTATGCCCTGTTTCAAACCACAGGACACAGGATGCTCCACAATTGTTTCTTGTTTAAGAGACCAGGTCAGGCTTTACCATTAAGCCTGGCAAGAGAGGAACAATAAGGAGCAGTGCATCACAACAGCTCAAATGATAGTTCAGTATAATGTTTGACGTGAGGTGGATTATTCAGTAGATATGACTGAAACTACATGTGCTGCTAATAATACTTTAAAGAAAGGCCCTCAATTAATTGGAACCACAAATAAAAACAAACATGTGACTTTACAATGTGCTGAATCTCACTACTGACAATGTGTTGCTGCTGCAAAGCCTTTCTTTTTCTTAATAAGTCACAATTAAAACAGGAAACATTGTGATTTTCATTAACAACCAACATCAATGATAACAAAACATCCTCCACCTGCCGATTGAAAACCAATTTTCTAAACGACTTTCTGTGATCTGTAATCAAACCCAGCTGAACTGTGCTGCTAGTAGTCATGCTCTGGCTAAGAAATGCAACAGCTGCAGTTACATGATGGCAGGGTTTTTGCCCAACAGCTACTAAACACTTGTTGTGTTCATTTTTGTGCAAATGTTTGTTTCCCCTCACAGAGAAACACTTTTCTCTATTCAACGTTTCATTCTGTCTCTTCACACATACATAACGGTGTATCTGACACTCTCTCCATGTATCTCTGTATCCATCCGCTGCATCGATTTGTTATTGTCTCCTAGACATTCATGTGAATCTGTGATGACAGGCAGAATAATGAGGATCTGTAGTTCCTAACATAAGATTACATCAGCATACATATTGTTTGTATTGTTTTGGTGCCAACGTGAAAGAAAAGGGTACATGGAAGACAAATAGAAACCAGAACATTATCATAATATTTTGACATCAAACAAAACAAATGCAGTACTGGCAAACAGACACTGAGTCATTCATCAAAAATGTTGTACCTTTTAAAAGCCAATTTTGAACTGGCTGATGTGCATTTTTTCAATTTAAAGTTTTTTTTATATCCATATGACCAAGGAAATGCTATGTCAAGGACCCTGTAAATTTTCACAGAAAGTAAAAAAAAAAGCAAACAACAAATAAACCACCAACGGAAAAGCATGAAGAAAAAATGAATCATGATCAGATGTGAGAGAAAAACATTTAGATGAGAAGGGAAAAACTCAAAACACATAAAAAAACACATACTAACGGACAGAGAGATTTTTTATTTGTAAAATGTTTTCAATTACTGTAAATTTTGATACTACAACCTGTGTCTTTCATGTGCATCAAGACAAACATCTGTTTAATGTTTAATCAAGTAATGGTAGCACTTGAATAACGAAGAAGAGGAAACAAATGAAGCTAGCCAAGTACATTTCGTTACTGTGTCCTTTAGTGTCGAAAGCTGCCTTAGTGTGTGCAAAATCTGGATTAAATTCTTCTCGTTCTCCTTTGGAGATTTCTTTTAAAAGTATAACTTACTTGGCTTAAACCAAACTAACTAAGCTTCGTGCATGCAAACGTGACTCCAAAATGTAGTATTGTCACCTATTGTTGTTACATGTTGCTTGTGTGTTGTAATCTGCTTTTTTCACACATTTTTGAGACCCCTGAAGCTCACAGGCTCAGTGGCATGAGTAGGTGTGGCATTAGCAGCCTATAGACTGGGAGCACAATAGCCAAACACACCCTTAGTGACTACCAGGGTAGAGTTAAGTATGCCATCTCCATTCTTCATTCTCATTCCCCCTTCCTTTCTACTTTCTCATTGCCCATCTCAGTGTGAACTGCATTGTTGTGCTGGACCCATGCAGTGCCACAGACCAACCAGCCCTTCTTGTAAAACCCCCATGTCCAATTTCAATTATCCAGCTCCTTCCACCATTCGCCTTATCTAATTAAATCTGCACTCAGTGGGTCCGGGGCACTGGAAACTGCATTGTGAGGTCCCAGGACAAGCAAAACAAATGGAGACCCCAGCATGTTGAGATTAGAAGCAGACCCTCCATGTGGCTTTTGTATGTATAGAGAAAAAGCAAGAGGGAGGGTGTAATTGGGAGGAGGAGGGGTGAGGAATATAGGAAGTGGAAAAATTCAGAAAGGTAGAACAGAGGAGAGAGTGTAAGGTGGATGTGGTGGGCATGGAGATGGGAGAGTGAAGGAGAAAGAATTGAGCGATAGACCATGGAGAGAGACATGGGGAGTGAAGTGCAGGAGAGAACGAAAGAAATGGAAAACGGGGCAGCAAATGTGGAGCTGTGCATCCGAGCACAGAGGTGGTGGAGTAAAGTATCTGGTGCTAGATTGATAAGGGAAAAAAGAGGGATAGAAGATGGGAGAAAGAGAGTCCATGTGGAATTGAAGTCATAGCTTCTTAACTTTCACTAATAAGGATCTGCAGAAAGAAAGTAACATAAAAAGACACACAAAAATGTCAAACCACTTTTCTGCACTCCATGCAGTATTAACATTAAACTGCTTGACCACAAACATCTCCCTATCAGTTCATACCCAGCTGTGTAAATATGCGGATGTGTTAAATGAACCACAAGCTGAGTGCCCTGCATAAGGGCATCTGCTAAGCAAACAAACAAACACGAGCACCCTAACCTCATAACCTGCTGTTTTGTTTTGGTAAGCACATGCAGAATTACACACACACACACTTTGCACACATGCTGTATAAGCTGTTTGAACATCCATACCAGCACGTATACACAGATTAACATGCAAGGACACATGGATGCACACATGCCTGCACACACACACACAGATGCACACACATGCACAAACACACACACACACACACACACACACTGGTGCTATGTAATCAGATCAGGCGTAACAGTGGTTTCTGTTGTCGTGTTTCTCTCAGCCCATTACCTGTTTAAACAACAGATCTCTGTAAGGACTCAGAACAGTACATCTGTCATTCAAGAAATCTTCAGAGACAATGAAGCAAACTAAAATGTCTGTTTGGCATTTACCCAGTGATTTTTTTGGATAAATAATAAGCCTACTGGTTGTATGCCATAATAATAATAAAAGCTGTGGCTGCGAACGTGGTGGCAAAAACAGAAATGTTGGAAATCAATGTCAAAAAAGAGGTTTTGGGGGACATTATAATTCAGAGTCTTCAAGGTGTAGCTCATTAGCTCATGTGCAACATAACAACTCTCTCACTAAATGTTATGAACAATACCACGAATGGTCTGCACTAGATTAGACCAGAGGACACTCAGGTAATTTGTCACAAATGGCAGACAGTTGTGTCTAGTTGCCAACTCCGAAGTAATGCAAACATCATGAACTATTTTGTTTACTGGTTATATTATAGTTTAGTTTGGGTTTTTGTTGCATTGTTGGACAGCTGAGGAGAGTGTTAGTGTCATCCCAAATTCTTACACCTTGCACCAGCATTAATTTCTGTCCTGGTGGTGAGCACAGTGTTCTTAAAGTTTATTGTGTGACTAAAGTTGCAGAATTAAAACCCTGCAAATGGTGAAAGAGAAGAAAGAAAAGCCATAAAAACATATCTGTTGGAGTTTGCTGTATTTGATGGATGTCTTTGGTGATTTGCAGTGCCAAGTCTGGTTAGTTTCACCCCGCTGGCCACTTTTTCATCCATTCTCTCTTTTTTTGCATCTTGCTCTGTGTCTTGCTTGAAGCTGCTCACCTTTAGCTCTCTAAAAAGCCATAATTCAGGCTGAGACACAGCCACCTCCTTCACAAAGTAAAGAGTCCACAGATGAATGGTGGTTCAGGGGATGGGGATGTGGAAGATCTTAACTGGAATTATGAATTCCTTTAGCCTTGAATGCCATGATGGGTCACGTGTGTCATGATTTATGGCCACCTCCCCTGCATCTCTCTGCTGTTACAAGACACATCACCACATCATTTGCTATAGTTTCCATCTTTGATCAACAAATACATGTCTTCTCTGAAAGCAACTCTTCCAACCCTCCTGAAACAACACAGTTAATGAATGTGAGTTGTGTGTCTGAGAGGGAGTTTGACATTAGTCACTGTAGTTTTAGCAGTATTGCCCTCTACTGGTGAAGTGCAATAGACTTGATTTTAGATCAAATGTGCTGTATGATAGTGGTAACCATCACTTAGACAGAAAATTAGACTGATGAGGATGAAGAGTAGTCCAATCTGTTAACTTGTATAAAGGAAACATATAAAGTAATTATGACTAATTATCAGCCCGCACTATTTATTATCTGTCCTGTAAAGAACGACATTTGTTTCATTCTAATCTGCCTAGTGACACATAATTGACCACTTTTAGAATTTCACCTTGTCTGTGGAGGGAGAGTAAAATATTAACTGAACTTAGTGCACGATTATTGATAAAAATGCAGCATGTCTTTGTCTTTTACTCCTGTAAAACCTTCTAAAGACTGTTGGAGTCAGGAGTCCATCTGTAAATGAACTTCAGCTATGAGGCCATGTAGGGCACAGACACACACACACACACACACACACACATACACACAAAGGCAGACACGCACGCAGGGCATACTAGATCAATCCCCCACTGCCCAATTAGGGCTGACAGTAGGATTAAGGAAGGCTGACTCCCCAGGTCACATGAACTCTGTTGTCTGATACAGTTTCCCTCTGGAGACACACACAGGACTGATAGCACACAGGAGTGTGTGTGAATGCACACATGTGTGTGTGGAAGGGGAGTACAGGGAGAATCATTTGTTTTCCTTAGACACACGATAGTGCTGGATGGGGTATTTGTGTGTGCGACTGTCTGTGTGTTTCTGTACAGGCACGCTTGTTCATACATATGGACTAGTGCTAGAAGAACATATGCATGTGTTACCATCTCTTCCAAATCCTCTGGACCTCTTCAGGTGTATTAAATTACCATATAATCCATCATCACATCATTACAATCTATCATTGTTACTTTCTATCATCTCAAACTAGTGGACGCCCACAGATATGGTCTCATATGCTAGTCATATACAAGTTATGTCTATTTACTTGAGCTATAATACCTTTTAACATTTGCATTACATGCTGACAAATGATCAGGATTGAAATTAAATCTATGCAATTGCAGCTGATTCTGTGACAAATCTATAAAATGTGGTGGTGATTGTGCCTGCAGCCTCACAGAACCGCAGCAGTATCTATGTTTCATTAGGACCACATTATCCATATTTCATTACCACGCTGGTCAGTTATTCAATACCTAATACCTGGTCAGCAAGAGAGGCCTCGCTGAACTTTCCATGTTTCAAAGCTGCCTTAGCGAGCATGCAGAAGATAATGGGCTTCAGTTTTGTCGGTGGATGAGTGCCAAGTATTTTGTTTTCTACAACTGGAAGAGGAGAAGGAGAGAAAGTCAAGGAGGTTACTCAACCGTGTGTCAGGATATAATGTATTACCCCAGTTAAGTGGCATAAATTGTTTATTAGCAGCCATTAAGTAATAGTGAAATCCAAATACATGAGGGCACAGAGGGCTGCCTGCAGATACACAGATCTGATAATGTCCGTCATGAGGTAAGAGGGCATACACATTTCTTACAAGTCTACACACATGAGGATACAGGTGTTTTTGGACACTTGTTTGATCTGTGGTAATAAATATGTATTTGGTTATTGTAGTATTGCTTTAAACTCAAAACAGAAACATGTTCACGAGAATGAGAATCACAGAATCCTCTTGTGGCTTCAAAGTCGAACATCAAGAAATGGCTTGGCCAACTAACACATCTGCTCCAGACAAACAATCACAAATTCAAACAGTAGTACACAGAGGAAGCACTCCTGAAAAAAGTCCACAATCTGAAGACATTCAATCACAGTTCTTTTGACTAAGATAAAATCATTTAGTTTAACTGCTGATCACAGTGAGATAGGAAACAGAGATACTGCGTGTCAGGTGAACAGGCTTATAGGGTGATGGAATATGTGTTTTTATCAGTAAGCCTTCTTGAAACGGGTCATAACTTTATACATGAAAAGCACATTTTCCAAAAAAACTTTTTTAAGTACAGTATCTCTGCAACGAAACATTTCTCAGCACATGTGTTTGTATATATCCGCATCAACATGCGTGTGAATGTCTTTAAGTGTTTCACATGAACATTCCTGTGTAATGTAAATGTGCTCTACAGTCTGCAAGAGTCTATGTCTGCACAAAAACACCAACTATGCATGCACGTTTATGTGTGTGTGTGCTGTGCGCATGTGAGAGGCAGTTTAGGCATGTGCGTGATTGTGTGTCAAGCCATCTGTCTGGGACATTCCTTGACCCCAGGAATCACCAGAGACTCCATTACAATCAGCCGCAGAATGGGCGTGAACATTGTCCATTTCTCAGACCCTCCAACAAATTTAAATCATGTTTCTTGTTTTAATCCCTCGTGTGACGTGAAGCACTCCCAGAGCTCAATGAAAGCTTAGCCAGCACCAAAGTTGGACAGCGGCTCAGTGCTCGCAGTGTAATCGAACATGAAAAAGGCCTTCTCTCTAAGCATTTCCTTAGCCCTGACAGCTCGCTAATGAGGGTATTGATTGCACTAACACATGCTGATGAAGGATCAATGGGCCATGCGCCATACAGTGACATCTGTTAACAATGCTGCATGATTAAATTAATATGTGACTTGGAAACTCAATCTCTCTCTCCGGCCACTCGTGCTGGAGGTAGCTCTCATTGAATAGAAGGTAATACTGTCTGTCCCTGTCGAGATGCAACATGTTTTTCTTGAGCACTGGAATAAAAAGTGAAAAAGAGAGTGAGGAAGACGAGGAAATGGGCCATAAAATCAATTACAGTAACCTCACATTATGTAGCCACAGCGTTTTTTACATTGTTATTTTAATAAGAAAAAATAGAAAGAAAGAAAGTAAGAATAAGAACATATATCAAATAAAGCATAATTTCTTTGTTGCAAAGTATGTTCAACCTACAGTAACAGTGACCAAGCATCTAGTGATGTGCCTGTAACATCTATTTCTGTGGCTTTTGTTGGTTGTCTATCATTAACTTAAATGCAAACATATTTTGTAAGAATCAAAAAAAGGTTTACTAGCTTTAAAATTATGTGTTGTGGTCACACCTCTGAGACTGAAGCATTCTAACTTACCGGTGTCTATTAAATGGCACCAAAGTGGTGAAGATGGAATGGGCTACAGAACATAGAGCAAAGCTTGCACAGCACCACCTGCTCACAGTATTTATGCTAAGCTAAGTTAACCATTTCCTGGCTGTAGCTTCACATTTACTGAATAAAGTAAATAAGCTAATTTCTCAAATTATTTCTCAAGTTCTTCCATTAAACCTTAATATTTTGCATTAAAATGTGCAAGAACACATTGATTTGATCAAGGGAATCCTTGGATGGTCTAGATTATTACTAAAAAACTATAAAGCAAGGCCCCTTGTGCCACACAAAGACACTGGTAAACACACACACACTCCTGGATCTCCTGCAGTCTCACAATTCTTTGCCTCCACCTGGGATTAGACCAGGAAATTGTCTTGTTTTCAGGGTCTTATCCATCTTACCCTGACTCGTCACGAGAGGCTGAGCTGGGGGTCCACACAGCAGCCGCACAGGGCCTTCCTAATACAGGTCCACTCAAATACATGCTTACAACAAAAATATGATTATGAATATGATTTCTGACTATCTGGATTGATCTGGTCATTCCACTCATGAACCTTGCCTCGTCTACAGAAGAGTGGAGCACTGAGGTGATCTTAAAATGAAATGTCTCCAAACAAAGGTCAAGCATGCACGTTTTTTGACACAAATATGATTGACATGTGTTTTTAGTCATGCTGCAAAGTGCATCTCTGACTCTTTTATTTAAAGAAAGAAGAAACAAAGCAGGGCTGAACTTAAATCAGTGATATGTTATCAAATATGTCCTCAGCCAAAAGAGAATGCATTCTTGCCAAGAAAAGATGAAAAGGCACATAATGCCTCTGACTGCTACCTATTACATTATGAGAGTTTGATCTCCTGCCGATTCGGAGTTTCTTGCTTCTTGCATGCTCCGACTCTCTTAAACTTCAAAGTTTCCCTCCTATTATTTCACTCTGAGTTAGGGTTGCAAACTAAAATGGACCTGACACATGGAGAAATAAAACAATGCACTTTCACTGAGGAAACATGTTTCATCTTCTTTCAATGTTTTTAGACAAAATAGACCTGCAAAGGGTCTTCTTTACTTTGGAAATACATATTCATTGATCTGTTAAATTCACCAATTGAGCTGAACAAATTAAGTACATCCCTCCGCGCCCTCCTCCTCTCAATTATAAGATTTCATTGGCCGCAAAGTTTGTTGGATGAAATGGATAAATATGTTGATAAAGTTCCAATATGAGCTGAGGCAGATTTATATACAGACCTCACCTTGCCCTGAGCACATCCATGCGCATGTACACGCATACACACACACACACACACACACACACACACACACAAATTTGACACTAACTTGGCAACAACATAGTTGCCAGATATTTGTCAGATTGAGCTTTAAGGGAGAGATGTTAGATACTGAAAAAAATAAGGACAAGTTTACATACACACACACACACACACACATTCCCCATTTTAACACACTGCAAGTGTCCAGAATACCTCTGAACTGCATCCAAGAAAATTTTCCAAACTCTGCTAATGATTTCAATGGAAAGAAAAAACAAACAGTTTTTTCTTGTGTGCCTGCATGATAGCCATTTGGGTGCAATTTCAAGCTATTAATACTTCATTTTCATAATTGTGGGGTCATCTCTGGGGTGTCTGGATATTTCCCCAACAGCTGCCTGCAAAGCTGAGTTCAGTCTGGCCTGGGAGATAATCAAAGCTCGGAGTCTGGTTAGAGTTACACCGTCAAATCAAAGGTGATTTTTTTGGCACTTGTTTTATCAAAGTATACAATGAAGACTGACGGGCAAGATGAGAGTGACAAGAATAGCTGTAATCTAAAGAAACTAAGCCCATTTGGAAAAAAAAAAAAGACTACATATGGTTGTTGAATCTTGAATCACCAACAGTAAAACAAAAACTCTTTAAGCTAGTAATCTAAATAAAGCATTTAAACATGTCAGCCAAAGTCAAACAGCAGCCTAACTGGGCTGATTAGAGGGAATCCTGTTGATTTTCAGTATGCAAAGAAGCATTTCATACTTTCTTTTGCTGCCTTTTATAATGGAGCAATCTGTCTTTAATTACAGATTTAATTCTTTTAGATAAACCTATGTTTTACCTCAAAAAGAAGAAGCATGCCCACTATTAAAATTAGATTAACACCCAAAAATGGTAGAACCACCTAAGCACAATACTGATTTGCATTAAGAGCACTATTTTGGGAAAGCAAACAAGCGCACAGGCCTCAGTAAACTTCCATTAACCTGGGTTTGACTGATGACCTGCAGAGAGAGCAGGAGGGCTGAATGTGAGGAAGCCTGAGAAGAAGCCCGACTCTCATTTCCCAAAACTCGTCCAATTACTACTCAGCACTTCTCCTATGGTTGTCAACATGGGATTGTTAAGTTTAGAGTGTTGAGGTCTAGAAGATCATCTGTCTGTCGACCACTGTCAGTCTCGACTCAACTGTACAGGAGGAGGGGGAGGCTGACAGTTTCACGGCTTCCTCGCAGAATGCAGCCAAGTGTTTTCGTGTTCAATCAACCATCAAACGTGGCCAAGGCCATGCCAGTGGAGAGGGAAAACAACAGAACGAGCCCAAAGCCGCTGCAACCACCCTGAAAGCTCGGCACGTATAAACACAGGACAGGCCTCAGCTGGAGGACTCAGATGAAAGTGTGCTGTGGGAGACTACATCGTGACATTTGCTCATTTGTAGAGGTCAGCACCTTTTCACTTCTAAAGTGACCAATGTTTTTGGTCCTGTGTGATCAGTGTATTGTGTACTTATAACATACAAGATTATGACAATTTATTTTACAGTTGCTGAGGGAAATCTGCTAAATCATTAAACTGGAAATGATTAATTAAAACAGCTTTAAGCCTTTTGCGAGAGTAGGACTGAGATTTTCAAATTTCACATTAAAGTCTAAAGGAATCAACTTAATACATTTTTATTTTATTTAAACCCTGTACTTTATAAGAGCAGCCTTTATAAAAGCCTTCTAGTAATATAAGTAAAAAATATGAGCACAAATGCTGGACTGACAGCAGTGATATAAGATTGGACTGAAGGGCTATTCTTTATTATCCATAAAATCATATGTCCAGAAAAGTGCCAGGTCTTACAGGGTAGGTTCTAACAGAGGTATAAATGGGACAGAGCAGTTGCTCATTTTTAACAAACCCCATGACCCTCAGTGTAAAAACTAAAGGAAAACAAATGCCAATTAAATCATGGAAAAATATGTTAAACCTTATGGCACCGGAGGCTAGCTACCAGTGTGAAGGAAAGAGTGGGCAGATGTTAAAGAGCAGTCACTGTTTCTCTCTTCTGTCTTTATTGCTGGATTAGACCCCTGTAAGGCACTGTACCTTACAGACAGGGTCTCCTTTTACATGCAACAGAGGTCTCCACCTCAAGGCCTATAAAGTCCAGCCAGCTGGCCTTAGACAGATTATTAAAAGACAGAGCTCTCAGACAGACGATAAGCCGGTGAAACAACAGAGCAACAGGCAGGTAAATGAGCAAGCCTGAAAGGTCGACAGGTAACTAGTTATTTTTGGTGGCCTTATTAGCCACGCTGGTAACGTGGCTCAACATCAGGCAGTCAGACTGGTGGTGTGTCTGTGACATGATCCACTGCTTTGATCCAGACTGAAATAGCTCAGCAAGCCTTTGATGGGTTGCTGTGAAATTTAATGGAAAGTCATGGTTGCCAGAGGATGTGTCTTGCTGACTTTGGTAAACCCCTGGGTTTCCTCTTGCACCACCATGAAATTGAAATGAAAACTGGTACAGATATTCATGGTCCCCAGAGGATGATTCCCGATTACTTCAGCACTACCTCAAGTTTTCATCTTGCACCATCATCTGGTCAAACTTTTCCTCCAGTAAATTGGTTTAGCGAAAACTACCCACAAAATTAAAGACACTGCCATCAGCTTCAGCTGTGTTTAGCGCTAACTGCTCATGGTAGCATGCTAAAATAATAAACTGAGATGAAAAACATGGAAAATATATCTGCTAAAAAAATCTGCATGTTAGCATTGCCATTGTGAGCATGTTCGCATGCTACCGTGAGGATTTAGACTGCCTCACAAAGCAGCTAGGCTAGCATGCCTATAGATTTTTAGTTTTGTTCTACTGTGACCTCTATTCATGCAACTTCCTCAATGCCGTTGTGCATACAAGTGAACTGCTAACCACAGAGGCCGCCAACTTCCAGTAAGACTGACTAACAGCTGCCAAAAAGTGAACATGCATCTAAATATACGTGCAGAAATTAAAACCACATTTACCACATTAGAAATAAATATAATATGTCTCATGACTCAAGTCATGATTGCCTTTCTACATACAGGCTGTACGTACAAAGTAAAACACAAAAATACATCCATAAATCCTCACTGACCGCGCATGGCAACAGACAGAATCCTTTAATTCTTCTTCCAAGTCAACAAGCCAACAGTTGCAGCCATTTGAGGTAAGTAAAGATGAATTAAATGTCAGATTCTGCTTTACAAATGAGAAAATATTTTGCAGAGCACCTGTTTATTACTATCATTAGCCAGCTATCTGAACAAGAGGCTGTGAGTTAAATGCATCTGGCATGGCTTAATATAGCACGCAAACTACTGCAATGGCAAGTAACCATAAAACCACACATGTAGTAGTTAATATCACCTCACTCCATACCATTAAAAACTGATTAAGGACTTCAAACAGCCTCTATTACAGAAGCAGTCTTCTGTTTTGGTTTAGGAGAAAACAGTAAGGTCTCTATAAACAGCTCTGGTTTGGACTGTTGTGGTCTGATTGGTGTTCTACAGTATTAATGTGGTCAAAACTAGTCAGTATGATTGTTCTGTACTCTGTGTTTGTGCAGGCAGTATATGACTTTAATGTAATTTGGTGGCTGTATATAAGTACATAGCTGGATTTAATGACCCGATCCAACCTTTTCAGAGGAAAGATGGTTTTCAGACTTAGAGAAAATTGTAGCGACGCAACATTTAGTAACACAACACAATGTCAAATGTAAAAAAATACACAGATACAAAACAGAGGAGAAAGAAAACCCAAAGTGATTATTCATGGTTGCTTACCCGGGTCAGTACAAATTCTGCCTCACTCATAGATGGTACAAGGGAATTCCAGATAGACGTGCACCTGAAAATAAACTAAAGCAGACTACTTTTTAAAAGCTGCAGCACTTTTCTCTGCCACAATCAAGTGAGAGGGGGAAAAAAACACATTCAGCACATGTTAGGTACCACTGCTATTCTTTCACTTCGTTTCCCAAAAAACATGAGGTATGTGAAACATCTGCAAAGCATTTGCAGAATTAAAAATAAATTAATAAATAATAATGGGCGTCTGGTGCTCTGCCAGGATTCTGAGTCCAGTTTAATGGCACATGGCTTCATGGTTTGTATTAATCTACCCTGGGCTTTGGCGTTTGGCAGCAGGCTGAAATGAAAGAGACTAGCCCTGGGCAAAATACATCATATTTACGTATAAAAATACATATTGGAGCTGGAGGTTTTTTCTACCTCACTTTTTCCAACCTAAATTACTGAGCTTGAAGTGCAAATGTGTCCGTGTCTGGTAAGAGGTTAAATTAAGTGTGAATATAATGTTCCAGCTTTGCATACCAGCAGTGGATGATAAGAAGCCTGATAAGACATTAATGCTCTTACGGAAACACAGCTCAAGCATGAAAACTCAAACTTCCAACACTGTTGTAAAGATTTACTGATAACACACTACCTCTAACGCTTTTCGATGGATAGCATTTATTTTGCATTGATTGTGTTCAGTCTGCATTTTTGAATTTAATTTTTTTTCTCCAGCAGTTTTATATGGATGCAACTATTTATAAGCAGGCAGAAGAAAGGAACCTGCCCTGTAACAAAGGCCATTTATACACCACAGATGGTATCACATAACGTGTTCCTGATGAAAGGTTATGGAAATGTTCAAAAGTAATGCCTCAGTTTAGTCGAGAAAAGAGCAGCTTGGTAGCAGCTGCTTGTGGTGTTTTATCTGTAACGTAAATCAAATAGTGACCAAAAACCTTAACAGTAAACTGTGATGCTGAAAATGAAAATTAAGAAAACATCAAAAACACATGCATGTTCTTAAGAGATTGTTGAAGCTGAATTTATTCACGTTGTATGTGTTTAAAGAGACTAAAGAGGCTATTTTAAACTCATTTTGTAGATAACCACTATACAACGTTTTTTTTTTATGATTAGCAAGTCATTTGTTGGCCTCAACACATTTTTCTACTTTCTGCTTTGCAGTGATGGTGGTTTAAGGCTCTGAAAGGCGATCAAAGGCTCTTCATACACCATTAACCAGGAAGTGCTGCCATAACGACTGTAGGCTGTTACCAGTTTTGACACCCCTCCTGAATTCTCCTGGATTTTTGCACTCAACCTGAATAAATCCTTTCAATTCATATACACTCAATCTTTCGTCTAATTGTAGATACCATGTATGACAGCAGTACACCCAGTGGTGGTGTATTTCCACATTATGCTTCTTTTTTACCCTACTACATTTCCTAGAATACCAATATTATAAGTTTTTACTACACTACATCTATCTGACAACTATTGTTACTAGTAACTTTACAGATTCAGATTTTACAAATAAAGCAGGTGATCAATTTATAAAATGATACTGTGTTATAGATTAAACTATCCAGCAGATTATAAAGTAGTTCAAATGTGCTGCACTTCCACCGGCTACACACTGAAATGCTGCTTACATATTAAAGCACCAGTCATAATATTCCAGTAACATTATTTATATTATAATATAACTCTGTATAAGGGACCATTCTGCCCATTGAGTACTTTGACTTTGACGTAATACTTACTTACTTAAGTACATTTCCCTGTCGTGGGACTAATAAAGGAATATCTTATCTTATGAACGTCTTGCTGTACTTTTGTAATCTTGTATGTTGCACTTTTAGTTGTAACTTAGTTTTACAGAGCAGTATCTTTAAATGCCACTGTTATACTGACTATATCAGTGGTGAAACAGTGGAACAGCTTCCTTTTTTCCAATATTTCAACTACGTCATCCAGTTTATAAACAGTGTAGTCTCATAAATCCTTTTATGGTGGTTTTCATTCAATTGCAAGGTCTTTCACATGTATACACTGTTTTAATGACACTACTTGTTGTGCTGTTGATAACTGTGAGGTTAAGAGCTCAAGCTGAAGTAAGCACTAACTTTCCCTTTAGCTGCATGATAGCTTAATAACACTGCATATTGGTTGGTATTTTGGTCGAATGTGGACAATATAAGTTAGTGATATTCTCGCTCTCTCTCTCTCTCTCTGGTGTTCAAACCCTTACTTTTGCCTTTGGGCCTATAGCAGTGAAATGGTTTCCAGTTCTCTGTGAGAGGCCTCATCAAGTGCTTCTGGATGTCATTTGGGTCCAAGAATTGGAAACTTGAGGTTATACCACACATGCAAACACACACACACACGATTCTGTCTTGCCAGCGGGCTTCAATAGGTTAAATGTGTGACAAGTGCTGTGTCTACTCCAATTAGGGACCTGCAGCAGATTAAACTCATTACCAAAATATATGCATACATCATAATTTAGCACATAAACAACTACATCACAAAAAGTACCAGAGGTCATAACTGCACATTTATGTATGTAATGAATTTGGTATTGTAAGTTCATTGTATTTCATCTCTGAACTTATCATAGTTTAAAGTTAGATAATAGTCGGATGCACATATTAAAAAGGAGGTTATCTGTCTGTGTTGGCATTTCTTTCCTTTTTTTTCTGTCTTACGCATACGGCCTGTTGGCCAATCTTGATCCTGTAAGAAAGCATCTGTTGACTATTGGACTCTGCAACCTGCTTCTTAAGACCTCCAGAGTTGAAAGCAAAGAAACATAAAGCAGGTGCATGCAAACACACACACACACACACACACACACACACATAGAGAGAGAGAGAGAGAGAGAGAGAGACAGAGAGAGAGGAAATGACCCCCAGATTTTGACAGAGAATGTGCAAATGGGGATTTTTCCTGGTCCTGCTGAGTATCAATGCATCTTATTTTAAACACCAAAGCACATGTGCAGAGGTGTGTGGGCATCGTTTGAACCACTGTTTGTGTGTGGTAAAGTCGACCAATGCTAATGTAAAAGGGTGAGAGGTGCTCTTTGGCAGTGCTGCTTGTGGGGTGAAACAAACACATGGAACTGTGAATGAATCAACCTGTGAAAGCACTTGTCATTTTGTCCGGTTGATCACGTTTTAGTTGCAACTCTCTATTCTGTTCAATAGCAAGCATGTGGATAAACATAAAGGAAATACGATGCTGTAGACATGATTTATTCATATAAAATATTAATCCAACACTCTTTTCTCAGCAGGAGGCCAAAGTGTGAAGCACACATTATTGTTATTTCTTTCTTTTTTTTCATGAAATTTCCTTGCGGGTACATTTCAGATCACTTTACGACATGTAGTTGATTACATTTCAGACACAGATTAAATGTGAGATCAGTTATAATACTGTATAGCCTTTTATCTTTGCTTTTTTTAAGATGGATGAACTTATAAACTGGTGTTTCATTAATCTTATCTCACAAAGCCTACAACATCAGAGAGTCAGTGCTCTACTCCCTGCTGAGTATGCATATATGCATTTCTATAGTAGGCAGTCACAGGTTATTGCAGATATCATGGAATGCAGAAAGAGCCATTTGTCACGCTTTAAGAAACAGCAGGGGGTCTGACAGAAAGTGAGGCTTCTAATGATTCAACTTGTCTACTGTGAAAGATGACTTCTTCAGCTTTCTTATCTATTAGATAACATATATCAAAGAATGACAGGAAAAGGAGGGCATGAATTGCAACACACAGCTGTTTTTTTGGTTCTTAGCTATGATTTTGACTTAGTGAAAGACTCTGATTTAGCAACACAGATACCAGGACACATACTACAGCACTGAGGCAAATACACGCAATCTGAATTTCACTTACATTAATACATGTTGCATGTTACAAATGTTACAAATACATATTTCACATGAGAATATAATAAAAGAGCACAAATGGGTGAATTTGCTACATTTATAATGTTATAGTTGTACAGCGGTCCTTTACAGTTCTATTGAATGATGTGAACATACAGTATCTGTGTGTATTTGAATACTTGTTTTACTAAAGTCTGTTCTATAATACAGCAAAATAATCCAGTTGTATTTTCTAGTTTGTCTAGATGAGATGGATTTACAAAAGCGATATTTTATCTAAGAATCACTTAACTTTTGGCTAAAAAACTAAAGAGGGGCAAAAATTTTAAATATGCAAATATGTAATGCAATTATACTGAAGGAGATTCACCTGCTGTTTAATTTACGGGTAAAAATATTAATTTAATTTTGGTTCACTAAGCAATTGAGAATTTGAATTAATTCTAAGACAGCGAAGCATAAAGTTTAATATTGTGAATGATTTAAAGTGTACATTTATGCCAGAGTTGCAGTCTGCACTTTATCCATTAATACACATCCGTTTTTCATACTTGATTTTAAATACCTTTAATTGTATAAATCAATTAGTCTGTGGTTTGCTTATACAAGAGGAGTGCTGAGTTGCTTAGAGGTCTTAGATAGGTCTGCTAACTTTGAAACGCAGAACTTAAAGAATTAGCTCCAAGAAAATGACTCTCTGAGAAGAGTTTTGTTGAGAGAGAAAGAACTAGAGAGGGAGTTTGTTTGCATTCCCACATAGTGTTTATACCATCGGTGTGCCACGCAGCACAGCCCTGCTCTCTAGGACTCTGTGTGTGTGTGTGTGTGTGTGTGTATTTGATGAGAGAGAAAATCATAAATCATTCTCTCTAGGATTTGAGGCAGCAAAGTGAAACCATTAGACCATGTGGACAAAGGACATCTCATTCACAAATCAGAAAATCTTAACAGAAGAGAAATAATATAATCTCCTTTATTAATTTTGTGGGCCTTTAAAGTTTATGTCGTGTAGTATTTAATTTCAACTTTTCAACTGTGGTAAACCAACTAAAGAAAAATGATAAATTAAAGCTTAAGTGCTGAGTCTGCCATGTCACAGACCTCCACAGATTATTTTCATTTCAGTCCAGTTTGTTGTATTTTTCAGATCATCACTTGTTGTCTAAGAAAAAGAAGTTTTGTTTAAAGAAGTGTAATTATTGATTTAATTGGCTGAAAAAAATGTTAAAATGGGAGATTTTGCAGGGCAGTCTTTAATACTCAAACCACTTTAACCAACAACACCAACATCATAACTCAGAACAAAGGTAACAAAATTTGCAGCACCTCTAAAGCTCACCAATTAATATGTTCGATGTGCTGGTGGACACGTCTAGTAATCTTTGGATTCTAGTCTCTGTCTTAAGAGACTAGAAACCAAATATACCAAAGCAAATTCCCTGATTCTGATTTTTCCAAATGTTCAGCTGTTGTTTTAAGTAAAAGAAAAATACAGTAATTGGAGAATAAAATATGTATTCATTAGAGGAAGCAGGGAATATATATTTTGTGCACCATCCAAAGTAATATTGTAAAAAGCAAAGGCAACCGTTCTTTTTCTTCAGGTGAATCACAGCCATACAAGAATAAATCCCCCTTAACTACCAGCCTATAACAACACAGCTGCAATAGCAAAATCCAGCCAGTCCATTCCTGTGGTGTCAGGGTCTGGGGGTGTCAAGAGAGCTGACCCCCAACACACAGCAAATAAAACTGATTTACTGCTGCTCCGCTGGCTGCACTGCACTTTATAAAAGTGTCCTGAACAGAGTTATGACCCCAGGTAACACATACATAGACACACACTGAAGCACATAAACACACATATACAATATCCCATGCATACAGTTCTTGAATGAACAACACACACACACACACTAAAAGATGGATGGGAAATTTGCTCAGAAGTAGACCAAGCAGATACTTTAACACAGACACCCATGTAGAAACTCACAAACCTTTTAAGGGAAAGAACAGATTCTCATAAAATAAAAACCATCATGGACTTTTAAGACCAAAAATTTGACTTAAACGCATGAGCCGGTGTTTTTTATGGTTTGTCTTCAACTTTTCCATAAATCCTCCCAATTTCAAACCTCATTAATGTATTAAAGAAAGATAAGAGAAAAGGTTGCACTACAGAGGAAACAAATACAATAAAATTAGATGTGGAGAAAGAGAGAGAATGAGGAAAAAAAAAAAGCCCCTCAGTGCACTTGGATGTTTACATGTGAGTGTGTGAGTTTTGCTTGCTCGGCAGTGCCATGCTCCAGGGATGTTGTGCAAGGCAGAGGTCCCCTTTGGAAGGGGGGAAAGATCAGAGAGAGAAAGAGCAACGTGGGGGAAGACATTTTTTTTTAAATCTTTTCCTAATTTCCATGTTTCAGCAAATTATGTGAAATCTTGCACAGCAGCCAAAATAGGTTGTTTGTCTATCCACACTAGAACGACATGAGTTTTCCGGTCTGACATCCCTGCGGCGTAAAGGGTTACTAATGACTGTTGAAAAATAAATCGGTTTTATGATGTGGCATCGCAGCAAACCTATAGTTAAGGTTTGGTTAGGTTTACTCACAGGATTGTGGGTTGGGTTAAAATGAGTGCTTTACTAAGGATAGGAGAGCTTAGTCATAATGCTGCAGTAATAACCATGTGGTTAAGCTCAGGGAACAATCATGGTCGTACTTTAAAAAGAATCACATTTGTCGCTCTACAATACCGTCACCTGACTTCCACACTCATTTCTATGGCCACTAGAAGGTCTCTTGCTGAAACAACTGTTAGTGTTATCCTAGAGAACAGTCTCATTTATCCAGTTATACTGAAATTAAACATATTCTTATCAACACATCTACTTTGATGACGTCACGTAGGTTTCTTCAAGCAGAGCGGGCAACTTTATGATTAATCCAATTTAGCCTTTCCAAATTGTCCAAAACTGCCATATTGGCATAAGATATCACAGATTAACTCATTTGATTCACATTTATTCTTACTTATGTTGACAAGCAAATCAGTGCCTCCGATGAGAGCCATGGACTTTCCATTGCATTCACTTTCCCTGTACAATTTTCCCAATTTAGTTAGTGGTTTGAAACCAACAACATTCACTTCCAGAGAAACTTCATTACAGCTTGACTGTGTGAATCATACAGTGGTGAGAAGTGCTAAGGACACAGTAATAAACCTAAACCTATTAGTCAGAGGATGTAACTCCTCCTAAAGATGATTGTACAGTACTGTGTCAACCTCTGACCAGTTCATGCAGAATACTACAAATGCATCTGGGCGTGCTGTAATGTGTGTATGAGAGACTATGACAACACACAGACACACACATAGTCAAATGCTATGCACCCCCAAACAAGCAGGTAGGAATCTGATAGATAACAGAGTACTATATTATGTAATGCCATTACAAGTCCTCCATTACTACCAAACCTTTGCATAACACACCCCAAAAGCTGTGAATTAAACTCACCCCGCTGTGTTTTTAAACACACCCCCTCCCTCAGCCCTTTTCCAAAGAAGAAAAGCAGAGCCATCAGCTCATGAGCTTAAATCACCCACCACTGCCACACACTCCCCTCGACTAGTTCATCCCTCCAACCCTCTGCCGTGGCGGAGCACTGACACTAAGCAGATGTGCTGCATTTTATCTTGTCATGACACAGAGCTACTGAAGGAAACCCTTAGGACTCAGAGGTTCAGCCTGAATTTGATTTTCAATACTACTTGATACCTCATTAACTGCAGGATTGAGCGTAATGGTAATATAATAATCTGATGACAAAATGTTTGAGCTTTGACATTTAGCAGATGCCTGTTGAAGGTAGGCTTAACTATTCAGTTTCCTTGGGGCCTACAGGAAATCAGATCCAGGCTTGGTGTTTTTGGTTCATATCAAACCACTGATAGACACTCCCACATTGCCACATTAAAGAATACTTGAAAATGTGGCTACACTATTCTGCCATGGACAATTAAACCAATTATTTCGGTTAACAGATTACTATTATGTTACATTGCCATAACTAAAGGCATTTCTTGGATTATTCAAAATGTGCGTGAGCCTTGACTATCCATTTATGCCATTGAAACCTGAAACCTTTTCAGCATCTTAAAATAATGGTTGATCATGATAAAGTGTGAGACTAAGCAGATGTGCTGTGTGTTATCTACTACAGCGCTACCAAAGTCAACCCCTTAGTTTTCAGAGGGCTCTGCCTCCCTGCTTGCCTGCCTGATGCCCTCCTTTGTGGCCCATGACGGCTCTAACAGTTTCCTGATTAACAGCAGCTGTCAGTGCAATAGGGGGATAACCAGACCCATTATTAACTATTAACTCTTTCTTACAGAGCTGTTTAGAGAGAACTGGATTTCTCAGGATTGGAAATGTGTGTCAAGTTTGCACCAGAGCTGTATGGCCCTTGTGTGCTCTCATAGAGGAGATGTGTACATATGCAAGTATGCTCTCCATGTAACCAGTAACCAGTTCTCCAGTGAATCTACTATAAAACAATAAAAAAAAAAAACACCAAAATAAACTAAAATGTATGGACTATGGTCAGCGCTTGACCCATGTTAGCCTTTAAGCTGATGTGTGTGTCTGATGTGATTCATCATGTTAAGCCTCAGTCTGTTGCAGGCTGATCTGTTGTATTAAAGTGTGTGTGTGAAGTATAGCTCACCATTACAGAGGAGAGGACACAGCCAGTATGTCAGTTATGGGGGAAATGTGGCCACAAGCCTTGTTCACCTTGTACCCCAAAGTACCAGACTGACAATTACATACACACACAATACACACAGGCTCAGTTGTGTCAATAAATAGCAGCCACGTTTTTCATTCTAATTACAAAGACAATATATGATGCATGAGTCAGTGTCTATCTCTGTCATTCTCTCCTCATCCCCACCCTCCCACCTTCTTCTCTGTGTGGTGTGGTCCAGCCATTATAGTTGGACTGGAGATTCCTGGAGGTGAGAGGAGGGCTGATCCCCGCTCTCTGTCACCCAGCGATGAGAGGTGATCCTGGGATTAGAGCTCTGTTAGTTCAGGCTGGGTCATTGGAGACAGACTAGGGCTGGCATAGAGACAGCAGTGGGAGGGAGGGATGGAAGGGGTGAGGGAGGGATGGAATGGGGAAGGGAGTGTGAAGGTGAAGAGGAAGGGGACTGGTTAAAGTGGGGATGAGAGGGAGGGGAGTGTGGGGCTATGTTGCTGAGAAATTAAGGGAGGTTAATTTGATTGTGTTTGAATTTTGTTATCATGACATTGGTTTGAGAAGTCGTCGCTTTGCAAGTGAACTCAGTCTATGCATGCAGTTTCAGGCTGGATTCCTTTTATGCTCTTCAATCTCCAAATTGCCTTTGTCAAAAAGATATTTTTATGTAATGTATCACCGCCATTCTTTTGCAATGATCTATTTTTTCCCACAGGGATTATTAACATTTCATTCAATTCAAACTTGACCCTTTTTAACTTGACTGATACCCAGACTGAGCACTTGCACTCGGCATGGGACCAAAGTGCCTCACTTATGCAAGTGACCCATCATAGGAAGACCTGTGATCTATTCTGGACATACGTTTGAAACCTGGAGCTGTATGACATTGATAATGAGGGTAAAAGAAGAGAAGTGAATCAAACCAGCATGCACGGGACCTCCTCTCCCCACAGGTGCAGTACCTATTCTGTTTCAGACAGAGGTCATTGTCACCCCCACAGAGGAGTGGAGGGCTGAAGGGAGGGATGAAGTGACCGGAGGACAGGAGCCTTCAGCGCCTCTTTGGCTTGACAATGGGTTGCTTCTGCCTGGCTAAACGGTGGGTTTGTGTGGAGGGAGGGGTGTGTGTGTGTGTGTGTGTGAATGATAGAGTGCAGGACAGAGGGAGGAAGAGCTGTTACCTCATGGAAGTACTATCCCTCACATACACATGCACAGACACACAGATCCCTCTCCCGCTCTGTGCTTTGACCTTGTACTGACCTGAGCCAGTATCTGGTTCACCTGTCCACAGGGGATCTCCTCATCCTACTGTCAACTCATCACTCTCCGTCCAAACATTATACCTATGTGGCTGCAGTCTGGAGATGGGACTATCAGCTATTGTTAACCCCTGTTTTCAACAACTATGAAATAAGCGAGACTAACATGAATATGTTACATATAGGAGGAATTAGATAATGAATGTATGCTCAGTAGAGGCAGGTAGGCTGAACCTCTGATGATGGTAGGATATGACAAGAGACAGAAAATGCTTGGAACTTTGCTGCATGTGCTGCCGTATAGTTCAACAATAACTGAAAAATTATACTAGAATTATAGAAGGTAACTTTGCAGGTGTGATTATATAGCAACACACGCAAGTGTAACTGGGGGGCAGGGTGTTTATAGTGAGAAATGGCCCTTTTGCTCCCTCCTGTGGGTGAAGCAGTCACATGTGGCATAGTGTAAATCTTGCAAATATATAAATTGTGACAACGCGCAGACCAAGTTAAGATTTGTTTCACTTGTTTTCATTTGTTAACATACAAAACACAATGCAGACCAAAAAATAAATAAATAAATAAAAATTGATGTCCAGGCAAATCCTAAAACCAAGACAGAACATCCTGATAGTAGAAATTAAAGTCAAGTGTTTGTGTATGTATGTATTTAGAACCTTGTTTCTCAGAAAAACTGTTTGTCTGACACCAAGCTGTAACAATGCTCATTTTTAAAGCAAAGCCTGGAGTGAAAGGGAGCAGGAGGTGAATAATGAGTGGTATGAAGAGTATAGTAATGTAGAATGGTGTATGGATAATGAGCAGTAGTCTGGAAGTAATTGTGTTGTTCAGAGTTTTCAGTGCCTCCTACAGCGAGGGCTGAGTGATGGAGAGAGGAGAGCACGGCCTTCACCTCTGTATGACACCCATCCGTCCACCGCCGTAACAGGAGCGCATCAGAGCAACGGCCAACAAAGGCGGCTGGACTGGTTTGAGTTGTGCACTCACCACAATAAAAGGTCATGGAGAATATCTGTGTGTGCGCATGAGTGTGTGTGTGTTTCATGACAGAGACATCCATGGTTTGGTCTACTTAGCCTCTGTCCCATCATCAAAGGACACAGGTGAGAGCAGCATTGTGGGTCCTCAGTTCTCATGTTACCCTTTCAACTCAGGGAGGGCTCATCAAAGACGGGGGGCTTAGAGAGCACAAAATACATGCACACACACACAAAACATAAAAAATGCAAGAACATATGTGCACACATACATTACACAAACACATGAAGTCAGGAGCACACCAACATATGGGTAGAAGAATGCATGCAAGCAAGCACACACACCTTAGCTAGCTTTGTGAGTGCACCTGTGTGTGTGTGTGGTATAAGCATAAATTATGTAACTCATACTCTTCTTGTCCCCAGCATCACTTTGAACAAATTGGTCTTTCTCTATCACTCAAACGTCATTCTGTCACATAGTGATCCAGTATACTGTGCATCACAGCCTCATAATCTTCCACACAAACTTGTGCAAACCTGCCCTCACTGGCCATAACATGAAATGTGGTCTTATAAAATTGGATATTCCTGTAATGCAAGTGCCTAAAATGCTTAAGTTCTGCCCTTGCTCAAGGCTCATCTGGTTGATCCCACGGAGATACTAGTAATGACTTGCCAACTCATCATAATTTAAGACCCATCTTAGGGTGTTTTCCTCTTCTGGACCTGCATGAAGCAGACCTGTCAGGCCCTTTTAGCAAGACAGTGGGGGTACGCCAGGTGCTTCATAGCAGCAGCCAATGCATGCTTGACACACCATTTGCAAGCACGACACACACGCAAATAGATACGCCAAAGCTCATTCACAAGCACAAATGTCTGCAACCTCTTAATGTATAGCAAAGGAAATGCATTTTACTGCTCTCAAACAGTAATGTTAAACTTCTGCTTGATTGAGGAGTTCAGTACAATGAAATAAAAGATATAAGGAATAAGCAAAAGAATGGTGCTGAGTTCAATTTGAAAATATGCCAAGTAGATGACATATTCTAAATGTGATAGTTTTTCATTTGGTTCTGTATGGCCCATGAATGAGGACGGGGAATCATAACAATGCTTACAGAGTTTAAAAAACCAGAGGGCCTGTGCTTTTTAGAGATCAATATGTCAGAGAGATTGAATGATACAGGTCAGATGTGTTTATATGCATGCGACACCTCCGAGTGTGCAAATGAAAACAAACC
This sequence comes from Pempheris klunzingeri, assembly GCF_042242105.1. Taxonomy (NCBI): domain Eukaryota; kingdom Metazoa; phylum Chordata; class Actinopteri; order Acropomatiformes; family Pempheridae; genus Pempheris; species Pempheris klunzingeri. The sequence continues at coordinate 9,134,561 of NC_092019.1, read as the reverse complement.
ATGCCTCAGCCCACTTTCCCAAAAGTAACTGAGTGCTAACATTATGATTTATTCCATTTCAGGTTTTCCCACATTATATCATAAAGTTAAACCCAATGAACCTCTTTGTAATTGGAGACCGGATGAGAACAACCACACTAAAACTGTATTTACCAAGGTCATTTTTCTTGGTGTTTGTTTCCAAATTGTGCTCCGACCTCAAACCCCCCTTTAAAATCCATGGGTAAAAGTAACCATCAGTGGAGAGGAATTATGAACGAAATCTATGTGATGGAAAGGATGACTCATTATTTAAGACTGACTATGGGCAAATTTGAGAAAAGATGGGAAAAATGGTCACACTATTTAACTCAGGCATCTCCAACCAGTACTTTTTAAGCTCTTTCTTGGTGGGTTGCCAAAAGCCTTCTCTGAATGCACATTCGCTTGATTTGTCTCATTTTTATACAGTCTGCAAACATTAACGTAAACTCAGTAATATAGAAGAACAAATCTTTTGTAACTTTCTACGAATTGGCTGAAAATATCTATCTGCAGGTAAACGCATCCTTGATCACACAGCTACACAGGAGTTTTCGAGATGAGGGTAGCTCATTGACGCTCTTGCTGTGTAAAAGTAGCTCAAAGCTTGAAAAAGGTTGGAGACCCCTGACCCACTGAATTTGAAAGGTTTCTATTCTGACAGTAGCACCCCACTACATTTGTTATCTTTTTGTTTTTTGTCGGTTCTTTTTGTCTGTAGAAAATAAAAAACATAAATAAAGAGTTTAAAAAAAAAAAAAAGTAACCATCAGTGCATGTGAAGTATCTGCCTTGTTGCTTTGTTTTGAATTCTAAAGGAGTAGTGTCCCAAAAATTCTTTATTGTTAAAGGACTTCATCCCATAACATAAAGTGTCCTTGTGTTGGTAGAAACACCTTTTTTATAACTCAGAGCAAGTTTGACATTTCTACTTTATGTCCATCTCAGCAGATAGATGGCAGCCAGCTTTGTGACTTTCAACACATAGATCATTAACCCACTAATGTAACCCCAATCCCTTACTGGTTTTGCCTGTGTGTTTTTGTACAAGTAAAACATGTTTGTAGAAAGTGCAAAGCAAGCCTAAAAACCCCCCACATGATCCTTCTGTGAGCATTCTTCAGTGTTACCGAGCAAAAGGCAACAGGCCTCTTTTATAAGCCACACCTACAGAGGAAAGACTTCAATTAGGACAAACATTAACAGGTGTTGGTGCTCCTCCTGCACTGAATATAAAACATTGATGTTTCCATTCCATTGATGAAAACTGTACTTTCTCATTAAAACTGCAGCTAACTCATAATTTTTGTGATTTTTTTATATTGTCATTTTGATAATTTTCATTCTCCCATCTGATTTATTTGCAGGATTTCTTGGCACTCATAGAGACAACATACATTCATATAATATATTCTCACCAAAAACCTAAAGAAAATGTACAGACGTCTCTGTCTTAGATATTTGAAATATGGATATTTAAACTTCATTAGCAGCAAATGATTTACACAAATCAGTAATCAGTCAGTAATCCCCTACCCTCTATGCTCGTATGGCTGCAGAGAAGAAGAAAAAAAGAAAGAATAAATATATGTAAAAATACATATTCTAGTTCTAGATTCTAGATCTTTTAAATTTCTGCATCCACTTCCATATTTATTTATAGTAGTAGTATACATAGTCATTTTTGTGCTTCCAATGAAAAAACAAAACATGGAAAAACATCTACATCTAGATCAAATAATCTGTGTACTTGCAGAGTTTCTAAAGTAAAGTCAAACTTTGATAAGCTTCTTATCACTGAGGAATTCTATGTTCAGCTTTATTAGTCACACAAGAGGACACACCTGTGATCTATCTATTTGATTGCACCCATTTGCCCATGTAGGTGTGGTCTTTATAAAGCTTGTTGTCTCCCTGGTCTGTAACACAGAGGTCAAGCCACATTCTAGCTGAAACAAGCTAATCTTCTTTTTTTTTTTTTTCATTTTCCCTCTTTACCAAAGAGTTTTTTTCATATAAGATACATTGATAACCCACAAATGTACATTTATTCTCTTAGATTCAGATCAAGATTCTCTTGATTTTTACTGTGTTTTTCCCACATGTAATACCCCAGGCAATTGTTTTAAGCCTGATGAGCTCTCTGTGGTTTGTCTGTTCTTTAATAGATATTGCTATTTGCTATGTGTAGTGAAAGTCACGCAGGTAATGTTTTCCACTTGGTCAAGTTTGGTGTGTTGTATAACTTTGTCAGATTCTCATCTGATCCATCGTCTGCTTTAGTTTCTGAGACATTCTGTCGCATTGTCGGCTCTAAAATATCTATTTACAATTACATGAACCACGTCCAAACTGTAGATTCCCTGTTGAAGAAAAATTCCATTAAAATATAAACAAGGCTTTTTAACCACTTCCAAGAGTGTGCTTGCATACACACATATCTACAGTATGCATCCATGTATTGAATCCTAACACTTTAGATAACCAAATATTTTAGTAATAAATGACAGGACAACCATGATGGATGCCATGTTTTGGGAAAACAATAACCGATGCAATAAAGGCAGCGATGTATCTAATCAGAAAAATCAAACATGAACTTTTCCATACATCATAAATGTTTGATGAGTCAACCCTACAGTCATTGTACTTCTATAAATCTCAAAGCAAACATGTCTCCTGATGTCATATGTAGCCTCTCTACCTTTCAGATATATCAAATGTCACATTAGATGCAAACTAAATTCACATCCATGCCAATTGCTGTCTTCTCTGTTTATTCGGTTGCTGTCAATCTGGTTCAGATGTTAACAACCTAAAGTCTCTCACAAACCTCAGAGCTTTCAACAAGTTCTGTAGTTTCTCTAATGAACCCTTACTCTTGCCATGATATCCTCCAACTTCTGCCTTAACACTATAATAATTGTTGCCTCATGATGCCATTGCATTTACAGCGGTAGAGTAATCCAGTGCAGAGGAAGCTTAAATATTTTTTTCATGGTTTCATTTCACAGACACCTTCACCACAAGCCCTTCTTCTGAGCCCAAGAAATGATGTCATCTGATAGTTTTTTAACCTAATGAGGTCCGCTACACATCAATGACTTGATAATATGTGTTTGTGTGTATCTTTCTACAAACATAAATGTGTGCTGTAGCTGGTGCCAATGTTGGTGTCTTGGCACTGCTGTCAATGTGAATGTGACTGAAGTAAATTTTGTGCCCCAGTTGAGTGGGACACTGGCATCAGTTTACTTCACCCCCAAACACACTGCACTGTACACTCAGCCTGATGAAATGATCCAGGACCTGCTGCTTGAAGCAACCAACCCTTAGTCTATTTCACTGTAGCACTCTCATCCATCTCATAACTTTCTTCTAACTTCCTGGTTATCCTCAGTGACAGCACTGGCCAAGCTTGTGGTAAGGAGAGGGGGGAAAAAACTAAGAAAGAAGCAAGAGCATATGGGCAATAAAATGAGACAGAGACTGGCCATACAAATAGATTGTAAATAGAGAATAATGTTAAATGTTAAAATTAAACAAGGGAAGTTTAGAAGTTATGGATGGATTGTAAACAAAGTAAAGCCTGTACATAAATCTCACATATACAGGCTTATGTTTTATGATAGACTCCATAAACCACTGTAACAAAAGCTCTTGTACTCTTCCAGAGAAGGTCTGCTCAGATCAGCCTCTCGGATCAGCTCACAGGAGCTGGAGAGAAAGAAACACCCATAACAGATTACTTACAGTACACCTCACACTTCACTTTCAAAAGACAAACAGTTCTTTCCAAACTAATATGCTTTTCTCTTTTTCCCTCACCAGACATCAAAAAGCCTTTCTTGGCTACTTGTTGCATACAAATTATCCGTGTGTGTGTGTGTGTGTTTCATTCTAATAAGCATTACCCCTCCACATGCACGTTCATGGATCAGTGCCATCTTCAGAGGTAGGTAAGACAACAAGGTGTGGCTGAATTTGCTAAAACTGTAAATACGTTATGCTCGATAAATAACGTGAATGATCAATTACCCACCATTACCATTACTTCACTCGATGTTAAATCTCACCGCTTTCATTGCCAGCACATGTGCAGGATCTAATTCCCTGATGAAGAGGGTGTCAAGAAGAAATACAGCACAGTAGTTCTTAAGCTCATGGCTTCAAAACTTTTGCTGTTAATCATGGGCACAATGTGGATTTTAGAGGGTATTTATACCAGTTACTCAAGGTATTTAACAAAACGTTGTCTAGTTATTCTTCTTATTGTTACAAAGTCGCATTTTGTTTACTTTTTAAACCTGTACTTTAAATCAGTAATTCAAAGTGTACTTAAATATTGTACTTTGCTGCACTAGGCATCGTCATTTTTATTTTACTTGAATACATTTCTTATTGCTGTGTTTAAGTACAGCCCGAGAGAGCTGCTAGCATGGCGGTAGTCTTGTTTTGTTGTTTCTCAAATGAGTTTCCGTGTTTTAAAAGACACAAACAAAAGAAAAAAAGGTAAAGCATGACAAAGCGGAAAAAGAATAGGATGTCCCACCCGCTACCATCCCGTATGTTTATGCCACTTTCACTGTCAAAAAATAGCTTTGCCATGTTAGAAAATGCATATTGAAACTGAAACTATTGCAATCATTAAATAGCCATTTGCTCGTGCCCTCAACTTTTAATGAGTTTCTAACATAACAAGCTGGAACAGGGAGAAAGGATAGAAAAATAAATATTTGACCGAATCAACAAAATTCAAATATGTTTAATATCTACCATCATCACTATAATCTCAGCACAAACACAGTTTCCTCACAGATGTTCCATCATCAACCCTTTCTGCCTCCTCTTACAGTCCTTTCCAGAGACATCTGCCTTCTGCTGGGCATACATTCTCAACATTTGTTTGGTGACATCTTAACTGTGGAAAAATGTACCTCAGTTCTGGGAACATGGCACTCGGTGGTGATGCTGTTGTGCAAGAGCATTCAGCTATTAAGAGCCAACACAACGACGATGCGTTTGGTTCTGCTTGCAGCCTCATAAAAGCAAAGATCATCTAAAGCTCCCTCTTTGCATCCAAGCTTTAATTCATTCCTTATAATGTGACGTTTCCCCCATCACCACCACCACCTTTGGGGAGTGCTGGCAGCAAATGAGACGTCAGCTCCTCCACTCCTACATGGCATGTCTGTTTTTTATTACAGGTTAAAAGTTTTTTTTCTCATTTTCCATTTTTTCCCTCTGAGCTTTCATTACACAAATGGTTCTTTTTTGGAAATAAGTATATGATGATAAATGACTGTTGGAGGCACACACAGTGTTATACTGCGGGCACATGTACCTTTGATGAGGAATGGAGGGAGGGATGAGAGGTATGTGGCTGGTGAGGTGGAAGAGGGGTGAAGTCTTATTTTTCTCCCTTAAAAATAAAGGTTCCCTCAAGACCTTTTTCAATTACTCATCGAAAGGTAAATTGGTCCGTTTATTTGACTGAATGAGAGCAGATTTCAAGAAAAATGAGTTCAATGCTTATGAAGTCAGAGAGGAATTTCTCACCCAACTCCCTCCTGTTAATAGAACTGTGTGCTTCGCATGTGGTGTTGATCTAAATGTGTCGAGCAGTGTGGTGTAGACCTGGACTGATGAGCTTTGTTTTTCAGACCAATTTCAAATATCTGCCTGAAAGACACAAAGGAGCATGGCTGACATCATCATTCATATGCATTATGCCTCATGAAAGTACCAACCTTTCAGAAAGCCTTTGTGCTGACCTCGCAGATCATGGTACGGCTGCTTTTAAAACTGTTTCCAGTATGGTGTGGACTGTACCGGGAAATGCCACCAGTGGAAACACCCACCAACACCTGCCAGTCATACTTACCGTGGCTGCAGGTTGGCAAGCCTCCAATCATCCGTTTTTACAACTACTCTGTCTGGAAACTTCTGATGAGGTGCTAAGTGTCTAATAAAGGGTGAGATAAAACTGCTTAAATCAGGACATGACTGCTTCCACACTTTTTACAAATCTCTTTATCATTTGCCAAGGAATGTGCCCAGTTATAACAGGCAGCACAGATGGTAACGAGTCCCACTTAGATTTCTGCGTTTTAAGCAACTACACAATTACCTGACTAGGCTTTCTGGTCAGCCATTTCAAGGTAAAAATGAGGCAAAATACCCTCATGATAACTAATTGTTCCATCACAATAAGAAAACACCTTTTCATTGAGTCATTGGTATTAATTTACTTTGCCTTTGGGGCTGTGAAAACTCATTTCCCATTTAAATTTTGAGCTCACAGTGTGTCTGAATGTTTTGACATCTCACTCCTGGGTTGTTTTGCCTCCAAGAGCCATCAGTAGCAGGCCACTGATTTTAAAACCAAAAACAAGCCCCAGTAAATAAGTTCATGCCGTTGGATGAGATCAGTTTGATTACACTTCTCCACTGCCTCTTCGTTTTAATGAGTGCCTCTGCAGACACTGTTTAATCAGAAGTTGCTGTATTTAGCAGCTATTCATCAAAACAGTGTTCACCACCGCATACATTTCCTCTTTATCACAACAAAATGTCATGAACTGAGCTCAGATTTCTTTTGGACGGGGTCTTTGCTCACTCAGCCAAAGGTTAACCAGCTTATTAGATCTCAGGCTACCTGCTGTGTTTGCCCTTGAAGAAGGCAGTGATTCAATACTACGTAGTAGTGAGTGCACAGTTTTTGGGCAGTGAATGTGTGTGTGTGAGTGAGTACATGAATGGCCTCCTGCATTGATGCATGTATAGATGCATAGATGTGTGTGTGTGTGTGTGCGCATTTTTTCTCCTTGCATGTGCATATGTTTGAGAGAACATGTGTGTGTGATTGGGAGTGTAAATGTATATTTATGTGAGGGTAAATAAATGGATAAAGGTTTGTGTTTCTCTTCAAAAATTTGTAAACTAGTCGACCTTTGATTTAGTTTTCACAAGCTCCCTCAAAAATGATTTGCTAATAGATTTAAGGCTATACTGCAATACTGCCATTTTAAAGACTGCTTTTGCTGCCTTTTTTTTTTTTTTAATACAGGTACAATTCTTACATTTCCAGGTTTTGGGGAAGAAAAATTGTACCTAACAATGATCTCTTTGGTTGAAAACAGTGAAACCCAAGCGAATTCAACTTTTGTAAATTTCAGTAAAGCAACAACACCTCAGTAGGCCACACAAAATCCACCACTGGATACAGTCTGTTGATACAAACAGTCACTAGTCACTGTATGTGACACCTCTGTAAAATGTAATGCAATCTAATACACCAGTTCATTTTTTATTTTTGATGATTTTCCTAAGGGGAAAGTTTGGTAGAAGATCATTTACCTGCTTTGCTATTGAACTGATGCACTGTAATGATCTAAAAACAAAATTATACAACAAATAATGCTCAAGTTGATGTTTTTATGTAAATGTAGTTATTGTCATTTCACTGGTCATTATGACGTGATAAGATTCCATGTAGAATCCCACCATGTTCTCATTCTTTCTTTACTGAGCAAACCTGAGACAAACTCAGGGGAAGGTCCTCATATCAATAAAAACAAAACTCAAGATGAATGATCAAGGCAACTCTTCTCTCAGGCCAAGCTCAGTGTACAATGATCTCCGTCAGGAGGGTGCATTTTGCGATGCAGTTATCAAAGTTGCGGATGTCGAATTTCAAATCCATAAGGTCATCCTTTGTAACTGCAGCTCGTATTTCAGGTGAGTTTATCTGCTATTAGGAGGGAATCTGATGAATTCATATCTTTAAAATGAGCAGGAAAAATTAATGATCAGTTAATGATGTAAGTCTGACAAATACACCAGTCACAATGAGGAATGAGTTACATTGATTGGGCATTTGTGATAGCACATTTAACACAGAGGAAACCTGATATTAAAGACCTGATGAACACCAAAAATAATATACAGAACATGTTTTGAAGGATCATTTTAATAGTCAAAAGTTAAGTAACAGTTAACAGTTCCCTGTTAGTCTATACACAGTTCAATATAAAGAATAAACTTCCATGAGGTGTGTTGGTCATTGGTTGGTTTTTGGATGTAAAGCCCAATTGGACTTTGCTTGATGTGTTGTTCAGTAATTGTTCCATACTACTGTACATCTGAGCAGAATCTGAGTATGCTGAGTGTTCAGAAAAGTGGTAAATTAGTTGTCAAATATGCTCATAAATTTTTATGCACTCTTGAAACAGTTGAGAAAAATTCAATACACAAAGGAAAAGGAGAAACTGTTCACAGCTAATGAAACACTTCCAGAAAGACCACAGAAGAAATCAAAGTAAAACAATATAAACTACATAAAAACATGTCCAGTGGCAAATGTATTTTATAATTTCCTGTTAATACAAAATGGTAAAATAAGTTGATTTATACAGTATAGCAGTATACTATAAGGTTAGTATACACTGATTAGTATATACTATACCAAATAATGTATAGTCAGGTGTCTTGAAAAATGCTATACTTCAAAAAGATGTCAAGAAACGGTTGAAAACAGTTAATTTTCAATTCTCTGTTGTGTCTTCACTCCAACCCACAGAGCACTCTTCAGACGCTGGTCAACACCAGACAAAAAGGTCTTTAACATGCCTGGCCTGTCTCCTGAGATGATGCAGCTCATCATTGAGTTTGCATACACTGGCTTTGTTCCTGTGATGAGGGGCAACGTACAGGAGCTGCTGCTAGCAGCCGATCAGCTCAATGTAATGGACCTTGTGCAAACTTGCTTGGACTTCCTGGGAAAGCAACTCTGCCCAGAGAACTGCATCGGCATCTGGCAGTTCACCAACATCTGCTTCTCGTCCGAACTGCAGCACAAGGCCTTCTGCTATATCATTGATCATTTTGAGGAGGTTGTTTGCTATGAAGAGTTCTTGCAGCTCTCTGTGGAGGAACTCGCTGGCATCATTGATAGAGACGACCTCAATGTGAGAAAGGAGAATACTTTGTATGAGGCCATCATTCACTGGATCGCCCACGATCTTGAAGAACGAAATGGACATATCACTGTGCTTTTATCTAAGGTATGGTGTTATCCTGACAGCAACAATAATCAATACTGTAAGGCCACTGCTGTCAAATTTAAGTCCATTCTATGACAAAGTTCTGCAGGTTTAAGAGTGCTTTCTTGTCCGTAGTTCAATTAATTTGGCCCGCACATACATATTGTTGTCATGATTACCAAATGATGAAATCGTTTATAGAGATAGGGAGATCATATAGTAGAAGTAAACAGTTTTCGGTCAGCAAATGGATTTAATGGCAGTTTAGTTTTTGAATTTATATTAAAATCACATATCGAGCACAAAACTTTCACACGACAAACAAAACACACCGTAGTCTGCAGTTGTTAGAAGTAAAAGCAACCTAAGTTTGAGAGGCTGAAATTGGTTTTGAGACTAACTCAATACTGGGGACAGAGCACACTAAATTGTTCTCTAGACCAGCCAATGAACATTGTCCCCCTTTTGAAAGTTAAAGCCATATATAAAGGTATTCTTATAAAATGGCAGCAGAGGTCTGGACCACTGTCCATTAAGTTCAATTAAAAGATTCTGTCCTGTTTTGTCTGTGCAGGTCCGGCTGGCCTTAATGAGTGTCGAGTACCTCAGGATCAATGTGAGGTCTAATGAGCTGGTGAAAAACAACCATGAGTGCCTGCACATGACCACAGAAGCCTTGCACACCATAAATCTCATCATGGCAAACAGGCCCTCTGTGTCTGGGCTCTGTACACCTCTCGCCCGCCCTCGCCTGCCTAATGCCATCCTGTTGGCCATTGGAGGCTGGAGCGGCGGTGATCCAACTAACGGCATAGAAGCATATGATGTCCGTGCTGACTGTTGGTTTAATGTGACTGACAATCGGGAGCGCCCTCGAGCCTATCATGGTACTGCCTTCCTCAATGGGTATGTCTACTGTGTTGGTGGCTTTGATAGGGTGGAGTATTTCAACAGCATGCGCAGGTATGACCTGAGCACAAACACCTGGCATGAGGCAGCACCCATGTACTGCCGCCGCTGCTATGTGAGCGTCACTGTGATGAACGGATGCATCTATGCCATGGGAGGTTATGACGGCCATACAAGACTCAGCACTGCAGAGCGCTACAGGCCCGATACCAACCAGTGGTATCTTATTGCTCCCATGCATGAGCAGAGGAGCGACGCCAGCTGCACAACACTCCAGAACAAGGTGGGAAGGAACAGCTGGGAATAGTTCAGAGTAACAGAGTAGCATGATAGTGACTAAGCTGATACTTTATCTGACCTTGTGATCTGACCTGTAATGCATTTTGTAAAGAAAATCAAACTATTAGATAAAAATGAGGTCCATGATTAGTTTTTAACTTTTTGCAGTTGTGTTTAAGTAAGTGGAAAATTGTCCAGAAAGTAGAGTAAGACTAAAGGTCTTTGGCAATCTATATCTGAAACATTTGTGATGTTCTCTGCATGAAAGTGATAATACATGTGTTTTACAGTATTGAATACTGTAGTTAATTTGTGTAGGGATGGTATAACATTTGAAACAGGTTAAATACAGTATAGCCTAAACATAACACAGGTCTCAACCCCTCCAAATAATTTATAATTTTTTTTCAATGATAATATAATGTATATAATGACAATATACATTTCTGTATTTTATCAGCTTGCGCTGATCAATTTATTGGCAGATAATATCAGACCTTACCAATCCAGTTTATTTTTCAAGTGGATTCAGAGATTCTTCATTAGACATTGGGTCTAGGCTATAATTCATCAATTATCCTACAATACTGTACAAATATTTCTGTCTTATTTGTCTTAATAGAGGATACATAGTGATCAGTTGAAGCCAAGAAAAGTGCTAAACATCTTGATGACCCTTCTGTTCTCCCCAGGTTTACATTTGTGGTGGTTTTAATGGGAACGAATGCCTGCAGACATGTGAATATTACAGTCCAGAAACCAACCAGTGGACAATGATCACCCCAATGATCAGCCGGCGCAGTGGAACTGGCGTCACTGCATATGCTGACCAAGTCTATGTAGTAAGTAGATAAAACACTAGAAACTTATGAACATTGCACATTTAACCCTCTGGTCACCATGAAGGTCTGTGTCAAATTTAGTGGCTGTTACCAACCGACTGACAGACTGACATTGTCATCCACATAGAAATAGCGTTGGCATAACTAAAAACTCATTATGTTCTGAATCGTACTGAATGTACTGAATTTTTAACTCAGACACTTTGAACACGGGTGTTCTTTCTTGTGTGTTGAGAAACTGTCTGCATTTAAGCACTTTATTTTACTTTTCTGCCCATAGGTTGGTGGCTTTGATGGCAACACACGTCTGCGCAGCGTTGAGGCCTACAACCCCCGGACCAACACCTGGCAAGCAGTGTCCTTCATGTTGACCCCCCGCAGCAACTTTGGCATCGAGGTGATCGACGATCTGCTCTTTGCTGTTGGGGGCTTCAACGGCTTCACCACCTCCTATAATGTCGAGTACTACGACGCAACAACCAATGAGTGGTCTGAGGCCTGTGACATGGAGATTTACCGCAGTGCCTTGAGCTGCTGCGTGGTGTCCGGGATTCCTAACATTGCCAAGTACGTGGTCCCTCGTGACACCCTGCCGCTTTTTGAGTTGGATGAGGAGTCAGGAGACTCCAGCTAATACTCCAACACAGTTTTAGCGTAGTCCTGCCCTGTGCCACCATCCACCTTGGCAAGACTTGAAAAGTAATGAAATAAATTTCCTCATGCATCAAGCTGCTACTATACTAGAGATTTCTTTAACTTTTCAGTTTGTCTGACAACTTGTAAGTTTCATGCTATGTGAGAAGGGTGCTGTGGCCTACCTGCAGACGTAAGGTTTGATCCAGAGTGTGCTATTGCAACAGTAACTCGCAGCAAAAAAGTCCTGCATCCTTATTATGCCCAACTGTCCCCCATAAAATCAAGGGGAGGATCAGTGCTGTCAGTAGGCTTCTCATTTTTAGATTTTTTTAAAGATGTAACACTATATTTATTTTGTGAGGTAACCGAGCTATAAAATCAAACTGTTGGCTGTTGTCTGGTAGCCATATGGGAACATCAGACAACGGTGCATTGCCTGATGAATAACAGATTTGTGATGAATGTTCAAGTCAGGCATAGAAGCAAAAGTTTGGTGTTAGTTTTAATACAACTGAAGCATTTTTTGCTTTACATATGGAAAAAATCCCAAAAGATGACCATGTTACACCTTGATTCAAATCCCAATTAAAACAGATTGGTGGTTTTTAGACTACCAGGACTGGTTGCTGTTTTATGGCAGATGCTGAATCATTGCACAAGTCTGGCAGATGGGAGGTAAAAAAAACATCAGAGAGGGAAGAAAACAAGAGGTACACAGATTTCAATAAGGGCAGCTGGAAGGAAAATTTGCAAGCAAAGAGAGAGATGTTGTGGAAAGCCCCCACAATACAAATTGTACAGATAGGTAAAATCACTCACACACACACAGTCATGGGTGTGCAGACACCAACACACCAACATGCTCCTGCATGCAAAAATGCAGAAGCTTACATAAACACACATTTTATTTATTTATGTTCATAAAGCCTCAAAATGTTCAACAAAAGCTATGCAAGAATGATAAAAAAAAATCAGCAACAAAGTTTTCATCACGCAGTATCCAAACACACAAAGTAAACAAATGAAACCAACTTCCCACCAGCCTCAGGTTACAGACTATAGATTCTAATATGGCTTTCTGATCAAAGCCTTTTTAGTTTACAGGTGAAAGAGTGGGTTAGGCTTTTTTCATATGGGTTTTCTCTCAAGTGTGTAGAACCAGAAAATGAAAAAAAAAGACAAAAAAAAAAGTGTGCATTTTATATCTACTGGACATCCCTGCAACCTGGCAACCCAACAAGCAAGCCCCGAGCCACCAGCAGGGTCTTTAGCGGTCTGCAAATTGTTTATGGTGGTGAAGAGGTAGCATAGCAACATTGTTCAATAACAGTAAGAAAAGAAAAGAACAAAAATAAACATCATTTCTTGTGGTTTGTTAGGGAATGTTGTGTTTTTGTGTTAATCTGCCTGTAACACTTAATTTTATATCAACCATTTAAAATGCCTCAAGGATACTCTTTGACCAGAACTGCGTCTGTTGTTGTTCAGAGAGGAAAATAAAGACCTCAAAACATTTTACTAAAAACTTGAGTTGGATTCAAGTCCATTTAAAACTCCATATGCAATTGAAGCTTGAGGTGCCCTTTACTGTGTTTTATCTGTTCGGAGAAACAGCTTATAGACAACTTAAAAGACGTGCTACCAGCGTTGTACTGTAGTTTTTCATGCTACCTTTCAATATAAAACAAAGTTGTTAGAGCTCTGGGCAGCCCTGAATGCTACATGGATGAAATGCAGTGTTGGTCCTGGCTTGTGCCAAGCCAAAAAGCTGTAACAACATGAACAAGCACTAACTCAAATCTACAGGGTTTATTTGGTTTGAGTTCCACACTGTCAGAGACTGGCGAGGTCGTTTTTGGCCACAGTGCAGCAGAAAGGAAAATTAAGTTAGAAAAGTGCTTCATCCAAGCAGTTTTATATGAGCTGATTAATCAGATCAGAAAAGCTGAGCGGAAAAAATATGATTAAGTTGTCTAAATACTGAGGACAAGTTTTTACCACCACAAGAGGTAGTGGAGACTACACTGTGTCTGACCAAGAAATTGTCCGGCAGGTAACTGCCTCTAACACAAGTTGTCGCTTTTATATGTTTTTTTTGTACCAAAAACAAACAACAGCTTTACAGATGTGAGAGGCTAGCTGTTTTCTCCCGTTTCCAGTCATTAAGTTCAGCTAAGTTAACCATTTCCTACCTATAGCTTCATTTAATCTACAGACTTTCAAAAAGCTTTCCAAAATGTTGAAGTATTCCTTTAATGTCATGCTAGATGACAGATGTGTTTTGTGTGAGATTTCAAATATCACAGGATAGTCCAATGTAATGTTGAAGTTACAGAAAGTGATTAGACAAAGACAAAGTAATAGACACAATACAGATAGAGATTCATGGACAGACTGGCTCAGCCAGTTCTCATCAGGCTTACCTCAGAAAGAACAGGTGTGAGTGTGTTGGTAGCCAGGAGGCCTCACAAATTCACCTAGTAGTGATAGGGGTGTGATAGTCCCCGCAGGTCCCGAAGGAGAAAACATTTGAGCACCATGCGTGTATCCTGGCCCTGACTAACGCACACCCCCATGGATAACACATTCCACCCAGCTAAACAGCCGTGACAGAGGTCGGTGTGATCGGCAAAATACATATCTACACAACCAGGGATGCTTGCAGACACACTACCTGTAGTACACACACACAGACACACAGTACCCCTACACCTCAATCAGGCCCTCTCAAGAGGCACTGAGGTGCATCACTGAAATTCAAACCCAACACAGACCAGCACTCTTCACTGCTGAGAGGCAGAGCAGCTCATCCTGAAAGATGTAATTTCTCAGAGAGAGGGAAGATGTCGGGGATGCAGGGACCATGCAAAGTGGGCTGGAGGTGGAAGAGATAAAGAAGGGACTTCAGGAATAAATACAAAATAGGGGAATGGGCTGCTGCTGGTGCATATTAGAGTGTGGCCAGTATATTCTTATAGTGCAGAAGGGAGGTTTTAGAAAAAAGGTACTTGCCATGAAGAGCATGAGAGTCATTTTTAAAACAGTTGCTAACTTAGTAAATCATGTAAAGCACAGAGAATAATGATATTTCCTTTCTGTGGTGTACTTCCCATGTTCAGTTATTTCCTTTGGCAGCTCCAGTTTCCTCCCACTTTGCAAATACATGCAAGTCTGGTGAGACGGGAGACTCAAATTTGCTCATTAGTGTGAATTTCAGTGTGAGGGGGTGTGTCTGTATTTGCTCTAGGACAGACTAGTAACCTGTCCAGGCTGTTTCCATGCCTTGAATCCAATGCATGCTGGGATAGGGTCCCAGTATCCCTGAATAGGAAGCTACGGAAAATGTATGAATGGCTACGTCCTCACTGGTGTCTTATATTAAGCTCAGTTAGAGACATTAGTGCTTTATGATCCTTGCAAGAGTTGAAGAGGAAATGTGTCACAACCACCATGTTTGCCATCTTGGCTGTGTGTGTGTGTGTGTGTGTGTGTGTGTGTGTACCCACTTGGCAGTTAAGAGTCATTAAAAAAGGGCGTGAGGGAGCCATCCAGCGGTTTCTTGTCATTAATGGAGAACAGCACTGACAACCGCAAGAACCCACACATACACACAAACACAATAAACAGAAAATAAGACACATATGCACACATCCAAATACACTCATTGACTGTTTGTCTTTGGCTCTTTGCCCCCCTGCTGCTCTCTGCTACAAACACGTTTTTTTCTTCTTTTTTACAGTCATATTAAGTGTGACGATCCCATAAACACACATCATCATCCATCCACACATGGACAAACATGTAATTTCACAAAATCAACAATGCATATGTGAACTGCTGTGGAGGACTTTGGACTCACAGACCACAAAGCGGTGGGTTTATTGGAAGTAAAGATCGAGCAGTTGTAGTTAAAGTTTTGTCAAACTTAACCCTGTGATATAACCTTGCATGATGTTCTAACAGCCGCATACAATCATTGTGAATGGGCCTTGGATAGGTGAAAGAAGGATGAGGAAGTTGTGTGACAAGCCGTTCAGTCACCCCCTTTACTTCCTGGGCCAACAACCCTCACTACTTCCAGCAAGTATCTTTGAGAGGATGTTGTGTGTTCCGAGCTGCTCTGCTCTTGCTCAGCCACAGCTCTATCACTTCAAAAGCTTAGCCCCTGAACTGTTTGTTTACAAGCTGCACAGCATTGATTGTATGGCAAACAGTCTTTAGGGTGTATGGGGTACAGCACACACAGCTCACACAGGAACTCTTGCTATCACTTTGAGGGATACTATGAATGCTTCCTCTGCTCAAGGCTGTCATCTAGTGGCACTGAATTCAGCAATGCTAGGAAAAGATGCACTGAAGTTGCTGTATCCTTGATGTACAATAATAGAAACCAGTCATCTCAAACTATTCTACCCTCCTCTCTTCTCTGACTGCTCCCTCTTGATTCCTCATCTTCCTCCTCTACTTTGTTCTGAGCAGGGTTTGAGTTTCACACAGCTGTGTGAGTTGGTACTCCTGTGGTGATTTGTGGCACTATAAAGGCTCTTCCTCTGCTGTGCTTCTCCTCCCAGACATTGAGATAACAGCTCTCATCTTACCTCGATCAACAACTGAGGGGCTGCGGAGTGCTTCCCGAGGTGGATGAGGGCACTGGGGTAACCTGAGGGCAGGGGAGGCAAAAGCGAGAAGGGGTGGAGGACTTGCAGGTGTCCAAACTCCTCTGGCTACGGACAGGTGCACTGCACCTGTGCCACATATGTCCAGTTACTTGGGTGTGTATGTGTGTTTGTGTATGTGTGAAGCTTTGACACACAGCTGTGCGCTATGAAGTTTCTCTTTTTAGCCTTCACACACTTACAATCCTGCCTCCTAAAACACACACCCACACAGCCTTCACATACAATCTTCCTGTGACACTCTCTTACATATATGGTGCCTGTAAGATGTATTCTTGCCATTAGAAGTTTTCTCATTTTACAACATTAAGTCAAAGGCAACTTAATTTGTTTTTTGTCTTTGTTTCTACTACATGTTGGTTTAAATAACATTGGTTTAATGAATATCAAGTATTCACTCCTTTCAAATCAGTACAGTGTATGTCTACATGGATTGGTCTTGATCAGCTTCTTTTTGACATCTGAACACTGGAATTTTCTCTGTTCTTCTTTTCAGCTCAGTCAGGTTGCAAGAATATCAAAAGTGAACAACTCTGCTCATGTCTAACCACAAATTCTCAATTGGGCTGAGATCAGGACTCTGGCTTTACCACACTAGGACATTCACATTGTTGTTCTTAAGTCATTCCAGTGTAAATTTGGCCTTAAATTTGAGTTCATTGTCTTCTTGGAAGAAAACTCTTCTCCCAAGTTGCAGACGTGTTGCTAACTGCTATAGGTTTTCTGCCAGGATTTCCCTGTATTTGGCCACATTCATTCATCCCGACAACATGATGTTGCCACCATCATGCTTCACTGGATAGCGTGTTTCTGAGGATTTGCAGTATTTGGCTGACGTCAAACAGTGTTTTGTTTGATGGCCAAAAAACACCAAAGCATCTTCTTGCTTTCTGGCAAACTCTACGCAGGTTTTTGTGTGAGTTTTAACTGTAGCTTTCTCCTTGCCACTCTCCAACAGAGCTGTGACTTATGGAGCACAAAGGCAAAAGTTTTCTTTTATAAAATAAGGCCATTTTGCAGAGAACTGTTTTAAATTTGAAATAAAATTAAGTCCTTTGTGATTTGATGTTGTAAGATAATATAACATGAAAAACCTTACAGGTGTGATTATGTGAATGTGCCTCACACACTTCAGTGAAAATGGATGAGTGTGTTAGCTAGTGTTACAGGTCAATAGGTGTCCAGCCATTTGCTATCCATCAGTGGCTAACAGATGTGTGGAGCATCTTCCCGTGAGATCTGATGAGGACATCATGATAGATACACCTCTCCCTCTGACTGCAGGGATCCTCCCTGAACGTTTGAAAGGGGTGTTTGTGTGTGCTGTGCACGTGCTGCCTTCTTATTCTAGTGATTAAAGGAAAAGTTTAACATTTTGGTGAGTGACTTATTTGCTTTCTTGCAGAGAGCTGTTTGAGAAAATTGATACCCCTTGTTTGTATGGAAAATATGAAGCTAACGCCAGCAGCTGGTTTGCTTTGTTTAAAAATTGCATATTGTGGACAAAGTGAAAATGATTGATTTTACATTTGGGATTTTGCATAGAGCTGTTTCCCCTTGTTTCCTATCGTTATGCTAAGATAAGCTATTTAGCTGCTTGCAAGGCACGAGTGGTACTGGTCTAGTCTCTCAAAATGTTGAACTATTCCTTTATTGATACCAGTTGTTTATTGTCCTATTCTGCAGCTCCTCCAGCCTGCAAAAGATTTCAATAGTGATGCGCGTGCATGTTCTTAAATCAAAGGGCATGAGATCTTTAGAGTAAGGACGTTCTTGCAAAGTGACTGACTTCTGACTGACCATGTTTTCATGGCTAGTTGGTGATTTTAGTTTAAGGTTAAAAAATAGGTTTGGGCTAAAGTTTTACTTTTTGTGTAAATGTGTGTGTGTGTGTGTGTGTGTGTGTGTGTGTGTGTGTGTGTGTGTGTGTGTGTGTGTGTGTGTGTGTGTGTGTGTGTGTGTGTATCCTAAGGTTCTTATAGTGCACCAGCTGACTCAGCAGTCTGAGGGTCACTTTCAGACCGAGGGGAGTTTAATCAGAAGCCATCGTTCCAAAACAGTGGCCTCTCCTCCTAAAGGGAGTTCCGCGTTGAGAAAAATTGAGGTCGATAGAGGACAGAGGAGAGAGGAGGAAAGGGCAGAGGTGAGGCGAGTGAGGAGGTGAAGGTGAGAGAGGGAAGAGGGAGAGTAGTAAAGCCGGACCAAACCAATGGTTGAGATATGATATTATTTAAAGGTTAGGTCTCAGGTCATTTTATTGCCACTGAATTACACCAGGAAACGGCTCTGCTGCAATTAGCATCCAACATAAAACAAAACCAGATCTTGCAAGTACACACATGCGCACACACAAACAGAATTTCCATGTCTGGACAGCATTAAGTGGTGTAGCGAGGAACCCCCGCCCCTCCCCCCTCTCTAATTATAGTGTGCATCATCAGAGACTGAGGGCTCTTGGAGAACATGGTTTGTCACTATTTTGTGGCTGAACAAACACACACACCACCCCTCAAACACAGTAATAGAGGAACTGCATTAAACTATGATCTTCAACATAGAGGGGTCTTCTGTTGTGGCAAAAACGCTACTAATTCACATGTAACAAGTGAAGAAATGCCAAGAGAGAGAGGACATAAATGATAAGTAAAGAAAGGCGAAGTCTCCAACTGTCTTGTGGAATCATTTGATTTTGCTTGATGATGATAGACAACAAAAGGGCACTGTGGGAACTGTAAACAGCGCACACCGCAAACGATGGCGAGCCGGGTATCATGTGATTGTGCCTGGAACCCTCTCCCTGTGAAGCAGGGCAGACGGGGAAGTGTGGTGGAAAGGCAGAGGCCCAACTGATAAACAGACTGAAGGGGTAATGTACATAAAGGCCTGCTGCGTCGCTCTCAGGAGATGAATAATGAGCCAGGCTGCATGTAAACTGTGGTTGGAAAACAACAAAAGCTGCTGACTAACTGTAGTGGTGTGTGGCAAGGTGGGGACGCCCTGTCATTTGAGCCCTTGCCTGCACAGGGAGGCCTCTCTCGCCTTCACACGCTTCCTTTGTCTGAATAAAGCAGCACCAAGGCTCTAAACTAGTTATACATTGTGTTTTAGATTTTTTTTTAAATTTCATGAACAACAGAATTTATAAAACACATCAGCCAACATTAAAGTCAGTCCAGTACAGTGTGGTATAAAAAAAAGCCTGTGGTTATTGTTTCATAGGCACATTAAAGGCACTGACAATGAATAGAGAAGGAATTTAGGAGAAAGAATAGACTGTTAACTATGGCTAAATGAAAACAAGTCAAACAGACATAAACAAAGACAATTATTTGGTCTATTGTCTGTAATAATGCAAAATCCATATATTTTAACAGGAAGCCTGTGTTACAAACTGGAGGTGTGGAGGGATAGAGGGCGTTACGAAGGAAGGCATCAAGTTGCATTATGGGAAGTTTAGGATAAAGTGCTTTTGGAGTTTAAGCTATAGCGAAGTCAGGATAATATCACCCTCTACTCTTTTGATCCCACCCCCCACCCCACAATATGTGTCTCCTGTAACCTCATGGAAATGTACTAGCAAATCACTGGAGTATCTCTTTAACATTTAACACCATGTGCTCATATAAATGTTTGTCCTAAAACATAAACAAAAGCTGCACTTACCATTCGGGCAGTTGACTATCTAGTGTAGTAATTGTCTTGTGTTTTCAATAGTCAACACTCAGAGGAGAGGACGCTTGTATTTAATCCATTTATTTACAAAGCAATAGGTACGGGCTTAAAAAGAATCAGTTAAAATAGTGGGAAAGATAAAAAAAAATTATAACAATAAAAGAAGTTGGTTTGTTTCCTTCTTTGAGTTCACTGACAACCATGTCCCGATTCTTGTATCTGGTTGTTTTCTATATTCTATAAAGATGCTGAGATTTCCTCTGACCTTCATCCTTTAATTTGTTGAAATTAATTTGTTGACTCTCCATTGACATCAGCTTTGTTGTCTTCCTTGCCACACCTCTTGTTTAGTCCACAGAAATACTTCTCTCTGAAGGCATTGTGTCCCTGGTAGGGGCTGAAGCGAGGGTCTGCCAGATGAGCCAGGCTGTCTGACTCCTGCAAAGAAACAAATAAAGAGGTAACCGTACTGAACTTATTTAACCTGACAGCCTGTTTTATCCAAATAAAACAAAGAAAGAACTTCTTACAGCATTTAGCTACATTATATGAACTGGAATACATGTATTGATTTTTTTTACCCTCTACCTTTTTACTCATAAAAACAAGACTTAATTACAGCTTGTTAAATATTATGAGAAAAATAAAAGAAATAGAAATAAACCTGAACAACTGGCAGCTGACAGTTTTTTTTTTCTTTTCCCACTAAAACAAGCATTGATTGAGACAAAAATGTGAAAACACTATATAAATTTAGAGGAAATTTTGGATGTTAAGGTTGAAACAGCTCCTTTTTTCCAGTACATGTCAGTATGCCATTGGCATTACAAGGTTTGCATACTTTTTCCATGTTTGCATGTAGGAACAGGACTGTGCTTGTGTGTTTTGTTAATGTATATGAACTGTTATGAATCCCTACAGTTAAACAGTTTGTCTTGGCTGTAAGGTAGCCGCTGGTCAACGGAGGGATGAAGGAAGAGAGATGCTGAGAGAGGAATAATGAGGTGAGTTGAGTTGGAAGTGATGACTCCAGTGCTGGGCCTGTAATTTGTCAGCAACACCTCTCTTTTGCTTGCTGATGCTGCCAAGCAACCTGGAAACAGTTTCCATGACCACTCTGAGGGAAAACTCTGGGTTACAAGACTGACAACATAACCATGACCTGAAATTAATAAAGATAGAGGGACATAACTACAAACAACTGGAAACAGTGGAAATAACCACTCAGCCTTTGCCAACAACCATACAGGTGGAGGGTTACATACATTCAGTGTTAAATTGGGCAAATAGGTAATTTAACACATTATGTCACACCCCATAAATAAGAAAATGTGAGGTTTCAGAGAGCTTTTTCTGCAATAGCTTAACAGGAGGCATTTACAGCAATTAGGCTTACCCTTTTACTGTCAAAACACAGAAAAAGTGCAGACACATGCACATATATCATAGGCATAGAAACACATTTAAGTGTTCATTCACACAAGGCTGTAGATCCTGGTGGATGAGAGCAGATAAGTGCGGATCGAAGCCTATTTGGTGAGGACAAACTCTGAGACCTGAGATAGATACCAGTCAGATAAGATCAAACAAGTGTGTGTTTGTGTGTGCGTGTCATACGGGGCCCTTTATGGGAGCAATTTGGGGTTTTGAAGTGGAATGGATGTCAGATCCAAAGATGGATTGTTTTCCATACGATGTGTGATTAAGCCATTTAGGGTTCCAGTATAAAAGAAATGAGCCAATCACAGCCAGATGGTGAGGATTTAGCCCAGACAGACAGAGAGACACCATCACTTCCACTGGGATGACATGTAAAAAACATATACATATGCACATACGACATACATGAACATGACACATACTTATGTGGTTACATAAACAAACAGTTCTGTGAAGTACACATGAAAAACATGAAAGAACAGGGAGACACACACATGCTCTCGTTTTACATAAACTAAGTCATAACTGTGTTGCTGTTCATGCTCACACATACAAAAACAGTAAACAACCTCTGCAGCACACACGGTGGTGTACGGGTACATTGCCGCTTCTCACACTGCAACCAAAATGCATAACTAAAAATAATATATTCAAGGAGTTGTGCTCGCAATCAAAGGATGAAAAAATTATATTTTATGGTCAACTTTATAGCCATACACACCATCAGAAGGAAATGGATGTTTTTAAATTTTTTTTGGTTTCTCAGAGCCCACAGTGATTTGTTTTATCCAAGCAACAGACTAAAACCATGTCTGACGTAACACATTCAGTTTTAGTAACAACAAAAAGATTTGTACATGAGAGAAACTGGAAAGAGAACATTTTGCTTGAATAATTAATCGGCTGTGAAAATAGTTTCCAATTAATTTTCTGTTCCTCGACGTATCAGTTGATTGACCAATTGCTTCAGCTCTAACACATTCAAAGTAAAAGCACTCACCTCAGGCTCCTTGATCTTCTCCATGGTGATGAGGCGTCTTGAGGTGTGGCTGGAGAGTGTCTGCTCACAGTTACTGATGAGCTGGAGACATGGATGAAGAGGTACCATCTCCTCACAGTACCTGGAAGGGGGACACATATGTACTCACATTACCCATTAGTCTCCATAAAATAAGGAGCAGAGAGAAAACAGAGAGAGAACAATTTCCTTCATCTGGGCATAATAAATCTCAATCATGCACAACTAAAGAACTACATGAGAGGAATGTTTAAGGCCTTTGTGAAAACATTGAACTTCCTACTTAGTCTGGAGGCCATGAAAAGGCTGCTGGGATACAGACAGACTAATCCTGTCAAAATTACTACCTAACTTTTGCCAACTCTCTTTGCCACCCATTCCAGTGCCTGCACTTTCTTTCTTCATGCCTCATTCTGTTTCTCTCTCGCCGATCATATCACTAAACATTTGCCCAGTGCAGTGTAACCGCACCCGCTTAAGCTAAGGCAGCTCATTTTGTGCAAAGACGAAGGTGGAAAAAGTGATTCTGACCCAACAGGTCGGCTGCTGGCTCTGTCATCACTAGCCAGGCCAGGTTAGGGCCTATTAACAGCGGATGATGTATGTGTTTGCATATTTGTGTCAGTAGCACTTTCTCCTAACCACCATCACAGTAGCTACAGTCCCGACTCAAAGCCAGATTTGCACATCACTGTTTGTCTGCCCCGTTGCCATGGCCGCATGTGGGCCTCTGCGGTGGCAGGATGTTTGGTCGTCACGGCGACTGGTGGTGATGCAACCAGGCGATAATTCTCTCCTGCCAATCAGGAGTCATTAGTGAAGAGCCATACCTGTTGAGCTAGTGTTAATGTCTAACCAGGCGCAGTGTTTGTCGTCAGAGCTTCTTCATCCATGACTTTGTAAATGACAATTTCACACAAAGTGCAACTGCTCACTGGCTTTATTTGTGCCATACTAATTAAAGCTTGTTTTCATTTTTGCCATAAGGATACCTTCTGCTTATCTAAGAATTTTCTTTTTACACATAATAGGAATTTTTTATGATAGTTAAACCGTAAAAACAGCACCAGTAGTGGGGCAGGTCAGAGGCAAATTATCACACAGAGAACAGGGCTATAAAACTTACACAAAACATTTGATTCAAATTACATTATTTGTCCAATTATATTTTAAAATTCTGCTAATTAATGCATGTACTCTCAATTTCACAGCATTCAAACTGTGATACCGAAGGAGTGGACAGTGACTCCTAGTGAAGGTGCCAGCACCACTAAATGAGAGATTTGCCAAAATGTCCACAAACTTATACTGAAGTAAAAAATGATGACCTGAAAATGAAAACATGGTTCATTTATACCCTTTGCTTCACTTGTTTATGTTGTAATTAGGTCATTTTATGGCTGTGATGACTGATATTCCGTCATCTGTCTTGATACTTTTTCTTAATTTATTTTTTAAGGGTAGAAAGGGAAGAGAGTTTAAGGGGTCTGACCGGGTCTAGACGCAGCCTTTCGCTGACAGGACATTGTGTCACCTGTCATCACACACACAAGCACAACCTCCCCATGCTCATGAAGCAGGCAGACACACACAATCCCCACTGTTTCTATCACAGCCATGGACGCAGATGCTCACATATGTGGGGGTGACAGAAACCCGATATCTCCCCTGTAGAGCCCCAGATTAGGCCCAGGAGACAGACCACGTCTGGGCTTACACACACAGACACACGTATCCAAAAACACACATGCGATTGTACACAGAAACACACACACAGGTCAGCCTGCAGACTGTGGAGACAGATAGTTCACATATCTGCCTCGCCTGGCCTCAGACGTTTATTTTGGCACGGTGCTCTGACAGGCACAGTGTCAAGCACCGGTAGATGAGTAGCTAAGACAAATGTGTGAACATGATGACACACATGTATGCATGGGCTCATACATAAGACCACACACATTCATGCATAGGTACGGTTGCATTATACACACACACACACAACCAAAGGTCTAGAGGTTTGCAAGGTGTGTCTGTCCGTGTGTTTGTTCTCTCTCACACACAGCCACATACTAAAAACCAGAGGGTGCATGATTATCTCATCTCCTTCCCAGTCTTATAATCAGTGACCAGAAAGAGCTCCAGCCCTGTGGGGTATTTCTCCCCCAAATGTCCATTGCTGCCACTGTCTGTTGTGGTTCATACCATTACAGTCAAACACCTGCACTTGGAGTCAGCACTTCACTTTCTGTTAATGCACAGACATCTAACAATGCTCAACTGTGTTTCAGAAGAGCCATCTGATAGAGCCAACGGATAAAGGCCCTGTTAGTTGTGGTTTACTGTAACCCAGCTGTTTGGGTGGGAAGCCCTCAACACACCTGTATACCAATCTGTACAAACACTGTCATTCACACAGGTGGTTACAGACGTGGGGTTTTATAGGAGCGGGAATGGAATAGTGCTACAGGGAAATGCTGGAAGGTAAAAAAAAGGGAAACGTGTGGTGGAAAAGTCCTTTGTGTGCCAGCCTACTGGACTCAAACTGAGAGAGCAACAAACACACGGCAGGGTTTTAAAGGCATTTAGCACCTCGTTAACTCACTTGTCAAACTGACATTCAGTACTGTCTGTTTACACTTCACTCAATTAATCTACAAAGCCAAAGAGAGTCTGCATGCTTTCCCCATGTTTGCATGGGTTCTCTCTTGGTACTCCGGCTTCCTCCCACAGTCCAAAGACATGCAGGTTAGGTCAAATGGTGACTCTAAATTTCCTGTTGGTGTGAATGTGAGCGTGAATGGTTGCCTGTCTCTATGTATTGGCCCTGTGATTGACTGACAAGCAGTCCAGGGTGTACCCCGCCTCTCGCCCAATGTCAGCTGGGATTTGCTCCAGCCCCTCTGCAGCCCTTGAGGATTAGCGGTATAGACAATGGAAAATTAATTATAAGTAGTAGTTGTATTTTAGAAAATCAAATCAATCATGTTTACATTACAATAAAACTTTGCTTCATGTTGTTTGGTTATTTGAGGAATTAATAAGGCTAAGAATAGATTTAATAGATGTTGTAGTTTGCGCTCAGACGAGCCTGTTTTGTGCAGGTTTGGTTTACGGTATAAGCCTGCCCCCTATTGATACAATCCATTATTTGGAGGAAATCTCCATTTAAGCAGAGAGAGTTCCATCTACACCTATGAAGATAAAATTCCCTTCAAATCTAATATCAAAACTCTCCATGCACAAAGGTATGTTTTAAACAACAATAATAAATATGTCACAGACCTAGCTTGACTGCTTAAATAATCAATAAGCTTTAAAGAGCTGGATGTTACTGTGAGAGGCGAAAGTTTCTCTTGAACCAAGCAGTTTGAAATGGATGGTGACTGTGGTTATTCTGAAGACCTTCATAGTATCAGCTAAAGACACCATACAATCAATCTGTATACTCACTCTGGTCTGTAGACAGGCAGCCAGTAGACCAGCCTCCCACCCATGACCAGATGGCAGGCAGAGAAGTTTAGCAGGTCTGTGAAGATGTCGCTCAGGTGGTACGCCTGAGAGACTGGGACATGAGACTCAGCAAAGCTGAGCAGAAGAATCAAATAAACAATAAACACAAACGGGTTTAAACTAGAGCAACAAAACACAACATTTAACATAAAAAATGGGACTTAAATTTAAACTGAGTGAATTGGTTGGACTAAAAATCTGCAGGCTGTCCAGGCTAACCCTGCTCTAGAGTAAATAATAATAATAATAATAAGAGGAGGACGGAGGAGAAAAAGGAGGAGAAGAAGAGTGCTATAGAAATAAAAGATTATTATTAACATTACAAAGTGCTTTACAAAACAAACTAAAACCAGACAAGGCAGTTAAAATGAAAATACAAGCAAAGGACAGAAGCACATGGGAAGTAAAAGCAATTAAAAGAATAAAACGAGATAAATAGGAGCAGTATATAATATCAACACATATCAAACATTACTGAAAGCTTTCATAATTATTATGGCCTTACTGTAGAGAGTATCAGCTGAACTTACATGCCATCATGGGGTTTGCTAATGTCTTTGTGGGAGCCTGTTTTCCTTGTGGACTCACGGATACCGTACGGCGCTGACATCAAAGGAACCACAGAGGAATTACAAACAAGAAATACAAAAGTAATTCTGATTATGGAATTAATGCAATAAAATCCATAGATGCAGCTGGAGCACATGCTTGCTGCTATGCTGCTTCAGCATCAATACAAATCCAAGAAAAGAAAAATGAATAGCAGGAATTAATCAAAAACTATAGACACATTATCACAGTCTGCATGCCTAAAGCGTTAATAGTGATCTGTTAGGAGTAAGCTGAGGACCTACGATCAGTAATGATGGCATCAAACAGAGACCCATCCCTCCACACAGGCTTGGATGCATCAGACACCATTACATCTAAATACATCCTCTCTGTTCCATACTGTCGCAGGTTGGCTCGGATATTCTCATCAGGTCCTCGCCACTTTTGGTTTTTACGGCTCGACCTACCTAAAAGACAAAGGAAAACAAGATGGTACATCTCAAGGGTGTTATCCTCATAAAGAAAATTTAAAACACAAATTTGGAACCTATCTGATATTCAGAGCAGGGTGACAGAAATGACTTGAAGCAATGTTTTCAAGCTTAAATTAAAATATAAAAACTATAAGATAAAACCACAGTCCTAAATTCTAAGAGAGCAGTTGATGTGCCATGTGAGCTTGGAGTAGCCAAACTTACCTTTGCCATGAATAGTGTTGTAATCAATATCTGTTCCACAGACATAGGCCTTAAACTGAGAACATGCTACCAACAGGCTCCCTGAAACACATCAAGGACAAAATCTGATTTATTGACACAGATTTCCACTGAAGTGTGTGACTGTCTGTGGCTGCGCATGAGTGTGAGAGTCACTGACAGGGTCATCTCACCTGTACCAACAAACGGGTCAAAGACGAGGTCATTCTCTTTGACCTTAGCGTGGTTGGCCATAATGAACGAGAGCCCAGAATCCATACTGGTGTTTCCTATGAAGTGTCTGTTCTTCACACTGTGGGAGCGAATCAGTTCCCGCTGTCCATCCGCTATCTGGTGCATGAGTGTATAAAGATGAAAGTGGTCAGATTCAGATCACCCCCTGTTATTCAAATGCAAACGAGCAGTTAAATGTTTATCACCCATCGGCCAAAGTAGACGTAGTCTGGTTGCTCGGGGATGTTGTTGGGGTCTGTGCCGTAATCTTCCAACAAACAGAAGATGTGCTGAGGGCTCTTCAGGCTCACTGTGCCTTCAAATGGAAGATACTCCATAGCCTGGTGAGTAAATACATGATGGCATTTACACATATATACACACCACACACATTTTCACCATTCATTCATTATCACACTCACATCAATCCTTTTGATTCTGTCGGCGAAAACCAGCGTCTTGTTGAAAGTGTAGACATTGATTCTGTAAGTTGAGTCTTTGTGCATGAACGGTGACTGCAGGGGAACACGGAGGAAGAGCACAAACAGGAATTAAACATATAGGTTTCATATGAAAGTCTTCTGAAAATTGCAGGGATTGGTCTGTCCAACACAATGAGGCTGTAACGAACCATGTTTTCGAGTGGGTAGTTCAAGAGGGATGTTCTGAGTTCACTGAGTGTTTGTCCTTGGCCCCATAGCTCAAAAGCAGACCTGCAAGGCCAATGCAGCATGAGAAAACACCGCCAAGGTAGCAAGGCACATATCAAGATGGCTGGCAGTATTTGCAGCATGTTAAAGTCATTCCACCACTTGCCCTCCCACAAAGCTAAAGCACTTACTTTGCACATACAGATCTGGACATGATGCTGCGGACATCTTCCTCAGACAAACCACCCAGACACCAGAAAGGGGACTAGAAAGACGAGGCAAGAGGAAGAGTGAGTGTCGGGGGAGTGGACAGAAAACTTCTGATGTGGGTGAAAACAAATTTTTAGTCATTATAGCCAAACACTTCATTAGAAACAGTGGAGAAAACGGAAGAACAATAATAAAACAATAATAAAAGAACAATAAAAAAATATTTAAAAATGTACAATTCCACTCGCAAACCTTTTCTTTGAAGCTTTCGCTCGGCTGGAATGGTTTTCCTCTGAGAGTCAGCAAGGCCTTAATCTCCTGCAAGAATGGGGACCAGAGTACATTTTAAAAACAAGCAACCAAAAGCACCAAAACCGATTATGATCCTGCTTATTTACACCAAGTGTGCATTACTGCAGACTATAATACATCGTCATTATCATGATGTACGCCCACTTGTCCAGGTGTGCCAACATGCATGCTGGTCCTATTCACAGGGTACGATGTACAGATGTGTACATGTAGTGTGAACTACAGTTTATCATCGTGTCTCTAGAGCTCACAGAGGTGAACTAGGTGTTGAGATGTGTGACTGTGTTATTATCATGTGATAAAACAAACATCTTCTGAAGTGAAACTACAGCTTAGATCTGATCACACAGTTCACGGTTTGAATGAGCAGGTAGCTGCACCGCAGCACACTGAGGAAGGAGGAGGAGGAGGAGGAGGAAGAGGAGGAAGAGAGGCTGCTGTCTGCTAAATTCTGCTCTTTTCACCAACAATTTAACTTCAACATCCACAACAAGAGCTGGAGAGAAACTGAGAGAAGTTTATGAGGGTTACCGGTAACCTGAAGTCCAGATTATCGTGGGCAAGATGTAATAGATACTGGACGCATGATCGACTGCTGGTGGCCGCCATATTTAATGCGGATTCAAAACACGTCCGACTTGAAACCGGGCTCTAAAATAAAGGTACCGCCTGGACACCAGGTTACCATAAATGGAAAAGAATGAGGTCTTCTCTTCAGTTTGATATGACACATTGGCTGCAAGGTCATTGTGTGACCTGTTTTGTTTTGCACTTTTATGCAAATCTACTGGCAGATAACCAGTGTTTCCACTAGCTGCTGTTAGTTTGGGATTGTTTTATATTATTTGGTGACTTTGTCCAAATTTAACCACCAATACTGTTTGTTGGTGGGTTTGTTTTAATATCACGTCACTCTGTGTCATAAATAAGTTATTATTCTGCACTTGCGTGCCTGGATAAACTCCTGTCCCCTCCAGGCTGTAATCTGCTTTACTTCAGAGGCACCTTGTCTCCCCCTCTGATCACTGATTGGCTGTCAGGATCCTCTCCCACCGGACACTGGCTGAGACAGATGTCTATCACAGTGGTTTTGCCTTCGACAGAGGAGCATCCACACTCCTGCTTCTGTCAGCACTGCAGCAGCATTGTGAATTTGTGCTACACAGTAACAGTGCAGCCACAGGACTTTGGCTACAATGAAACATCACTACAGGATAAAGTGAGCACCGAGTCTATGTGAGACATGTAAGTCGGATCATGTTTGATTACTCTTCACACCAAATCTCTGAAAGGTCACTTTTCAAAGCAGGATGTTCAGTTCTTTTAGTTTCGATGGTGATCTGATGTTGATATTGTAAAATATTATTTTCATTTTTGTTTAGACTGTATGAATTGTCATTTGAATGTATTGTAAAACCAGAAAAGCATCGCTGAACTCTCAGCCATCAGTTATCATAGATTCATATACAGATCTATACAGCTAAATCACAAAAACACACCTGGTACAATGATGATTAGGTTTAATATGAATTTTAGCTTGAAATTAGATTATTTAGAGGAATTTTGTGTTTTTACATAATAAAGCAGTAAAACTACTCACTCAGACTGAGTGATTACACCATTTTATTCCTGTATGTAGAAATAACAAATTAAAGTTATGTAACTCTCCTCAGCAGTGCCAGCAATGGGGACAAACAGCCAGAGCACCACCGTCATGGCAACTGAAGGGGACGTCCCAGCCCCTGCTCAGTTCAGCGACGACACCGCAGTGTGCATTGTTTCTGTAAAAGGCCTAAAGGAGAACTGGCAGAGGTGGTCCAGTGAGCACCAGGAGTACCAAAAGAACAATCCCTTTAGTCACGACACCAGGCCCAGTGTGGTGGTCCCTCAGAGGGGGCAGGACGACTACGGGAGGCCCCTGCAGGGCTCCATGACAGAGCAGCGGGGGAAGGATGCTCACACACACATCAGCAAAGAGGTTCAGGAGCTGTGTGAGGTGATAAGGAGCATTGGAGAGCCAAGACACAAAGATTTGGATGCCAGCAGCAGCAATGGGAAAGCGATCACAGTAGAGTTTGGGAAGCTGTTTGAGCATTACGTGACTATCTCTAATAAACTGGTGGGGATCCTTCTACGAGCGAGGAAGCAGAGGCTGGTTGACTTTGAGGGGGAGATGCTGTGGCAGGGCCAGGATAACCATGTCGTTATCACTCTGTTGTAGTGATCAGATGCCTTGATTTGTGTTACATGAAGTACATTCAGTGGAAAGTATAGAGCTACCTCATGGCAGCACTCATTGACATATTCAGATAGAACTTCAATCATATACTGTAATGGCACTTTTACTTAGAATAAATAGGCCTTTTTGCCAACACAAGTAAAAACCTTGATAATTCACACTACCTCCCTGAGGAATGTACTTAAGGCATAGTAGCACATTTTCTCCTCATGCTAAAAATGCAAGATTGACTAAATCTACTGTCGACAATGCAGATACACACAGGGGGCAGAAAAAGCAGTAAAACCTGCTAGAAATGGACTGAGTTAATGAATAACGAGACACCATTCAGCACAACTTGTCATAAAATAAGTCTTGTGAGTTTTCAAAGAAATGTATAATTCTTCACAAAGGGCAAAATACTTGTACCTAAACTAGAGGTGCTTCAATCAAAAATATTAAAATCATTTCAAGGGGAATACAATCATGACACGATATGTCAACGTTAAACACAAAGAGAAATATTGATCAGAAGTTAAAACTTGACAGCAGAGATATCACAGATATACTGCATGTGTGTATTAGTCCAAAACTGCCCACTTTTGTAGCTGTGTTTGCTAGGCTGACTTAGTTACTTCAAAAGTGAATTTTCATGCATTTGTATTATTTTAAATTCTAAATCCAAGCTATCCTTGATATCATTATCATCATTGTAAAAGAAACAGTTCACATCTTGGCTGAACAATCCATTTCACTACATTTCCTTCACTAGCTTTTTAACATGGGGAAAGTGGAGGAGTGAGCAGCTGACATGAAGTCAGAGTAGTTAATGAGACTGAACCAAAGCCAAAGAGAACATGAGGCTGCCTGTGACAGACAATATGGTGCTATAGGATGAACTTGATCTGACTTATCTTGGGTGCTTCAGATCATGTGTTTATTACAAGTGCGCTTTGTAATTTAGGAGATCTCATTACAGTTTGAAACTTTGTATACCTGCACCACACTGAGATAGATGTATATTACACTTAAGAATGCTGCTGTTTTTAATGGAGTTGGATCTACATATTGAACTAACTACAACATCGATTGTTACACACCAAAGTATCTGCTGCTTTTGAAAGTAATTGCCATGCAAACTAATGAAGGCAGCAGCAGACGAATCAATTAGCTACTACTGTGTAAGGTATTATAATAAAGAAAGAAAAGAGTCTGGTCTGTTATTGCGTTACTGTAAGTGCTTTGTGAACTGTAACCACTGCCTGGCGTAGTTAAACTAATGACTGTTAGAGAGTGTAAACTGATATCTAGGACTCACTACATTAGAAAGCAGCAATATATTATTTATTTAAAATGACTTGTTAAAGTGCATACACGTTCATACAGTACATACAGTGTGATTTTCTTTCTTCACATTCCTTAACATACAGTAGTGTAGTATGGCATAAGTATTCATCTCATGCACCAAGTCAGGTCTTATTATATATCGTAACACAATCAATCACAAGACATTTCATCAAGTCAAATATTAGCATGTATTAACAAAGAGCCCGGTATATTTCAGTGCTTGCTGAGATCATCAGGAAAACTTTGCTTCTCAGTCTCAGAGGATGACTTAGTCGCTTCCGCTGTAAAGGAGCCTTGTTAATAGTTAATGAAGATGTTACTATGCACTTTGACCAGCCAGGCCACATCATGTCAACCAGTGAAGAGAAACTCAATATAGCTGAGGAACTCATGATATACACAGCTGTCTAATGTTATGCCAATAAATGAATTCAACAAATTCATTTTTCTTACAGAGTTTTAAATGAATCTCAGTTATACATGCGGATACTTGCAAAGCACTGGGAGTTTCTGGCTGGGAAATGATGATTCATTGTCATTTATGGTCATCTCAGTTCATCTACTGTTCCACTCAGATCCCCTCTCCATTCAGTAAAAAAAAAAAAAATGCCTTTAACATTGTCTAGTGATTAGCAGATGTGAATCACACTACAGTACTTGGTTCATAGAGTAAATACATTTTACTACAGCAGATTAATGGAGATTTAATTAAATTCTTCTGTAAAAACATTTTTAAAACTGTTTACTTGTGATCCTCAAACATTTGCGTGACATGTCTCCAGTGACAAGAAACGAGATTTGGCTTCATTCAGTGGTTCAAGTGGTCTCTTGTTACAAATATGTCAGCTTCAGTGGCTCTGTCATTAGCTGTGGCCAAAAAGACAGCAACTTAACGTGACTGTACATCATCCAGCATGACATCTGTAAGGAGGTAGATGTTTTAGTCACGTCATCACAGTCAAATACTGTAAGAACTGGATCCAAAGCAAGTGATCAGTTGGTCTCTCCTTTAGAGTTGAGAAGTTGAATCAGCTGGTCTGCCTGCAAGACATGAACAGATGTGGACAGAACAGACATTAGACTGACAGCAGCACTGCTTGACCTTAAAACTCCACCTGGATTAACTAAAGTATGAAGGCGTCACAGGGTTGGAGGGGTAAGAGGGGGCTTACCGTGATAAACCAATAGGAGTTGAGTCTGTAGAAGAGGCGGGACATGAAGCCCATTTGGCTAGCAGGTGCTAGGACATGCAAGTGTAGGTGTGTGACAGAGCAGAATGGGGGCCAATGGAAACCAAACCTGCAGACAAAGAAAAAGGCATGACTACACAGAGTCTCACTGCTACATGAAGAGCATTGCTCAGCATCACCCAGTTGTTACAAAGCAACAGATATGTTGCCAACGCTGAATGTTCAGTTAGTCAGTAATAATTAAAAAACGGATGCTCTATTACAGTTTCCATGGGATTAAGTTCTACTGTTCATTTGGTGCAGTTAATACTTTACTCTACATCGAAGTAAATTCTGTTATTATGTGTATAATGTTTATCAGTACCTGACTGTGGATTGTTTGCTTGTTCTTCTGTCTACACAGGCACAGTATTGATTTTCAGTATTGATTGTTTTTAAAGGGACCATTCATCTTGAAATAGTCCGTCATTATTCGTAAACTGAATAACGGAACCTTGACCAGGGGATTAATGGTTAATGTAAAGTGACAAAAGGATGTTTCCTTTATAGTAGTACTTATATTGATGAGCCACCACAAACTATCAATGTGAGGAGCTGAGAACTACAAAATGTAGCACTGAATGTACCCACCTGACATCACTGAGATCTGTTATGTTGTTTTTCTGGAGGATCTCCTTCCCCGTCTCAACCATCCGCTTCACTGGGTATGACAAAACAGCACATACAATATTTTAAACTTAATATTCCATTAAACATAAGATGTGTTTTTGGAAAAAATAAGTATTGCTTTTCATTTTGAAACTATACTTTATTCAGAGAAATTGTCTTCGGTGGCATAAAATGAGGACAGCAACATGCAACCATTTCCATGAGTGTCAGTAATAGGTCATGTAGTTTAAATCTCACCCAAAGGCACATGTTCTTTGTTGAGTGATTTACAGTTTCCAACATGTTTGGTTGGGATGACCAGGTAATGGTGGGGAGCTCCAGGTTTGATGTCTCTGAAACATGAGATCTCCTCATCCTGCAGCAGACATAAATAAATAAATGAATAAATCAGCTTCAGGACAGGTAAGAGTGAAAGATGATCGACTACAGTGTTTACTACAGTGCAACTTATCTTTCAACATGTTAGCTAACTTTTGTTGTTAGCTAACCTTTTCAGCTCTGCATCACCTCCCCTACAGCTGTTGTTTCCAAAGAAACACTGTGTTTCAGGGGATCTCGTAAAATAAATATAGCTGAATTTATTTAGGGTTCCCTGGGTATTTAAGGGGGAAAACATGAGACACACCCAGCAATACAACACAATAGCCTAGCAAATCTATAAAAGAAAATACTATAGCACTTAACACAGGTGTGGTAGTTACTGTGCAGGTAAGTTACAGATCAGACATTAGCTACATCTCCACAGTCTTAGTAACAGAGCTAAATACGCTTAGCACAGCTGTTTACACTTACAGGCTAATGCTAGCTAGCTTAGCATTCAATGTTGTTTAGTTAATAAAATGCTCTCACGTTGTGAAGAAGCTCCGTGCCCATTTCGTTGTTTACAATCTTGCAGAAAATACATTTCTTGTCGTATCCTTCAGCTGGCACGTTGCTAGATTTGGAAACATCGGGCTGGGCAGGTTGTGTAGCCTCCACTCCTGCCATTGTTGTTCAATGAATTGTCAAAAGTTAGGCCTGAACAGTCGATCCCAGAGGCCATCGAGCTCACAAGGGGAAAACGAAAGATTGTCGAGCTGGATTGCAAGTGTATGGGAAGAAAACTGCCACCAGAGAGCGATGCGGTTCATTATATTATGTTTGGTAACTCATTTTACATGGTCTGCATCACATTAACAAAATCTTTCAAAGTCATTGTCCAACTTTTCTGTCTCTCGCTTCTTGCACAGAGATCCACACCTGGAATCAGCTTATCAGTGTTCTTCATGAAAACACTATTCATTTATTATTATTATTATTTTGTACATTAAGTGTTTGGAATTTTTCTTCTATAGCTATATTTTAAATCAAAATCAAGTCACATTGTAATGGGAGTTGATGAATCTGTGGATAATCAGTGTTCTTACGGGAAAAGTTACCTACATTTAAACTCCAACAGAGACTTTTGGGCTTTGGTAGCGAAAACAGCCAATCCTGTGACCATATGGTCGAATTTAATGGGGTCATTGAGGCCATACTTGGTAAGAAAGAGTACTCTAAAATGGACATGTGGACAACTGTGGCCATAAAGAATTTGTTAGTTTTTGACAATGTGATGTTTTGGGCCTTTCTGTGAACTTTGATGACTGTAGACTGCATGTTCTACCTGTATCAACGGACAGGATATGAGACAGCTCTAGGTAGGGACGTAAAGTCCCCCCTCCTACCTGCCAGGATATTCACACAATTCTGTGATGCATTGCGGTTTGGCCTCTTTTCCTGTGGTATTTTGCAGGCCAACCTCTATTTTTGTTGTTGAAACCTTCATTCTTACTGGAAGGGAAAAGGGGCTGTCTGATTATCTCACAAAAAATAAATCCTACTTTGCAAAACATGAAAGGGAACCTGTGATACAGGTTCAAAGTGCTTTAAGTACGACTATTCTGCTGTCAAACATACATGAAAATTGCTTTTCTACGTGGTCTTTTGTGGCCTATTCGTGTGCCTGAGTTTTCATGATGAAAACATTACCCATAGGTATGAATGTGTTTGAATGCATATGTAAACCACCAGCAGTCCCCTTTCAGCTGATCAAAGTACCTAAAGGTGCAGAGACCTATAGCCTGGCACACAAGTTTGCATTATTACATTTTTTCTCTATTTCCATCTACTTCTACTTTGTTGTTCCCCATTTTTGTGACAATTCAATTGTTATATGTGGCATTAAAAAACAGCTTCCTCTGGGGGAAACGTGATGTTTTAAGGATTTATTCATAATAAAATATTAATGCAATGAAATATTTTACGCAGTTCCACGAAACAACAGTTGGCAGTGCCAGCACTGCCTGCAAACTCAGATTTACACACAAGCATAAAGAAATGTAAAACAAACAGAAACATGAAATGTTGCATTGCTTTCCTGTTGTCCTGATGTTCTTAAATACTTTTAAATATATAGATAAGATACGTAAAATACTTGAATGCACCTTAAAACGTTGTCCATTTACTACAGATGACACACATTACAGATAATGAGTTGTTTACAGTGCAACTCTACTTTTATTTGTGAACCTGAGTGGTAAGGTCTTTCATCTGCAGCAGCAGTTTTCAATTGGAGAACATTATAACCAGACCTTATGTAAGAAAAAACACAAAAGTCTGGATAGGCCATGATGGTTCCTATCATGTTACAGTATTTTTTTTTTTTTTTTACCATAAATCAATTATTCAACCTTTGTTGTCTAAAAGATTTATATGGCCCTTTATGTGTATGTTTCATAAACCCAAGGGCCATGAAAGCAAGTAGTAGTAACATATGCACACTTTCAGACCATGAAGACACATTTTAAAATTTCGCAATCACACAAGGTTGGGAGAAAATAAAAAATAATTTTCCTTACATGTGGAATGTGCTTACAGTAGTTACAAACTATCCAACAGCATTACTCTGAACTTTGTATTATAATGCTTTCCCTTGCCAATGGAGGGCAATGGGGGCTTAAAGCTTCAGGTGCCAGTTACTTACTGGGCTAAGCACAAGGCTTCAGATTGATAGCCGATGAATAGTTTAAAACAGCAGGATCCTGAATCGCAGGATTCTGCCCAGCCACTTGTCTTCAACAGGCACAGATCAAACCAGCATAAGCAGAGAGTCCAACCCTAGAACCACTAGAACAGGCTTCATACTGTATGTGAGCTAATCTGAGCCGGATGCACAGATGATAGCAACTGCTCTATCAGGTTTTGCACAGTAGTGGCTAAACCATACGAACTCCTTGAAGTCTTGAGGCTTTGTAAGTCCAGACAGGACAGTGGGGTTCTACTTTGATTTTATCTCGTCTATTCAGATTTTCTCCCTCAGTTCTGCACAGTCCAGACTTCAAGGTCTTGTACAATAAAGTCTTGCTGTGAGGAGAGAGATGCGTTGTGGAAGGTGGGACAGGAGAAACTTGAACCATGGTAAAGATCTGCATCCAGCCACAGGCCAAATCCACCCCTATGGACACCAAGAAAAAAATGCCACCTTAATATCAAATCTTTTAAAAGTTGTATATGTTTCATGCTCTCAGATACCAGTTACTATAATCCCAGATATTGCACAAGTCAGAGTTAAAGTAATCACTTTATGGTGTTGCGTTTTATTACTTTATGAGACTAACGTACATAACGCTTCCTTTTCCTTTGATGAGTATGTCTATATTTTAAAAAGGGAAATCAGTAACCATATAACTTACCCTCCTCCTCCGATCTGCAGAGATTCCAAGTTGCCGCTCACAAAGTAGGAGTTCTCACCACTCCATCTGTACGCCTGGGAAAACACCAAATTTGAGACATAAGAAACTTGTATTCAAACCCACACAAGTTCCAAAAAATATTTATTTTTCATTAATTTTTCTATCCTTATCTGAAAGTTACTTAAAATTACTTTCCCAAGACTATCTTTAGTTCCCTAAGCCGGAAAATTGCTATCAAATGGTTGAAAATAAGTATTTTGTTGTATTAAAAATACACCAGTTCTGTAAGTATCAAGAAATAATTCTTCTCTCACCTTGAAGTCAGGGTTGAAGCTAAACAGGAAGGTTTCTCCTGTGCCGTAGCAGTATTTACTGACTTTGAATGGATCAGATGAAAAAGCCCCAAACACCTGAAAACACAGAGACATCAGGTCATTAAAAGAGTACCTACAGATATACTGTTAATCACTGTACTAGTTTGACTACATTTGTGCACTAAAAAGCCTGGTAGACTTAACATGAAGATACATACCTTTTTGTGCATGTCTTTGATGACTAGCAGCACAGGGCTGTCCAGGCCAGCCATGTTCCTGTACAGAGTCTTCAGGCTGCTCCCATGGATGGCTGTGCTGTAGACCAGTTGCCATGAATAACCCTGGCACCTTGCTGGCATGTGAGCAGCAAGCTGTTGGAAAAGGAGTTATTAGTCAAAAGATGTCTTATTGAAAGGTGTAAAATAATTATAACAATTCATCACGGCGAAACTGTGGTCGATGGCTGTAATCAATCATTGCCAAATCATCTGCTTAGACACTTTACGTACTCTCTTTAGGTGGTGGTCATTCAGCAGCTGGCTTTGGTCGTCCAATACAGGTAGAACATCATCAACTTCCTCCTGGTACTCTGGCTCCTCTGCCTCAGAGTCCTCCGAGCTCACACTCAGGCGATGCTTGGAGTCCTTCACTGTGATGATCTGCAGGGGAACACAGAATGCAACAAATCTGTTAAAAAAAATCAATCATCTAACATTTTGACACTATCACTTGACACACGTCATACTATAGTTTTCTGGAAATTTCATATAGGTCTGTGGTCTGTGGTTGAGTAGCTCATTTACAGACAGTGCACACATCAAATCTAAAAGGTAAATATGTATTACACCAGTAAATTGTAAGATGCTCTGACAATCACAAGTAAATTCATAACTGGAGTGCTAGATGACAAGCCGGTGAGACAGATGGTTGGATGGATAATAAAACATTTTTCCCACAAAGTAAAGTATATTTTACCCCATAAATGCAGTACTAACATGATAGTAGTCCTACCTCAACATACGGCTCCACACAGGCCCTGGCAAAATAAAGCACCTTGATATTCTCTGGCAGCAGCTTCATAGCTCCTGATTTCTCTGTCAATCTCTGCCCTCTGCAGTGCCACATGTCTATTAACCAAGCCAGCCAGCATTCATAATTTGTACCCTCTGGGTTACTTTCACTTTTTCTGTTTGAAATGTTATTGGTTGGAAATTTGAGTTAGGGGGATTCTTATTGGTTAGCTCTGATACCGAACAGTTTCCTTTCTCTCTAAACAGGAAAGCGAAGCAGGGTTTTGCAATGCTGGGTTAGGGAGAGGATGTCCATATATGGAAACGGTAGGATTTCCCACAACGCCTGGGATACCTGCCAAGCACTTTGGTGCCTCAGTTACTGTAAGTGAGGGATGCAAATGTTTAAACTATAGAGTGGTTAATATCTTGACCTAATTCTAACCTACAGTTAAAGATGCACATCATTTTGTTTCATCTGAAATCATGCCTGTGTGTGTTTGTGCAAACCTTACCTCCCAGTTTTTAGCAGTGGGGTTGACAGGATTACTGAGGAACTTGTTGATCACAGCCACCTTGTTCTTCTCCACTACCAGATAGCGGTTCTGATGTTTCTCTCTAATGAGGTAGCGGGTCTGGCGGTTCTTCTTGTTGCCTTTAGTGTAGATTTCTGGTGACCACTGCACAAAGAAGGTGTAGAGGTGGTCAACCCTGTAAAGGCAAAAGGACAATGTACACTTTTTACATACAGATAATCATTGCATATCATACCTAATTAGTGTTGAGTCTCTGGGTAGAGTGGCTCACTATGACTAAAATGAATGGTTTTTAATATGATAAGCGAAGGGATTCTAACACCACTGTAAAGTGTTGACATAATGTAATCAGAAAATAGTTACATCATCATAACTGGAGAACAGTAAATGAAACTTTAGTTCATACTGAGCATGTAATGTTGCTGCAATTAATGCATGGATGACTGTTGGTCCAACCTGCATTTCCTCTGACATATGTGCTGAAGCATGCCTGGGCATGACTGGCAGGAAAGGGAGGTATTCTATGAATGCTTTAAAGATTAATCATGCTGGACAGAGTATATCTAAGAACATAAGGAAATTAGGAACCCTTTTTTGGAGATTTTTTTATGCTGGATTCTCATTCATAAATCAACCACTTTTGGGAAATTCAGTAGAGAAATCCTAGAAGCCCATTTAAACATACTTTGACTTTAGCCATGTCTAAATTCAATCAAGCCTCTTTCTTTCTCTTCCGCTCCCTTTCTTCCTGTCTTCCTGTCAACCCCCACCCCACCCCCGCACACACAAAAGAGGCAGAGAGAGAGGATCTCCTCCACATATCAATCTGCACTGCAACAACCTCTTTCTGCCATAATATGACGTAAGCAACTCTCCTTTGCTTCCTTTGCACATGAAGAAGATTGGATTTAAAATGTTCTCTTGAATTAGATGGTCTGCATGTCCAAGCTGTTGAAAATAGTTGAAACGAGAAAAACAGAACACTTGACTCCAAATAACGCCTCCAATATTTATATTCGTCCTACTTACTCTCCAACGCTGTATGCAACTCCCATGGCGGAATGAAGAAGAAGGCGTTGAGGTAAAACTGTAAGAAGAAGGGAGTAGATGGTTTGGAGGCTCAGTGCTGAAGCAGCATGTCCACACTGAGTCTCTGCCATGGCCAGCATTTTATACCAGAGGATCAATTGCTGAGATAAGCCCCTTTGACCATAAACCCTCCCTTTCTCCCTTGACAGCTCTACGCAGCCTGAACATACTCACACAAGGATTGCATGAAAGCCTGAATGTCTGGTGACACATTAACCTGACCTGCTGTGGGTCCCTGTCCTGTAGTTTGGCAGGAGTTCAGCCAGTTACTGTGTCAAGGTAGTGACTCTGACTGAATGAGTTGGGTTGACAGAAAGATAAATGCTTGCATTTATGTCTGTCAGTCAGTTTAACTGTCTTTACATTGTGCTTTCCTGTCTGTGTTTCTGCCCCTCAGTCTTCCACAATGATCCCACTTCCCATCCCATCAGTGCTGAAAACAAAATCAGTTACTTATTATCACCATTTAAAAGAATTCTGGTGTACTTGTACATTACTCATGTATCTCCATTTTCTGCAACTCCACTACATTTCAAAGGGAAATATTTCACATTTTACTCCCTGCACTATATTACTCTTATATCTGCAGTTACTGATCCAGGTTCACATTTTAAAAACCTCTGATAAGCATATAAAACACAATGCATTATTATACAGTGCATAAAAAGTAACCGTATGGTTTTTGTACAAGTTGTTAATATACATTTACACTTTGATTTAAGTGAATAGTTTCACATTTTGACAAATGATGGTTACTCACTTAGCTGGTGTGAGTTAGATGAGAAGATTTATACCACTCACAGGTCTGTACAGTGAATATGAAGATAGTGCTGGCAACTGGTTCGCTTGGCTTAGCATAAACACTGAAAACAGAGGAAAGCTCGCTAATTAATACATTATATAACTCTTATATATCTATTCTATTATATATCTAATGGAAGACATTTTCTTGTAATTGATACTCTGTTTATACTTTCACTTAAAAGATTCACATTAACATCTTTTCTTTCTTCTTTTTCTTCCAATCAACCAGCCAATCATTCTGTTGACTGATTAATGTCATTAATTCGGCAGTTGGCAGTTTCTCAGAGGTGCGAGCATTACATAAAGGAATGGTTGTGGACTGTTTTAAAGAGGTAGTCAGAGCAAGGCAGTAGGTAGACTTGAGTTTTCGATGTATGTTTAGTGAAAAGACAGGGATGTGTGGTTACTTAAGATACACACATGGGTGCATAAACTCATTCCAACTCTGTCTCCCAGCATCTGTTATAAAAGGCCTTTATCTTAACAGTCTCCACTCTATCAGGATTAGTCTCAGGTTCCAGCCTCAAAATCAAGATTTAATCAAAGCAGTACACGCTGATTGCAGTGTTGACCATTCATAAATGATCAATGTTCAATACACTCTTTCAGACTTGATCATTTTCCTGTGTTGGCCATTATCTTTCTGCACTAATGCTCAAACAGAATCACAGAGTTGTCTGTTTCTTCTATCTGTGGTCATTAGGATTAAGTAGGTAAACACAAATAACTTATCAATGGGCCAGATAATCAGAACATGCTGAGCTGTTGAAGCAGTAATCCTATTTGTGAGAGCTGCTTTGAGGTTGTTTTTCCAAATATCTTCACTTTTAGGACTAGATCTTTCTATGGTCTTCTCTGTATTTCAGCGGATAATAATTTGTACACACGTGAATGAAGGACTGTATTGTATTCCTGTAACTCTAATTGTCTTCCACTAATATATATATATATATATATATATATATATATATATATATATATCAGTACAAGGCCTTGATATATACAGTAACAGATCATCTTAGTTACATAATTATAATGACAGGAATGTATTTTGCTAAAGTAGAAAATGATCCAGTACTCAAACACAGGTTTGTTCATGTTCTAATATCGGGTCAGGAGATTACAATAGCAACGCTATTGGGGTCAACAATCACTCATGATGCTCTTTCACAAGAGAAATAGGATGGACAAAATCAATGTGAGTGTCCAGCCTGACACACAGGCAAGATCAATAAGTAAACACAGGCACAAAGATATACACACTTCAGAAGACAGATCTATGCACACATATGTGCCAAGACGAGCAGACGTGCATGTGGCCATACTCATTTATGCATGCATCCATACTCAAATACAAATGTATCCGTGTCAGTCCTACACATGTGCAGAAGAACTTTCCACTGTTACTCAATGACTCATTCAAGTCTGTGCAAAAATATCACAGCTGAGATGTTTTTTTTTTTTTTAGAAAAGATGGTGATGACATTAGCTTGAGGTTATGTTTTGAGTTTCATCTGCATAGCTGTTCTGGGAGCATTATGTCTTCACCTTGAGTCTGTCCAATGCACTGTGCGCTTTGCCTGTTTAAAAAAACATGTCAATAGAAACAAACAACACCTGCTTGCATGGGCGAATGAACTGCTTGCTCAAGAAGGCTTTGGTGACAGCATAAGGTTCTGTTTTGGTTCCCACTAAAAATTACACAGCACGTGCATGGTTTACTTAATTTCCTGTCATCAAAGCAAGCAAGAAAATATTGTGGTGCTGAAATCTGCAACTGAGCTTAAAGAAGATGAACGCCACTGGGGAAATCGTTCCATGTAATGTCAAACATTTAGGATATATTGTTATATATTGTAAAATGATAATCTACACAAACATTTCTTTCCTCACTTTAAAATACAAGTTCTTTTCTAGTGCAGTTTTACAGTTAAATGTCTGCATCTTTCAATCACAGAGGGATAAATATGTATATAATGATATGTGCATCATCAAGCTATAATATCTTATTGTTAACTTTTGGCTATGTTCGGACTTCAGGCAAAAGTGTCCCAAATCTGATTTTGTTTCATGTGTGACTTTTTTTCACTTCAGTGTGAAAAGCATGAATCACATGAAATCTGATCTATTAAATTCTAATTTGGGCCACTTCCATATGTGGTCTGAACATTTGTATATCACTCTAGATATCTGAACTGAGTGTGTTGGCTAGCAGGTCTTGTGGAGAGGCTCCACCAGATGTAGTTAAAAGTAATGCTTGGCATACCACATCACGACCCCACGACTCCTGACTCCGACACCCACATCCAGACACACATCCATAATTAATTAAAACACGTGTCTGTCTGTCTCCTCTTCCTTGTCCTCGTTATCTGTTCATCAATTCACTGGCTTCCACTGCACATTAACTTATAATTGAAGCCATGAACACTGGCTTCACTGATTCCTTCTGCACAACAGTGTGCTGCGTGTGACGTCTTTGTTATTGTTCTTTTGGACATTCATTTCAGCACTTTGACCAGTTCACAGTGGAATCTGGTATTGGACAGAGTAACATTTAAACGTTTAAAGAATAATGTGAACAGCTGAGCAGTAAATCCGAATTGAGCACAAAGGCTTGCAGTGTGATCGTAGGCTTTGTTCCTTGTTGCTGCAAACGACTGCGCCCAAGAACATTTAAGAGGTTTCAGATATTGTTGGGACTTGTCCCAGAACCTGTTGGTCTCTGGTAAATGATGGAGTTTACAGTGCATGTGCACACCCTCATACATACCACATGCCTTCTTCGCTTTCTTGGCAGCAGCTTGTTTCAGAGCAGTTGATGCTTCACCTCTCCTCCAATTCTGGTAAATCCTCTCTGGCCCTTGCACGCTTCCAACCAGACATGGGAAAAGGCTGGGAAATGAGCCAGCATCATCATTTGTCTGGGTTGAATTTAGTCTCACACACACACACACACACACACACACACACACACACACATATTCCTTTCTTTCCATAGTTGGTAGAACACTCATTGATGTAACACATTCCCCAACCGTCACCCTAACCCTTAACCTAATTCTAACCCTCAAATGGCCCTTTGACATCATAAGGACCTGGCAAGCTGGCAGTGTAGGAATTTCCTCACAATGATAGTTTATGTAACAGATAACAATTTGTTCTCTTAACTATAAAAAGACATGCATGCACACACACACACAAGGCATTCAAGCACATATGCACACAAACAAGCATCATTCTTCACGTTTATATAGATGGTCTTGTTTACTCCT
This sequence comes from Pempheris klunzingeri, assembly GCF_042242105.1. Lineage (NCBI taxonomy): Eukaryota > Metazoa > Chordata > Actinopteri > Acropomatiformes > Pempheridae > Pempheris > Pempheris klunzingeri. Next base: position 9,089,696 of record NC_092019.1, on the reverse strand, counting down.
GTAAACTTGGTTTTTGGAGCCTTGTATGTGGGTGCATTTAATGATTTGTTGAGTTGCAAGTATGTGTGTCTTACTGACACACTAAAAGTTGTACATTAGTAAGCTAAAAGAGTATGGTGGCTTTTCAGAAGTCTATAGCCACGGTGACCGGTAGATAAATCCAAAGATTTTCCAGTTATTTTGTTTGATTGTGAAAATGCCTCATAGGTGTCTCTGTTCTTTTTTGTGCAAGATCATCTTCTTGCCACAGACATTTAACATAAAATTATTGTCACTTTGTTTTCACATTTACAGTCTAATCAAATGAAATTGGACATACAGTGCAATCCATCAAGATGTTACTTGTTTGATTCTGGTAATTGAACCAGTAATTGAATAGAAAATGCCACAATGGACAACTTATGTAATACTAAAGGCCCAAAGTGGAGCGTCTCAATGTTTTGTTTTAACATGTAACACCAGTGTGTAGCTTTATTGTTGTGGAAACAGCTGAAGAACTGAGTGAGTCACCTAGAAAGCAACACTTACGCAAAACAGACAGAGAAAACATTACTTTTCTAAAGGATTTAAAACTGTATTTAGCTTATTGAATACATCTAGTGCTGTAGGGGACAATACAAACAGGCAAATAGGTAATAGAATACTAGGTAATAGAATAAAACTGTGATAGTGGTTTATACAGTCTATGGATACAACATAACCAACATCAAGTTTCACATTCGAATGGTTGAAGCTTAGGGACTGTGAATTGTAACAGCAAACACGAACAAATACACCTCTGATCACTCTCAGCTAAATATGATCATTGTTTCTTAATTTCAAGAGTAGACAACATTTTTATCATATTCATCACATTTGTGGTTTGGTTGAAGAGCTATAGCTATTCAGAAATGCAGGGAAACAGCTAATCGCTGTTTGTCTGTGGCTTTCTCACACTACAGATGTAATATCGCAAAAAACATGCAAATTCTCATAGAAAAAGATAAATAATGTTGTTTTTTAATTACTTGCTTAGAGTTGGTTTAAGGGCTCATGTAAAAACACTTAAACAAACCCTGTTCTGGATCACTTGCACCACAGAGCAATGTTTTAAATGTTCTCGGACAATGCAATACACATTCCTGCTGTCAGTTTCACACTATTTTACTGATTGACAGTTGGTGGTGGTAATACACAAAGTATGTATCAATCATCCTTGCAAATTTTTTATGAGAAACAAATTGCATCCAGTTTGTTAAACCCAAAGGATACACACTATTGAGAGTAACAGTGAATGTATCAAGAACGCACCTTTAAAGGCTGAATGTCACACTGAAAAGACCAAGTACACAGAATTTACTCCCACTATTGTCCCAGTTGCTGCACAAATTGCAGTCACCATGAGAAAACTCCTCTCAATCTACTGTTATAACATGTTACAATAACGTAGATTCTCTCGATACGATGAGATGTTTTTCTCAAGAAAACACAGCACCATATCATCTTTGTTAGAACCATAGAGAACTATGTTGTTGTAACAGACAAACTTTCAATGTGATATGACCACAAGTTGAACCGTGCAGGGGCATTGATTTCTGACAATCCTAAAGTCCATAAGGAGTTATTGCAAAAACTCACGAAGTGCGTGCATGTGCGTAGGTACAGGATATGTGTGAGCATTTTGTGAGGCCTGCTTAGATTTGATCTGTTATTATTTATACATTAGTCATCTTCATCTCTGCATGTGTAGGTGTTTGTGCATGCATGCAAGTCAAGAGTGTACGTGTCTAAATGATAATAGAACCGAACGGACATTTGCCAATCAATTCAGAGAGCATGGCCACAGCAGAGTTCAGTCAAAGGTTACAGGTGTAAAGTCTATCAGCTTTGGCGTCCGGCTCGGTCTGGTTTACATGTGAATTGTATAATACAAACTTAACAAAAATTAATCAAATGAATCTGTATTTATTTTATTCACAACATCCAAAAAAATACAATTAGTTTAAGTTGGTGTCTTCCCTTGATAGTGCTAAAAAAAAATGTTCTGTGGCCTTTGCTTTCAAATGCATCATTGTGCATTTAACTTAAGTTATGCAATGTACAGTAAAAATGTGTGTGGTTCAAACACAAGCTTTTAGTGATCCACTTTAAGATTAATTCTAAGGAGAACTAAAGCCATCCCAGACATTAAGGTTGGCTTTTGCGTGTTTGGTTCTTGATATCTATGTGTTTCCATTATTTTGTCCACTCCATTTGGTTCAACATCTCTTCATTGTTTAGCTACACAAAGTCACAGACTTTTTCCCACTGGCTGCTTGTCGGGAAGTGTTAGCGCTCAAATCCTGGTTAAAGCAATTATGCTTCATGCTGCGAAACCAAATCTCAGAGCTAGCAAAAACTGGTTTGGGCTGGAAAAGGCACCACTTTTGTGCTCTGTGTGTGTGTGTGTGTGTGTGTGTGTGTGTGTGTGTGTGGGTCAGTATGATTTAAGTCACTTTCAGGGATGCAAAGGACCTAAGACCAATTGATTGGGGATGGCTTGTGCAACGTGGAATGGGAGCTGTGTCCCTAGTTGGTAAAATGCTGATTTTTGGATAAGTGGTTAAAGTTAGAATGAATGTGAATCTTTGTAAATACTCTACTACTGTGTGTGTGCATGTGTGTGTGTTTCTGCCATAGGCTGCGCTTTAGCATACAATACCTACATGACTGTATATGGCATCAATATTGTTACTGTCTCTTTATGCGTCATTCTCTTTTCATTTTCTCACTCCCAGTTGCAGCCCCACCTGAGGTAAACTGCTTACCCAGCACTCTGTTCCCAGAGACATTTAACTTTAAATGACATTTAGTGACACTCTGATGCAACATGTAGGGCAGCAGGTAGTAAAGGACAGCTTTAGGCATGATGACAGTGTAATAGTCTGACTGCATTGTCAGTCAGAGTTAATCAGTGATTTTTCTGAGAGCTTAAGGTCTCCATTGACCTACTTATAGGAGATGCATTATGGGAAACAGAGGTCAAGGTAGACCACAAGCTAACACATTTTTGACATATTAAGGAAGAAACCGAAATGGGGTTTCCTGCAACTGGGGCCTTGCTTCAAGGGAAATTCGAGTAGGTGCAAAGATGAAAGTACGGTTTAGCAAGAAAATGTGCGTACTTCCTTACTGAATAAGTTCTAAAAAAAAACAACCAAAAAAAGTCAAACTTTTGTGGATTCAAACTGTAATCTGTAAGTATGAATAGAAAAAGGAGGGTGACATTAATTTACCTATGAACTATTGAAGATTGTTTGATTGTGGAACCATATTACTTACAAACCACATGACTTGTATAGTACCTTGAAATTTTGAACATTCATGGTCCCCAGATGATAGGTCCTAATGACTTTGGTGACCCCTAAATTCCACCAATATTTTATCACCATATGCCTGCAAATCAACGCTCCCATTAGTCTTAGCTTGGCTCTGCGTTTAGTGCTAATTACCTAGTGCATGCTGCATGATGATGCATAATGACATTAAAATTTAACTCAGTGTATCACACTACCTAAGTACAGCCTCACAGAGCGGCTAACTTGGCTGTAGACACTTGGTTTTGTGAAAATTTCCCTAACACAGTTTGATGGCAGTTTGTGGCTTCAGAGTTTTATTAGAACTTTATAGAAAACCTGATCTGCCTTCAGGAACAGTCAAATTATTTAAGACCAATAATACTCATCATGACCACTGTCACTTCTGAGGTTATAATTCTACTGTTGCCTGTGTTCAAATCTAGATTTGAGAAGAAGTATGTTGAACCTTTGTCAAAATGTAAGATTAACAGACTCAGACAAAACCACCCTGACTCTCAGCAAACTGAACAACCGTCACTTCTGCACTTTAGACCAGACTGAGCTTTACATAGTAACAGCCAAGGTCAGCGTCGTGCCCCGTCTTCTATGGGCTGCTATAAAACTGGAGTGGTCAATTTTACTTACACACATTCAGCAAATCATAGGTCAACCTAATGTTCACACCTTCTCTGCACACCAGGAGTCGTCTCTGGTGAATAAGTGAATCATTTCTTGTGGTTTTTGTAGTTTTTGTTCGAGTTTTATCACTCAAGCAAAGCAAAATGGTTAGACACGAAACCTAATTGAATAATCATGTCAACAGATTGAAAACACTTAATAGCAGCCTTGTAGCTAAACTAAAGCTAAACTAAACTAAAACTACTCTCAGAAAAGAACGGAGACAAGGACAAGGATCAAATCAACTCAATCAGCCAAATCTTTGCCGTCACTCTGTGACATCAGTCGCATATTTCACAAGGTTTGAAAAAAGAATATTTACGAGGTTTTTCCATTTGCTTGTCATTCATTTGCTTTTATGGACTTTCTAGTTTGAGATTTCACATTTTTACTGTATATTGAACTCTGTCATTCCCTGTCATGACTGTGTGTTCATGTAAGGTGGAAAAAGTGAAAAAACTCCAACACATATTTTGTGTGAGAATCTTTGTCATTTTGTACACAGTACAAAAAATATAAATCAGTGGTGTTGATGGGTCCATTTCCGATGTTCTTTACAGCTCTGTTCAGCTATTCTAAACTAAAACTACAATATTACAAACTACAATATTTTACTGTATACAAAGTTTGCAATAACCTTCTGACAGTACATCCTCTATATAGAAGAAGGTTCAGTACTAAACCCAAAGTATATTTTTTACCATTTGTAAAACAGAGTCAATACTGTGATGGTGCTGCACAAAAGTTGAGGTGACAGTTGCAGAGGCTGATATTGACATCTGTAGTTTCACTTTTGTTGAACCTTGTTAAACTTAAAATTGAAAAATTGAGCTGAAATTGTAGGTTTTGATGGACATGTTCAGTTTTGATGGGTGTGTGACAGGTTTTGAGAAGTGTGGCATCATTTTACAAATAGAAGCAACAGAGCAAGCCTCACCCATGAGCTCCCAAAATACAGGCAGCATATTAAGTGTCCCACACTCTGGACCACTGCTACACTGGGTTAAAGGACGCTTATCGCTCTGTCCCCCATGCAGCCTTAGGACTCTCCGACCACTGTCTGCTTCACCTCATCCCGACCTACAGGCAGAGATTAAAAACTTCTAAACCTGTGGTAAGGACCGTGAGGAGGTGGACAGAGGAGTCAAAGCTGAAGTTACAGGCCTGCTTTAACTGCTCTGATTGGGGCGTCTTCGAAGCTGCAGCAACTGACTTCAACGAACTTACGGACATTGTGACTTTCTACATCAGTTTTTGTGAGGACATGTGCGTACAGACCAAGACCATCTGCACATACAACAACAACAAACCTTGGTTCACACCTAACCTCAGGAAGCTGCGTCAGACCAAGGAGGAAGCCTACAGAAGTGGGGTCCAGGCCCTGTTCAAGCAGGCCAGAAACAGGCTGACAAAGGAGATCAGGGTAGCTAAGAGGAGCTACAGTGAGAGGCTAAAAAACAGTCTCTCAGCCAACGACCCTGCGTCAGCTTGGAGAAGCCTGCAGCACATCACCAACTACAGGAGACCATCCCCTGAAGGAAAACCTCAGACTTGCTGACGACCTGAACAGCTTCTACTGTAGGTTTGAGAAGCAGTCCTTCCCACCTCCCACCCACACAATCGGACACTGCAGTCAATGTGGGACTGCACTTCATCCTGCATCACCTTGATTCCCCAGGGACGTACGCGAAGATTCTGTTCGTGGACTTCAGCTTGGCGTTCAACACCGTCTGTAGACAGACAAGAGGTGGAACAGCTGGTCCACTGGTGTAGTCAGAACCACCTGGAGCTGAACCCGCTCAAGACTGTGGGGATGACAGTGGACTTTAGGAGAAATCCCCCTCACCATCCTCAACAACACAGTGTCTACTTTCAAGTTTCTGAGATCCACAATTTCTTGTAACCTGAAGTGAAGTGGCCCCCCCTACATAGACTCTGTCCGGAAAAAGGCCCAGCAGAGGTTGTACTTCCTGTGACAGCTCAGGAAGTTTAACCTGCCACAGGAGCTGCTGATCACATTCTACTCCGCCATCATCCAGTCTGTTCTCTGCACTTCTATCACTGTCTGGTTTGGATCGGCCACCAAACAGGACAGGCACAGACTGCAAAGGACAATCAGGTCTGCAGGGAGGATAATTGGGGCCGATCTGCCCTCCATACAGGACTTGTACCTGTCCAGGGTCAGGAGGAGGGCAGGTAACATCTCTGCAGACCGCTCACACCCCGCACATAAACTCTTTAAATGCACCACACCTACCTCCACTGCACATACTGTTGTACTTATATTGTTCCTGTTCTTATTCTTATTCTTGTTGTAGTTTATTTCTTACTTTTTTACTGTACATAGAGAGACAAGTTTCACCGGAGTCAAATTCCTTGTTTGCTTGTACAAACTTGGCCAAATAAAGTTGATTCTGATTCTGATTCTGATAATGTGCTGTTTTTGTACTTTTGTGTGAAAGTAAAGTGAACGTACAAATGTGCCAAAGAAATCACGGAATGAAAGTGAATTATTTGTCCTTTCAGTAGGAGTTGAATGGGTTTGTAGGAGTAGGAGCTTAGTAATTTGTTTAGAAAATGAGTAGGAGGGGAGTGAAATCTGAAACCTGTCAGTCTGTCAGTGGCACAATCCTCCTCCTCTTTGGGTGGGAGATTCCAAGACATCATCTATATACTAAAAATAGTTACAAAATGGCATTAGTCATTTATTTACCTTTCAAAACCTCAGTTACAAAAACATGGAAAGAAGAACAAGGAATTTAACAAAATTAAAACAACAACAGTTAAAAACAGTACAATATAGTGTACGAGAAACGTCAAGCACAATAACACTTTGAAAAAAAATTTAGAAGACAGATTTTCTTCCACTCGGACATGTCAGACACGTTTTAAAATATGCCTAAATTCACTCAGTGTATTCAGTGTCCTGCCGGCTCTGCCTGCTCTGCTGTCATCTCATGCGCTTCACGTTCAGTTTGCTGGCATGATTTGAGGCCAAATCAAAGGCCAGTCACAGTGACCTGATTCTACTCTACATAGAAAGATGATGCTTAACTTAGCAGGAGTTCCTTGGCACATGTTGAAGTTGCAGAGCTTGCTCTCATTTTAAACTCATAAATGTTTATGAGAGGCATTGAATGAGCAATAGAATAAAGTAAGAAACATTTACAGAGGCTTGGTCATATTATTGCTGATCTATACAGAAGTCCTCTTACATTGCAAAATGTAAACTGGATTATCCCTGCTGAGTTTCAGCTCAGCATCTTTTCAAGACAATGTAGTAAATTTATTTACTGTTTATATTGTTGCTGCTGTAACAAGAAAATTTCCCCCTATGGGGGATCAAATAAAGAAGTCTAAGTCTAAATACAACCATGCCCCTGTTTGTAAATGAAGATGTAGACTGCAGGTTGGGGTATTTAGAGAAAATTAACCTTATCTGTTTCAGCTAAACTGACAATTCAAGCATTGAATTAAACCAAAATAATCTGCTGAAAACTGTGAAAGACAAGCGCACAGGTTTGTACATGCAGAATCCACTTAAACTGTTTTGTTAATATTTTACCAAACACAGCTGAGATTGAAAAGATTGGCTGATGTGTCACCCGACATATTTCAATCTAGCTTTCAGTGAATATTCCAGTTTTAATATTGCTGAAGTTTAATGATGCTGATGAGATGCTGCTGGATTAGTTATTTCCTGCCAGTAAACTGAGGTTGAAGGGGTTTCCAGCAATTTAATAAATAAAGGTCAGTTTACACGTCATGGGAAGTTCTCAGTCTGTGTAAACAAACCCGAGAGAGCAACTAAATACAGAAATTCTGTAGTAACAACTCTGGAGAACTTATGTTTGAGAGACATGAGCATTTATAAGACACGGAGCATCTATAACAAGACTGCTTGCTTTTCTTCACATGTGGTTTGTGGTCCAGGTCCAATACACATTGACTTATAAATGATCCATCCATCCATCCTCTATACCACTTATCTGTCAGGGTTGCGGGGGAGCTGGAGCCAATCCCAGCTGACTTCAGGCGAGAGGCAGGGTACACCTTAGGCTGGTCGCCAGCCAACCGCAGGGCCAACACATAGAGAGAGACAAACATTCACGTTCACACCTACAGGCAATTTAGAGTCTCAAATCAACCTAATGTGCATGTCTTTGGATTGTGGGAGGAAGCTGGGGGGAACCCACGCAACCACGGGGAGAACATGCAAACTCCACACAGATCCAGGTCCAAACCAAACCGGGAACCTTCTTGCTGCGAGGCAACAGTGTTAACCACCACACCACTGTGCTGCACTAATTGTTGTTGTTGTTGTTGTTGTTGTTATTTTTATTATTATTATTACCATCATCATCTGTAATTTTCATTACTAGTAGTCGTGTTACTACTGTGCATCTGTTTACCCTCCACAGCCTACACCACTCATCACGTGCACATTTGTGCATTCCTTATTCAAAAGAAACTCTTTGTACTTTAGAATATCTATTGTATATATTTTACTGTAAATTTCCATTTTATTTATTCATTGTAAATTCATGCATTTATTTTATATTACTATGTTTTGTAGTATGTGCTCCTACTTTTTATATTTTGACCACAACACCAAGGCAAGGTCTTTGTATGTGAAAACATACTTGGCAATAAACCTGTTTCTGATTCTGGTTCAACTGTTTGAAAGTGTTACGCAAACTGTTTTATAAATTGTTGTTTTCTTTACAGATATAGAAACAGACATACTATTAGTAACAGTTAAGCAATCTTTTATACAAAGCAAAAATAGTTTTTCTGTGTTATGAAACCACTATGAAACCCATTCTCACACTTAGGAATGAGCTGTATTTAGCCACAGACTCAGAAAGATTAACGCAACTTTCACAACTGAGTGACACAGGCAGGGTGTACGAATGGGTTCAGTAATGTGATTACTTGACCAGTTCTGATGATGCTGCCAGCAATGCACTGCCATTAAGGTCAAGGGGGATTTAATCATATGTTTTCACTCTAAGAATCTAATCTCTGCATTGTAATGAATAAACAACAAAATGCACATCAATAGAAATGTTTCTCTATTCAGTAATATAAATTTTATATGCATGATAAAAGTAATTTAAGTCGACATGGGCCTGTTGCCTCAGAGTTTCAGGAAGTATTTCCATCTGTTTCCGCAGTTTAAACAAAAGGTACACAGCTGCTGCAACGGCCAAACCAGTATGAGGAGTAAACACTATGTCATAACAGCGAGTTGACCCTTTTCATTAAAAAACACTTTCATTAAAAATGACACAGGTGTAAATACTATAATGAATGATGGGCAGATTTAGCTACTTCTGTTTTAGGGTCCTGGTATTGTGTCATGGTTAAGTGAACAGAGATAATCTTATTATCTTATCTTATCTCATTAGTAACATCTGTGCTTTTCCTGTCAAAACATCTGTTATTCAACTGTTATTCAACTTTAATTCAGGCAACAGTGATGCAAAGACACAAAGACATGAGGACATTTCATTTGATTAAAGCATGACTGACAATGAATTAGATTGAGGAGGAGAAAATGGCTTTACCTGTTAAATATGGGGAAATGGAGCACAATTTCAAGGCAAAATGTTGGGTATTGTTCATAACCACATATCAAACACTCCATGTTTCCACAGATACTGAATTGCCACACTAAATAATGAGGATGCGCTACTGATAAGACATTAAGAATTATCCAACATAACGTGCAGCCACTAGGACAATTATATCTGAATTTTGAATATTCCCCTCAAATAAGGCATTTTAGTATTAAAGGAATAACATTAACGATAGCATTTGTAGTGATGTTGTAACTGGTCGCAGGGATTTTGACTTTATCTTTATTCTAATTACTGTACAACTAATAAACTGTAACACACAAAGACACGTTTCAAGGTGTCACCTTGCTTTTCTGTGACATCCAAATGTTTTAGCTCATGCACAAGCAGTAGTCGTAAACAGTGGGTCACTTCCTGTGGCAAATGTGGTAATATACAGTAGACCCAGACACCAAAGCAGACCCTTTAGGCAATTACTGTTTTAAATCTAAAGGCTTAGTTACCTTTATAAATTCGTCAAACTGCTTTCTACAGTAGCACATACTGATTATTGCGTGGCTCATGAGTGGATGAATAATAGGTCAGGTGAAGCTCAATGAGGGCACCTACTGGGGAGATGAGGCATGACAGGAGGCACAAAGTGAAGTACAACACCAATCACCTTTTATCTATTATCCAAATGAAACACCTGTAATGATTAACTATTTGGTGTCAGGAAGTGCCTCCAAAATGCTAACTTAATTTTATCCCTACCTGACTGTTTAGCCACCACACATACCAAATAAATTATTCAAATGATCAAACAGTTTCTCAAGACCTCTACCCCCACATCTGTCCAAAAACACGTTTGCCTTCCAAGTAATTACATTGGTCCTGTATTAAGATATCTTAGTTTGTTATGTTATTGTCACAAACAGATAAAACGTTTGGGTCTAAAGAACATATGCAACAATCTTATGTACAATAAAATCAGTGGTAAAACTATAAAAAGGGATTGCAATTAACAAAACTAACCCCAACCCTTAACATCAGTGACAGAAATTAAACTGAAAAATGTGACAGTTACGTAACAAATCTAATCCCATAGAAACCCAAACTGCTTCACTGGTCCTTTTAATACTTGAATAAACATTAGCTAGACAACAGCCACTGAAGCAGGTATTGTATTTAGGCATTTGCCAAGTATTAAAAATCCTTTGTTGTTGGTAACCTACAGTACAACACTTCTGCTGGAAGGAAGAACAAATCTCTGAAATTATAGTACATTATTTTATAAGTAAGTAAATTAGTGAGTTCATCCCGTTTCACTAAATTAGAATTTAAGCTGATTTTTCAGTGCAGTCACGTTAAGAGATCAAATCAAGGAGAGCACGTATTTGAAATTGTTTTTGTATCACATAAAATGGTGTAAAAAAAAATGCAGGTACATTTGAGATATCCTTTCAAGACCTTTTTCAGCTGATGGTGACGTGGGTGATCTTATCACGACTTCCAGCAAAGAACATTTCCTTGTCTTGCTCCGTTTCGCAACAGACATAAATAACGATCTCGTATGGATCAAAATAAATGACAGCAGAGGAGGTGATTTTATTTTGCTGTCAAAAATGAGTGAAAAACACACTTTTATAGATGCAAATGAATGAAATAAACCGGAAAGATCATCACTCCAGACCTCGCAGTTTTTGAAAATTAGATTTTTTTTCTGATGCACTCACAAGAGTCTAGTACTGTAGAAATACATCCTTGATTAATCACCGGTATGAACTAGTGTTTTTATGTTTCTGTACATGTAATACAGTAACACTGATGTACTGTTCTGTACAGTTCAGTGCAGTTTCATTAATGCATTCAACTTTTCTTTTGTCCTTCAGGATGAATAAGGTTTATGTTATATTGAAAAACGTGATAAAACATACACTGTATGTCGGCTCATGGGGTTTATAAAACATCTATTCACACATGTTGTATGCATATAATGTAGTTCACTTAGTAAAAAACAAACCAGCTACTCCTCCCTACCCACATCAGAAGATTCCCATCACACTAGTGTGTAAGTAAGTAAACACACCATATTATACATGCTTTTTATAGGCATGGTGATCCAGTAGAACCAGTTGAACCTTTTATGCTACACTGAAAAACGCCACGTGTTCACGGCATTTCTTCGTCCATCGACCTGTTGGAGGAATTCAATCACCTCTTTTAACAGGAAAATGCTGTTCTTCTTCTATTATTTGCAGATTAATTCTTGGTTTGGCCAGAATTTTAATTTATTTAGTGAAATGACACAAAAGACTTTGTCATACATTTAAAAAAAAAAAAATCTTTTTGACAGAAATTCTACAAATCATTATTTCAGCACACAAGAGGCAATGGCACAGAAATAATCAGTATTTTTCACATTTCAACCTTATTCTTAAATGCCATTGAATGCACTGGAGAAACCCATCTCTCATAGCCCTGAAAATCAATTTGTGGGAAAAATGTGAAAAAACAGATTTGTCCTCTCTGAAACACCAGCATGCAGCCGGCAAGAATTCTGTTGACGAAACAGTCCATTTATTAGCTGTTCCTGGGCTTTTAATCGTATCACATGGTATTTATCTGCAGACAGAGTTTATCTTCTGTTATTTCTCTGACCAAGTTTGCTCTATCCAAGGTCAGTAATGAACTTTGAAAATCAACTTTTAAACCAACATGGACATGAAATCTTTAATGTGCTCAGAAAAAAATTGAAATTTGAATGTCTACTTTTCCATGGCGACTGGACAAACCCCACCTGGTAATGAAGATTGTGTGACATGATTGAAAGCTCTGGAATACTAAATGGACCCTTGGCTATATTGCTTTACCAACCACGTTTCCAAAGAATGAACTTTGAAACTGTATTTGAGTGATGTAAAGTGAATCAAAATAATGTTCCACAGGTTAAAGAAGGACACTATGAATTAATCAGAAAGGTTTAAATGTTATGAGACACAGATTCACAAGACATGGAGTTTACAAACAGGTTCGAGTCAGTAAAGCACAAATGCAGTATGTGTGACTGCATTTCCTGTAAGCGTGGTGTTAAACCAGCTGCTGAACAAAAGGACAAAGTTTAGAATCATGTTTTTGTCCAGTTTCAATTTTAAATTCCATGAACCTCACAGAGCCTGTCTGGCGGGAAGGCAAGTGTGTGTGTGTGTGTGTGTGTGTGTGTGTGTGTGTGTGTGTGTGTAGATAAAGCAGGCTCAGTGTCGGCTCATCCTCTGTTCAGGACTGACGTTGGTTTCAGGAGATCACTGCTGCAGGTGAGTCTCAGTATCTTTATCTGCAGATTTTAACTAAGTGGGTCACAGCTCATGTTTCTTGTGGCCAACTTTAACAGCATCTTCCTGCGACTACAGGCACTAAACATTTAAATTCTAATGACTTTATGTTATTCACTGTTATTCAGACTGACTTTAGGTAACGTAGAGCTTGCTGAGTCACTACTAAAAATGTCAGATTGGTTTCATGTCTAAAGAAATAAGCTCTTGACATGATGATGATAATGATGATAACGATGAATTGGTTTGTGATTCCAGTGTATTTGGACGTCTTCCCACGCCAGAATGTTTTCCTTCTTGTTCTTTGCTTTGCTTTGCGCCGGCTGCCTGGCAAGACGTAAGTTGTTTACCCATCTGTTGAGTCCATTTGGCACCAGCTTCATACTTAGTCACACAAACATTGAACTTTGAATAAGATGAGTTGAGTCCAGAGGCAGCAGCTTCCTTCTTGTCCTTCACATAATAATCATATGTTTATATATATATTTTATCTCTCCAGCTACCTTGGTGCACTACTCCTTCTCTCGTGCAGTTGGAGGTGGTTCTGGCACTTCTTTCTCCACAGAGGGAGAAGGAAGGATCACAGCTGTCAGGGTCTGGGAGATTTCCAACTCTTATATCACTGGGTCAGTCTCCCATTGTTGTTTTCCTGATGAATTATGGACTGTACAAAAACTATTAGGGGTGATAGGGGGTCAAATTCCCCTTATTGTTTCAAAGGGATTCTGTGTTTATCACTTCTTTCTGTGCATTTGGTCTCTTGTCTACCTGTTCTTGCATGATTCATTAAAATGTCTTGCTACAATGGTCTCTATCTGAAAATGCTTTTTTTATTTACTACCATCACCTCTCCTTGTGTATATTATCCTTGGTGTTTAACAGTGTGTTTGCTTCCTCCTGTCTCTGTCCTTGCAGTGTCCAGCTGTGCTACGATCACATTTGGTCTCCAAGGATTGGTCGCACATTTGGCAAAGCGCACGAGCTGGTGCTGTACGACGAAGAGGTTATTATTCAGGTCAGAGATTTCACTGATATTACAATATTAGTTTGTTATTGTTCTAGGGGTAATATTGATTATACAATGTAATTTATTTCTACAATAAATTAACCATCTAGATGTAATACTTGTTGACAGTTAGAGATGTGATGGATTTTATATTCATCTGTCATTATGTATGACATCCATAATTTATTTCCATATTGAGGACTAACCACATGTAACAACTGTAATAATGTGCTCACACTGTCATATTTCAGGTCTCTGGAAAATACCACAGTAACTACATCTATCATCTGATATTTGGGACCTCCAGAGGGCGCTCTCTGATTGCTGGCCAACCATATCAGGTCTTTACCTTCACTTGTTTTATCTCCACTTGTCAAGAATCATCAATACCCATGCTAATGGTCACATATTAACTTTTGATGTTGTGTCACAGACCTCCTTTAACTTCTACCCAGTCCATGCGGACGCAGAACTCAGAATGCTGAGTGGCACCTACAATGTCAATGGGATTACTTCACTGGCAGCTCACTGGGGAGTGGTCTACATGGATCAAGGCAACAGCAGCGACATTAGCACATGATCAAAGACTGAATAAGTGATAATAATCCAATACTGATTGATAACCATAAACTTTAATCAACCTATATACAACCATTAAGAAATTATTCAATCTACTTGATTGGTGCTGCATGTATTAATATAAGTGCACTGGTTCAACAATGTTCAACAATGACAATAAAAACAGAAATATGGTGCCTGCTGAAGATAAACTCAGTTTATGACCCTGTGTGGTGCTGGTAAATAATGGGATGTTGTACAAATACATTATAGTCGATACATTTTCAAATGTTTTTTAAATGATGACATTTTTCAAATGAAGGGATTTTAATATAATATAAGCATTTTGCACATCTACGGCACTGAAGGAAACAAAGCAGTGACTAATTGCACTTCAAACATGTCAAATGCAGCTTGTTGACTGTTAACTGTAAAGATGACAAGAGTAAGTCTAAGTGTACTCAGTATCTTCATTCTGTTTTTATGTCCTGTATTTTACCATTTTCTGGGAAAAATGCACTTAATTTTACATGAAATTAAAAGTTACTGGACACAGAGATGTAGACACGGTGACTGTTCATTCCTGTGTGTGTGACACTACAGTATATACAATCTCAAACAACAGCAAAAATGGCAGAAATTATTTCTTTTCAAAAATTTGGTCCGTCAGACTTTTTTATATTTTATGAGCCAACCTGTGCCCTCAATGGACTCAACTTTACTACTGTTTAGTTAGATCGTGTAACATGCAACAAAGGTACTTCATCATGATCATATTTACAGTTTCTATACAATTTTAATTTGACTGGTCCATCAGACACGTTCCTCAATGAGAAAACTATTGTCCCTCTTCTGTGGTTTTCCAGGCACGATAACTCAGGTAGCTGCTTCCTGCATAGCACAGTGTGGTCAGAAATGCAAAGAACTGAAAAGTGTGAAGGTTGGAGAAAAGATTAGAAAAAACATGGGAAAAATAGAGGAAAATAGGAAAACAATGAGAACGAGTAAAGTTGAATTTTAATATCTCAAAAGCATAATTTACTCTAAATTGATAAATTCACTCGTCACCTACACACTCAAGTCAAAGCATTGGTGAAATGTGTTTGTCTATGTAGCACACAGCTAATGCATTTACAGTACATGTCAGCATACTGTAAAACAACTGAATTGCCTAATGGTCACATGTTCAAAACCCTTTACTCAGAAAAACTGCAGAAAAAGGCAAATATTTGCACCAAGGTGTCAGTTGGCAGCTGTGCTGTTTGCACCCAGTGTGGTCAGTATACTTTGTGTTTAACGTAGCCTACCCTTACCTTACATATTTGTAACCCACTTTGACTCCTTACTTTTACTCTAAATACACAGATTGCTCAGTATTGGGCCATTGAGTCGGCTTTCCTTTTTTACACTGTACCAAACATTGCCAGCAAATTGCTGCTCTAGAGTGTGAATTTAGACAGCATATTGACTTTCCAGAAGTAAAAGAGGCATGAGGTGTTAACACAACATCACTGATGTCTAATGGCATCCTGTCCTGCCGGTTCATCCTTTTTTACGCACACCTTGATTTGGCTCTGCTACCTCCTCCGCTACAGGCTCAAAGGTGGAGTATGCTCTGTGCATACTACATCATTGGGCCTTGTAGCTGCTATCCATCTATTTAACACCTGGGTGCAAATAGACACTCTGAATCTAGTCTTTTTCACAGTGCAAACACTTTTTGCACACTTCCTACATTTTCCTGCACGTGTGACTGTTGTATTATTCCTCTGTATTATCCTCGTTTTTCTCGTCTGCTTGTGTGTAATGTGGACATACTTCAGTGACATTTCCCTCAACAGATCATGAAGACAGGAGTGATCTTACCGCAGATGCCGCCCAGCAGTTGTAGTTGTGTCGCCCCCTAATGGCCTGGTTGACTGAGAGAGCATCTACTACAGCTGTCACCAGATACAGAGCTGTAGCGCTGGAGTTCAAACACAGCAACTAGAGGAAAGGAAGAGACAAACAGTGAATTAGAGAAGGAACAAAACACTGAACAGAGAAGAGCAGATTTTATCAAGAGGAGTGAAACAGACTTCTTGTATAGTGCGTGTGTGTGTGTGTGTGTGTGTGTGTGTGTGTGTGTGTGTGTGTGTTTGTCTGTTACCATTGTCGTCCATGGGATGAGTGGCATCCTACTGTGAGCCCCAGTGAGGTAAATTACAAACAGGCAAACAGTCAGAACCCAGCACACGACGGCACAAAACATCACCCAGCAGAGAGCAGAAAGATGAATATAGTCGGTACCCCCAACCAGAATCCACACCAACATACCAAACACCTGGAGGAGAGGAGAGGAGAGGAGAGGAGAGGAGAGGAGAGGAGAGGAGAGGAGAGGAGAGGAGAGGAGAGGAGAGGAGAGATAATTGTATCTATCTACACTTAGTGAACTGACACTGCTGTTCTGTCAACGAAATACTGATAGACCCTCATTGATTTCAACAATGACATCTTTTAAAGTCATGAAAAGAAGACAGAAAAAAAGGGCCATGTCATAATGAGCCATGAAATTTAGCATTTTTAGGCAGTTGATGGACAAATTTGCTTACAGAAATTTCAAATAAACCAAACCATAAAAACCATAACAATAAGTAGTTTCATGTCACATTTGTTTTTAAAAGCCTACTGTGCTATTCATTTGTCACTCCATGAGTAATTTCTAAGTTCCTAACACCCATTATGCTCCATCTCTTTTGAATAAAAGTGTTGTGGTGAGTAACTAAATCTCTTTCCTTCCAACACTATTCCAAACCCACCCTTCCTGTTTCACAACAAAAGATTCCTGCTGGATGTTTCATATCACAGGAAGAAAACATTTTCTGGTGTGAAGCAGGACTTTAAGAGGACTCAGTTTCTTGAAATAAAATGAAAATGAAATATTTTATAGGTTCCCAATTTGATAATATCAAGATTAATAATGTTTCAGTGCGACTGACATGTTGATGTAACCCAAAAACATGACATTGTAGTTTAACTTTTTCAGGATGATGATGTAAAGCATGTAACTTCAATTTTTTATCACCATCTAATGTATCTGTGATTCCAAGTTATGCTACTATACAGTATGATCTGATGAATCTGTTATAATAAATAGCTTTAGAGTGTCTGTTATTGGTTTCTACTTTTTTATAACATTTGTAATCACATTATAGGAGAGTGGCCTGCCCAGCCTCGGCATGGCAGCCAGCCAGGCTGTATTTACAGAAAGGCTGTCCTCACCGATTTGGAAAGGAAGAGACACAATGAGGGAGAGAAAGGAGGAAGAGTGGATTTGCTTGGTGTGTTTTTGGTTAACTTCCTATTTTCTTAGAAAAGTATTTCTTACTTTTTATGTAACTCGAATAAATTCAGTCTAAGGACCACCAAGATCTATATATGCTGGTGCTATCATGACGTTCAGATCTGATTTATAGGAAAAGATTATTGAGTCCTTTTTTTTTCTAAAATCTGAAAATATAACATATTTTTTTCTCTATCAATGTCTCTCATAAACAGCAAAATAATTATTTCTTCCCACCAATGATTTTTAAAAGTATAATCAGCTGTTTTAATTGTGAGATTCTTCGTCCTCAGCTCAGTAGTGATGATATGTCAGATATGCTGAACATTTTCTAATGACAAAATTAGAATGCTAAACATCTTATTATCCATATTCACTCACTATCTCAGCCAGGTGGAGCACTCCTCTGGATGTTGTGGTGAAGTGCTTGTCGAAGGCCAAAGTGGAGGTGGAGATGTTGCACTCTGGTGCTGAGGGAGTCCTGCGGGCCGACACCACAGCGTGTCTGTCCATGGTGCATTGACGCAGACAGTCTGTGTGCTTTCAGTCAAGTTGTCGCTGGCAGAGGAAGTTGGGTTCCTGTCCCGGACTCCAACAAGGACACCCCTCTGTGAACCAACTCGAGAAAAAATGACCTTTTTCCTCTGTTGGGTATTTCAAAAGTTAGCAAATTTACACTCTAGAGGTAATTTGGTACTAAAAAGATAGCTAGTTAGGCAGATAAATAGTTATATGTTGGGTGCATTGTTCTGTCACTGCTTTTTTATAATAATTTTATGTAGGAGCCATAAATAGGAAAGGAGAAGGAGATGATAGTCCCTTCAGAAGTATCTACTGATAATGATAGTTTTGCTGCTGATGATAAATGATGCTGATAGGTGAGAGGAAGAGGTGATGTCTGCGTGAGGGACCAAAGTAGTGCTACTTATAGTTTTGCCTGTTTTCGCCACCTAACTACAATTATTGACTATTTATGTTGATATAATATATTCCAGGCTGTCACTGTTTGCAGCCACACCGTGACAATCAATTTGCAGAGATTCAGTCTTACTTCATTTAGGTAATCCACCACGATGAGTGGTGAATTTATTTTTGTGGTACATCAAAAGATGCTGCGATGCCAAATAGATAGAGAGCTGCTAAAACAGAATTGCAACATTAGAAAGACAAAACCCAGAAGATAAACAAGGAGATGGTTATGGTTTAAAGGGTAATGCCAGTTTCTAAATTCTACTACTAATCCGTTAAAAAAGCAGCTGCTTACTACATCAGAAAATACCACCTGGTCTGATAAGTTAGATGGTGGAGGGGGAAACACACACCAGCAGGGAACACTTTCACACTCACATATGCATTACCATCAATAATAATGTGACTTTGGCATGAAGATAAGGATAACAAATACACATATTACATTATGTATCTCCAGTTCAGCAATTCAACTGTATTAGTGAAATGAATTGACATAATTTGAAATCAAGATCCAGTCTCATTAAAGGTTCTTGTACAATGGATATACAAATATTGTTACCTGCTGTATACAATATGTCTCTTAATTCACTGAAAACAGAGAAAGCTTCCCCCCAGATAGATGTGAAAACTTCCTTCTAGTGTCATTATATTTATGTACTCAATCACTGTAAAAATGTATATTGTGTATGTATAGTATCTTCTCTGTTCAATTTTTTTCATTTTTCCAGACTGTATGTTGTTTTTCAAGCCAGTTCAAGTGAAATCTCATCACGCTGTGAAAAAGAGATCCCAATCTCGATGAGACTACCTGTTTAAACAAAGGATTAATAAAATTCTGTCAAACACCCAAGTGATGTAAGAAAACACAAAGCATGCGGAGGTGGACTTTAAAGAGGAAATCTTGCAGAGAGCTTGTTGCTGCGTCGAGCTGTTTCTGACCACTAGGAGAGTTTTGTGCTGGTGAGATTTTTGTCCTTATTAAAAATCCAGCACTCTATAAAAATAAGTGTGCCCCCTGCTGCAGTGCAGCTATGGAGGCAGTGAGTAGCTTTGACCACTGGGGGGCAGTAGTTACCCATGGACAAAAAGTAAACTGCTCCAGAAGAAACGGCAGAGCTCAGGGACAAAAGATGCCAGGTTGAGGCCAATGACTGTCGCCACTGTGGACGTGTAAATTGTTTTTCTCACTAATTTATTCTTTACTTTTTGCAGTTAATAATGAGACTAGAAGCACACAACAACTGCAGTCATGATTACACGGCTCATGTAACTGATTACCTGAGTGCTCCCTACAGAAGCCGGTGTGCATAAGGCCTGCCTGCACAAAGCAGAAACTTGGATGGCTGAATGTTTCACTCTGCTGTGATCATTGCATGGACATTTATAAACAACTGTGTGTGTCTGTGCTGATGGAAATCAATTTTTTAGTTCATGAGAGAATAGAGGGAAAAAGATTACAACAACGAGAATAAAAGTACACCAATGTATACAATGATAAACAAGAAATGACCTTTAAATCAGTGAAATTGTATGTTTCTCGGCTCTGGCAGCAGTTCCCTCATGGAAGTAATTCTAGCTTTAACTCCGATTGGACTGAAACAACCAGGTGAATGTAAAATCAGTTTTATTACAAAAGGTCAAATGGTATGAAGAGATTTTGAGTAAAATCAAAACAGCTCTACTTCCTTCAACACCTGCCAACAAACAGACCAATAACCTTGACATTAAGATGCTTTGTGGCGTTCTGCTGAAGTCAATATCTGGGGTCACGCATTATCTGACTGGATATTTTTCATGATTTATCTTATGTTACTTGATAGACTAATTGTGCCCTGCTGAGCACATTCTGCTCTGTGCAGCAATATATCCACTGCAGCAATCTATACCCTCTAATCTATATTACTCTCTCTCCATTTACTGAACCAACAGGCCAGCTTTTCTTACCTTCCCTGTGCTGGCCTGTGGCTACATGTAGCCAGTACAATAAAAAACAAATGGAAAAGCACAGTATTGCTGTATATGGGATTGTCAGCCTGCACCCAGAGACATTAGATTATCTTTGAGAGTAATAAATTTTCTATATGAGCTGTCTAACAGCTAATTATCACAGCAGGATGGGGGTCATTTCACTTTCATCCTATTAATTAAAAATGGAAACACAATCTCAATGTCGTTTACTAATGTCAGAGCACATTCTTAATTATTTCTCGAATGTGACCACCTTCAGAAAGTTTGAGGTTTTACCCACTCAGGAGACTGTGTGGGTTGTGGTCCATGTTGCGTATGCGAGTGTGTGTTTGTAATTATTGTAGTTCCTTAATAAACTCAATGAAAAAAAGTTTTTAGTTTTATAGCAAACCCTCTGTCGTTCATTTTTATAGATGGTCAGTGGCTTTTAGGATTGATTTTAATTCATTTTTGTTTTTATATTGTTATTATATTATATAAGTTGTATCTCCAAAATATGGTATATTGTAATATAGTGTTTTGGTCTGACATGAAAACCTGGATGTGTTTCCACTCAGAGGAACGAATGGGGACACATGATCATATTTGTTATGGTGTGATGTGTCCCATGAAGTGCATTTAAACTTTCTCATCTTATATAACACACATTAAGCATCCTTTTTAACAAAGGTGTCTTCTCCAAAATGTGCTGCCAACAGAGTATCTGTACTGAGCGTATGAATAATGGAGGCCACTTGGGAAAGCCATGATTGATTACAAGGCCGATTGGAGTTGCTCTAAAGTTATTTGAGAGCTTTCTCATTGAATTCGTCTCCATCTTCCTCTGCAAACCTTTTCTCTTCCTTTTCTTCCTGCTCCACCTACTCAACAACCTCTAATCATCTAGTGCCATTATTTGTCTCCACAGTAGCCTTCATCACTTTTCACTTAATCATTAATCACTTGTGACATGTGCTCAACTACTCTAGTAAAATGAACTGGCATGAAGCAGCATGAATGGGATTTTTATAGCCGACTTAAGTCATATTTAAATATATGTAGAGATGGATGGACTTTTGCAAAATGACCCAAAGGTTTGAAATTTTCATTAGTTGTTGAAAGACCATGTACAATAGATGAAGAAATGCACCAGTGAATTGGAGGAAAACCATCTAATACCAGGAAATCCTTTAATCATGGATGAACATACAGGTATCAGTGATAGGGATCCTATCAATGAATATTGGTGGATAATAACATGGTGGATGTAGCCACCATGATCTCATATAGTCCAAATTATAATTAGCATTAGATACAGAAAGCTTTCCATTCATCAATAACCTCGTCCCTCATCTAGTAGTCGCTTTCTTAGGTTCTCCAAAGTAATTATCCTGTTGTCTCAACAGCTCAATTAAAATTGAGGTTCTCCTTTAATTCCATGAAATACCACAAAGGCTTAGAAGCACACAGGTGATTAATGGTTATTACTTTGTTTTTGTGTTTGGTGCTTCTGTGGTTTGCACACTCACATCTTCACCTTCTTGGTCTTAATATAAGAGTTTTGATAACTAATGATAATAATAATAATGAAAATGGCAAAAACTTTCACTTGGCCTATTCATATGCATAAAGTTAACCATAGACTTTGTGTTATTAGGCTTATTATGTATATAATCCATGTAGGAAATTAGGAAACAGCAGCGAATATGTAATGATGCACTATCAACATCAATTTAGTGCACCAACTATAACCAAACTACAGAATCATGATCCATGCTTGCAGAATTTAGCAAAGGACAGCAATGATAATTTCCATACGATAATTAGACTATGTGAAACATTATTATTAGAATAGTCATTCTATTTTCTGTTGATGGAAAAATAAAACTTCATGCTGTTAAGCTGTAGTATCTCACTCCCTGTGTTGCTTCAGTTCATTTACATATAATTAAAGTGAACCCATATTCAGTCAGCAAAGTAACCGTCACCTCAGAGTGATTTAATTGAAAAATAAATAAATAGAAATAGAAATAGAAAGAAAATAAAATGAATAGAATTAGTTTCCCATAGACTCCAGAGGGAATTATGCAATAGACTAAAAATGTGCAGTTATGCCTACTGTTGCTGGGGTTGTTTTTTCACTTCACACCATCTTTTCTGAGAGTGTGGAGAGAAAAAGAGTGAGGTATCACATCCCTGTTGGATATGACAGAGCTTTTATTTAGTCTTTCTCTCCTACCTTCCCATCCTTAAACTGTCTTTCCCATTCTCACCATTGTCTTCTTTGCAGTGCTGTATTTACTCTTCTATCTTTGCCTCTAATTCTCTCTCCCCTGTTCTGTCTTCCTCTTGGTGGTGTGTTTAGATTCTGCTGCTGTGACACAAAGCCTCGCCACTGTCACACACACGCTGCACCATTTACTGAAACTCTACATGCAAAGATGTAAATAACCTGAACTCCGCCTGAACCTCCCCATCCCCTCTACACACACACACACACACACACACACACACACACATACTAATAAATGTGTGCGAGCCCAGATGCTGCACTGTAATTGGCCACTGTGGCTTCCTGCTGTGGTAAAGATATTTTTAATGCACACACTTAAACACACACACACTAATCCTTGCCTCTGCAACATCTGCCACATCCCCCAACACATGTGCTGGTTAACTGTAACCGCTCAGACACACACATACACGCATCATGCACGTACCCGGTGTCACCATACAGGCTGCCCCTCCCAGTTTAACCACCAGCCCTGACATCAGTTCTAAATAAAATGATGTGGTTGTTCAGGGAAAGGCACAACCTCGCCCTCTGAGACTTCAGCTGCTGTTTTTTCATCTTCTGCAGTGTTTCCCTTGGATTGTTTTCTTGGTTATGTGGAAAGGCCTCTGGATCATGTGATGTTAAGCATTTCCACTTAAAGTTGTAGAGAGAGAGAATAAATATTATTCAAAAAAAGTCCATTTATCTTGTGACAAAAAAAATCTATCAGAGCAAACTAACCATTTCTTGAAATATATGGGCTGTGGAACACCTAATATTTCCTTTGAGCCTTTAGTCAGTCTTTGTTAAATGTCTTTCTTTGTTGATCTTTAACCTGCTTTTTCTCTTCTCACATTAATCTTTGTTCTGTCCTCAACTTAAGCTTAATTTCCACCACCGGCCTTATTAACATTGGCTCGTTTTATGTCAAAAAGACACAATTTCCCTAAAGGTCAAATGCTGTACTAAAGGACAGAAGGGGCTATTCGTTTTTTTTTTTTTTTCTGTGTACGTTGAGTGCTGCTGTCCATTTGTGTTTGGCTGAAGTAAAACATGCTTTCACAGTAAATCTTTAATAAATAAGATGATATTATCTTAAACAGGCTGGTAGCTATTGGGATTGGAGCTCAGTAGAAAATAATAAATGAATGTCCCTAATTAGGAAATCGTTGGCGGAGAAGCCGTGGCCGCTCTCACCTTGTTGACTCTGTGTTAATAACTAATAGAGTGAGCTAATATTGTTTAAAATGACTGAAGCTCTCAGTTCTTTTAACATCGCTGATAGGCAAGTACAGAGCCTATTGTCTAACAATAAAATATTTAGCAAATCTTGTTTTAACCTTCTAGTTATAGTAATGCAGCTGATGTTTTTAAAATGTGGCCTGAAATTGCAGGATTTCATTTTCATTTTTATTCATTTATTGATGCATTTTTTAATAATGCTTTACACTGACAGCTGAAGTGGGTGACATGCATAAAACTCATGGTGCAGGGATATCCATATGTTAATAATCATAATACATAGAATTAAAATTTAGTGAGAATGAGAATAACAATTTCTGTCTGATACTGTTAAATAAAAACCTGACAAATCAAGATATTCATCACAATGATATGAAAATCCTATAGATTCTTGTTTTGCCATACAGTAGTCCTGCTCACAATGTTCAGTATATACCCAGAAATATGTAAGTGATCGCCACCACAGTATGTCAAAACCACTGACACACTGATATCATCTGGTATACGATAGTGTCTAAATCCTTCATACGCAGACCATGGTCCAAATGTTTTTTTCTCTAAGACAATTAATTAGTATTCAAGTGTGGCAGCATGTGTGCAGAAGATTTCTTTAAGATTTGTTATATTTGTGGTAATATTACAGAACATGACAATGACGAGAGGCTTCATTGCTTTGTCCAGGTTGGGGGAGCGATCGGCCCTCCATCTCTCTGTGAGCATTTACTATCTACTAACCTTACTAGTTAAGAGAAATAGAGGGAGGGAGGAAGGGAGGGAGGGAGAGAGGGAGGGGAGGCAAGCAAAGAGAGAGAGAGAGAGAGGGAGAGAGCAAGCGATGGATGTATCAAACAGCAGCCCCCTGCTGAGCGGGGAATGGAAAAGCTGCTGGCACCAACATGAATATTTCAGTAGATAGCTACAGCTCTCTGTACCCCTCTCTCTCTCTCTATCTCTCTCTCTCTCTCTCTCTCTCTCCCTCTCTCTCTGTCTTTCTGTCTGTCTCTCTCTCTTTATCTGTCACTCTCTCTCTCTCTCTCTCTCCGTCTCTCACCTTTCCCTTCTCTCCACTTCCCTCCCTCTTAACTCTCCACCACCCCCACCCCTTGCTTCTCTCCCTTTACTCTCTTGTGGAGTGGACAGTGATAATGAAGGGAGTGATAGAGATGGAGAGAGTGAGACAGAGAGAGAGAGAGATACAGAGACAGAGAGAGACAGAGAGAGAGAGAGAGAGAGAGACCTGCTCAGACTGAATTCTGGGTAGTGGAATCAGAAAATGGCTCCTGCATATAAATCTGAGAAAGCAGTAGCAGAGTGTTGCCTCAACTTGGCTGCTTCCCCAACACCACCACCCCCCCCCCCCACCCCCACCCCCCAGCTAGACACTTGTGATGGTTTGGCCTGGGGTAGTTCGACAACAAAAACCGAACGAAGGGAACAAAACAAATATCAGCAGGCAAGGAGTTTCTCTGGAGACCTACATAGATTTTTAACTGTCTGCTGTTTTTAAAATTTTGTAATTTAACAACCTCTTTCCTTATCTGTTGTTTATTTTTAGCGATCTTGTTATCTTTTCAATTTAGAGTGTGTGTTTATTTATAAGTGAGGCTGAAGAGCTCGGCTGTGTATTGGGGTGATGATAAAGACTAATGACTGATAAATAGAATTGATAAGTAATTACTATAATGTTTATAATGATTGCGTATAGCTACGCTACAGAATTTGGATGCTGAATGCACAATAAAGGTGAGCTCTTGCCTGGAGGAGCAGTCGGTGTGATCTGAACTTGTTTTTTTACAACAAAAAATAAATAAAGCGCTGTTGTAAATTTGTCTAGAAAGTGTACATTTTAAGCTTGAGTAAAACAAGTCACTTGAGATTGAGAAATGTATTTGAATAGAACTCAGACTTGATCTGTGTGTAGCAGTGTCTAGCTCATATTTTTGGCATCATACCCAAAATAAACAAAACCCTTGGGTTGCTTGGAGTTTGTCATCAGAAACTTTTAGGGAATATGGGATTTATTGTGTCGCATGCATCCCATTTAAAAAGCCTCTGCCACCGATGCATTCAGTTTTACAAGTCAAGCCATCAACCAGGAAATCTAATAATAAAATTGTTCATTGAGGATATTTTTCAAACAGCTAATCTGAAGCAAAAGGGTTTCATTATATTTCATTTTACAGTCTCCATCTATTTCATTTTCAACTCTCACACTGGGTGAGATGTGACGCCTTAAATTACTTAACCCTGTGAAAGAACGTGTTGCACCACGTTGGGCTTATAATGATGGAACTGTTGCTCTGCTCGATGGCTAATTCACACTGTTTCTGTTGGGAATGTAAAAGAGGCCTCGCTGATAGTGTCAATATAAGAAACCAGCCAAATAGCCTCCAACACATCCTCATTATTTATATTTGTTTATTTTTCTCAATCATGTGCCAATGTGTCTGAAGCAATGTGACACTTATTTGGATACTCATTAGTGGATCCCACATTTCCCATGATGTATATAATGTATATAATATATTTTGCCCCATGGCCCTTCATGTCTGGGAAGCATCCACATCTTTCCAACTGTAGTCTCCACGAAGCAAGACAGCTTCGATGATATTTCTCAGATTTTAGAAAGCTCCAACCAGGTCCAGAAGACACTATCAAACTGTTTTCACTTGCTGACTTGTACTTCTCATGTTAAGTAAACCTATTCATATTTGTAATTAATATTATATTACAGCATGGTAAAATAGTGATGTCATCTAATGTCACGTAAGCTTCATGAAAACTCTTCATGAGGTAAGTTTTAGTTCAAGACAAGCGATGACCATGGACCCTGTTCTGCCTTGTTGCAGGTAGATAATTGTTATCTGTCTAAGGATAGTGAGGTGGAGTTAAGTATGATAGTTTGACATTTATTGTCTGGAAGTTGGTAAAAACAGTCAGTGTTTCGGTGGATTATTTGATTGTATTTGAACTAGTCTTTAACTTCCTGACAGAACTCTATGAACAATTTTGTATTAGCCAGTTTTTTTATATTTTTTAACAACATGCATTTGCTAAACACACCCTACCTGGCTCTTTTTATCTGCTTATTTTTCACATATGCCCACATGCAGGCAAAATGACTTAGAATCTTAGCAGCATAGTAGTCTTTTTGTGGCTGTGCTGGCCTTGTTTGTGTTTGAATCCTGTGCCAGTTTGAATGAATATCTTTCAAACTGTTCTTGCTTGTGTTCCCAGTGCGGTTCTCTGATTCATAGTTAATAACATGTTGAGTTTGCATCATGCAAAATGAAAAGGCGCACATTGCTTCTCACATTAATACTGAACAAAAACACTCAGAGGAATCTGCAGATGTGCTGCAGAACTCACGCTCAGTTTAAATAATTAGTGCAAAGGCAATAATTAACTTTTGATAGAAACTACTCCAGAACTAAGATGAAATGACAGCAAAGGGTGGAATTGGTAAAAAAAAAAAAGTGGAATAAACTGATGATTATACACTGTAGCTATGGTAAGTATATGAAATTCATTTGTTTCCTTTTCTTTAGACAGTGACTCCAGCTCCACAGTGCTGCCTGCAGTTGACCCTGATCCTGACCTGCCTGCCAAAGGGAGCGAGCTAAAAGAGTTTCTTCATAGATCCATCATTGGACTCCAACCTAATATTAACAAAGTGCCGTGAATGTGTGTGTGCTGTGAGGTTGAGTAGTGGGCTGGTTAGTCTCCATCTGCAGATATGCCTGTCATCATACAGGCCCAAGTGCTTGCCCCTGGCCAAGATATGGCCCAATAGTGACCTCTGATAACACTACTACTAAATATGAGTACCTGTGTGTGTGTACCATGTGTGTGTGTGGTGTGTGTAGTATAACAGATAAGAGTGAAATTGTGTGTTTGGAGCTGGAAAGGCTGTATGTGTATGTGTCTATGTCTGTGTGTGTGTGTGTGTGTGTGTGTGTGTGTGTGTGTGTTTAATAGTCTGCTTAGTGTTTCATGGTGGTAAATCGTTCATTCTGTCCCATCTCACACACCGCTGGACAGCAGAGTCTGCACTACCCTGATAACACACACATGCACGCACACATTACACACACACACACAAAGTCTCACATACAAGCAGTAGCTTTCTCTCATGCCCTCTTAGACACACACAAATATACATACACACACACACACATGGACCAAGGCTATGCACGGCCTCCCACCTTGACTTTACAGACCAGTAAATACAGCAGCCTGTGGAGAATCAGGCAGTCTATTTGTCAGTCTGTCTGGTTACTGCCCTGCCCGTCTATCCCCCGCTGCCAAGAAAAAGCCTCTACATCTTTTAGCCGATGAAGCTCTGTGCTACAGCGGATCCAGGGTTATGCAAATATAATGCAAAGGCTAAAACTTGGCTTACCAGCTTTAATCTGGCAGAAACTGTTATTTTCTTAATCTGGCAATGAGCGCAAGAAATAAAAAAATCACGCACGTACAGACTATGATTTATTTCTTTGGCACTTCTTAAAACCACCATCGCAAAGTTATTTTTTTACACAAGACAAAAAATGAAATGAAATAAACAAGTCTGAACTAGTAAAACCTAAAATGTACAGTGTATAATATAAAAAAAAGATGTCAAACATAAAAGACAAAGTTGAGAAAGAAAGAAAGAAGGGATGGAAGAGGAAATGGATGAAGAGGAGAGATGGGGGTTTTGATAAGAGCAGAGGAGGTGGAGGTGGAGAGTGCCCGACTGCTCTGAGCAGAAAATGGAGGCAGGAGCAGATGAGAGAGGGACAGATAGGTAAGCAGAGGAGAAAGAGAGAGCAATCAAATCTTTCCACCACAGAGGTTATTAAGCTATTGAACTCACATAGAGCAGTAATAGATGACAATGAACAGAGTGTGTGTGTGTGTGTGTGTGTGTGTGTGTGTGTGTGTGTGTGTGTGTGTGTGTGTGTGTGTGTGAGAGAGTGAATGTGTGGTGTATGTATAATGGAGGGTTAATACTGCTGCCTCTTAATGGTAATTTTGGCCTGTCACTCTTCTAAAGGCCATCGCTGTGGGCCATCAGCCAGCCGCACACAACCACTGGCACACTGCAAATGTCACCATTATCACAGTGGGCTGTGCATGAGCATGTGTGTGTGTTTGTGTGTGTGTCTCAGTGTGTGCGTGTTGAATTACTTTCCGGTTTTCTGCCCAATCAGTCCTTCCTTCTTGCTCCTTTCTGAGATTCTCCACGTGTCTTTCTGTCTCTCTCTTTGTCCTTAACATTCACTCACTCCTCCTCTCACTGTATTGACTAGTGAGGCTCTAAATATTTACATGTACTGAAGCCAGTGATCGATCTCTGTCCATATCTGTCTCACATTGATGGGGATCAGTTACATTCCCAGCTCTCTCTGTAATTGGCTCTCTTTTTTTCCAGCCATTGTTCATTATTTATATTGTCTGTGTTTCCAACAACCATAGCTCAAATTTTAACATTTCTTTTAAGTAACTGACAGCCAACATTGTCTCTCATGTGCAGAAAATGTTTTATCACCATGGGGCTGAGCTAACCCATTGATAATGCATGGGAACATGCTTGTCAAGAGAGAATTCAGTTTTTCTCTCTGGAAAAACATTGTTGTTTTAGGGTATTCTTGGAAACCCATGGTTTCTGCAGAAAATGTACATTAGAGCTGTTTTAGATGTCGTTTTTCCAACTACAAATATATATTCTAGATTCCAGTCGTCTGATACCAGATGAAAATCTTCACATGGCAGACTTCAGTCTGGAGGTTTTGTTCCCTTCAGCGCACTTGATTTTGCCCCATTTATCATTCATCATAGACTCTTGCCGTATGTCACAAACTTTGAACAAGCAAATAAAACATTTAAAACCGTGTGTATGGGTTTCGCTTTGATGGTGTGGCATAGGGTCTGTAGGTCTTCTTTTTTTTTTTTCTCACTTGGCTGAATCATTTTATTTCAATTTGTATTCAAGAACACATTCCCACATAAGTGCTCAGATGTAGGCTTGGACCCTCAGCATGTCACAAATGTATGGTACAAATGAATGTGGTGCATTATAATGTATCAGTTATCTGGTTACAATACAAGTCGTATTTTGCAATTATTGCCTGGCAGTCAGGTTGGTGTTCCTTTAAGGGCAAAAGACTCAGATATTGATTGAACTGAATTGAATGGAAGCAGCCTGATTTAGGTATAATACACAGCTGGACATGTACATTACACCTTTGTGTGAATGTATGATCACACATCAAACAAATCTAATCACCACAGATCAACTTACAAATATACAATGTTTGTAATTCAAACCGCCACAATAATTGCTCGCTGATGATTTGACTGTTTTGTGATTGTCAGAAATTGCACAAGACTGGAAGAATACAATAAAACAACTTGATGAACTTCAGTAATCACAAATTACAATTTCCCCAAAGGAGACAATCTGCACAGCCTCTATCTTTAGACTGTCAAATGAGGAAAAACTTTTAACAGGGAAAAAAATGGAAGAAACCTCAGGAAACGCAACAGAGGAGGAATTCCTCTCCTGGGACGGACAGACATGCAATAGATGTTGCATTCACAGAACAAACCAATAAAATCAGAGTATGTACAAATTACAATGGCACAGTTTGTGATACATGTAGATCATTAAACATATGTGAGGAATGCAACTTAAGGTGTTGTCTGAAAAAAGTGAGAGAGGTAGAAAGAGGAGGGCAAGAGAAACTCAACATAGCCTTGAAGCTTGTACAATAATTAAAAAAAAAACAGAGGCTTAGAGAAATGCAGCAGTTATTACAAAGTTCATAGTTTTATAGTACCTTTCACCTTCAATTGCTTGTTTGTTGGACCACAATGTATGCTGCCTATCTGTGTCTTACTGAGGAAGGCCACTGGGCTGCATGGAAATAACTACAAAGAATGTTAAAAACAATAAGAAACCTGACTTATATATAAACTCTGCACTGTGATTGCATCAAATTTGCCCCCATGATAAAATGTACTGCTGGAACATGGAGAGGATTGAAATTTGCAGTTATGTTATGAAACAGTCATGGAGGTTGTGGGTTTTTAAAGCCAAAGGAAAAGAATTGTGGTTATGTGGCCTGATGTGGTGTGTGGCATGCTGGGTAATGCTTCCTGACAATGACTCTCTATAGACTTAGACAGCTTCCAACTGACTGAATAGGAATTAGACTCTATTCACCACCACACCCAAAAGGTCTGACCCCTGTCTGTGCGTGTGCATGCATGCATGTGTGTGTGTGTGTGTGTGTGTGTGTGTGTGCAGGGCCGGCGGTAACATTGCAGAGGGCCCAGTATTGTATTGTCCTCTGGGAGATCAATGACATTCCCCTCCTTTGAGTCTACAGATTATCTGTCTGCCTGCCTGTCTGAAAATCTGTCTGTTTTTCTGTCTCTCTGCCTGCTGAGCTTACTCTCTTCTCCACTCTGGTTCTCTGTCCTTCATTCAGCTTTTCTACTTGCAGTATTTGTCTTCCTGTGTGCCTCACTGAAAACGTGCCTGTTTTTTTCGGACTACTGCTGATTTTGGGAGAATTTAAAAGTTAAACAAGGCCATCCTTGAGGACAACCTTTGGGTATCATGATCAAGTGTGTAAACAGTTGATTTGACCAATCACTGCACTCCCTGCAAGCTGCAGGTATTATAGTAATACAATGTCCAAACACTGGCCCGCTGTCAAGTACTTCTGGTTGATTTTTATTGTCTCTGAATTAAAGGTGTTCTATTTGACTTTGGTCAAGATGCACACAGCAGAAGCTTCCCCTTGTGACTCCATAATAATAGAAAAAACAGACTCCACGGAATATCCAAATATGATCCAAAAACCTTACAGACCTCAGGTCAGACAAGACTAAATCTACATCCACTGTTTTACAGGGCAACGATTCATGAGTGAAAGAGATCTAAAGGTTTTTTTTTACTTTATTTTCTACTAAGATGTTACTTTTCCATTGGTATACGATCAGTGAGTGATTGTAAAAGTTACTGACATGGGTGCTTAAAGATAGACGAGTGGTTATGACCCCTGCTTCTGCAACCACATGTGTTCTCTTTCTGCCCCGAGGATCAAATCCCTCTTGCCTGTTTCTTTTCCCCCCTCATCTCTCCTACTGCTAAACTAAAGAACGCACATACTAATAATGGCAAGATAACCCAATCTTGTTAAAAAAAGAACCTTGTAAACAACAAGGTCTTAAAATGCATTTATGTTATTGACATTTTGAATTGCATGACACTAATAATAATACACTACACATACAATTACTCTGAGGATGAAGACATGCAGACCTGACTGAGCGCCCAGTACAGATATTTCCCACAGGCCTGAACGTGCCATCAGTCATCTTAAATGGGATTTTTTGTGTATCGTGCGTGTATGTATGTATGTGTGTGTGTATGTGTACATATGTGTGCTTGAGTGTGCACAGAGACACATGCTTAAATTCATACATGATTTTCATTATGCTTGCTGGTCACTGTATTTGAACAAAAGAAAAATCTGTATTTTGGTTGAAGATACTTCTGTTGTTTCTCCCATGTGATTAACAGAATGCTATCCTGTCCTTGTAATGTAAATAGTGTGGATATTACATGAAATTTACTTGAAGGACAATATTCTGCTGAAAATATGTTGAAATGAAAAGTTGTAAAGTGTCAGTGGAAAGACCAATCAATCATGGGTGTTTTAGGGGTCTTCATACATTTTACATATATTTAAGATTACGAGAAGTTTGAATAACATATTGAAAAGGCTAACTTCACTGGCTAAGTTTTCTGTTTGGAGTGCTCTTGGTTGCAGAAGGAACCTTTCTGCATCCTTACCTTTCACCTTTGGAAAATGAAAGAACGGGACTGTCCTTTCATAAAGGTCGTTTAATGGTTGCTCTGCTTTATTAGTGTGCAGAAATAAGAAGAAATAAAAAGAGCAAAAGACTAGGCAAAACAGGAGGGGAGTGAAAGAGTGAAGATCCTTTACTGTTAATTTAATGGGATTCTGCCATTTAAGGGTCCCATATGAACGTAGAGGTGGTATCACAATAGTTGCTAATAAATCTGTTCAGACAAAGTGTTGTGTTTGTACATTTGTAAGTACAGAAATATATCTTGATTGCACCTTGCTTTATTAACCAAGCTTGAGCTGGTTTTGGTGATTTTTCAACAGCTCAAACAATCATCCAATGTCAAGAATGGCTTAAGGGACATTTCTGCTTGAAGTTCTTTTCTTCCCTTCAAAAACACGAAATGCAAAATATCTCATTTGCAAGAATGAACGACATTCATCCATTTACCCCTGGACTTTAGAAGATTGGTCTGCTCCATACAGCTCCACTATTGTCCAAAAACTGGTAAAAACATATCATTGAGCCACACCTTTGCACCAGGTGACATGTTCCTTCATTACAATATATTTGAGCACTGTGATTATTCCCAAATACAGTGTCCTGTAGCTGCAAATGCTCTGTAGCGCATCATATCAGCAGCTGAGAATAGTTCCCAACAAATGCACCACTTACTCCTGGCTGAATAGCATTGGCTAAAAAACACACATGAAATTATTTAGCGTTTTTTCTTCCGTTTCTTTGTGTTTAAATATTTACACCTTCAGTAGGAACTAATGGGCTTAGCAAGTCACAGAGTCACAGACAGGGTAGTGAGGGCAGAAAGTATTAAGAGACTTTGTTGGTTTTTGTTTCTTCATGGGATTTGTTGACCATAAGAAAAATATAGGATAATGTCTGAACATTATCCTTGAAGATGTCGCTTTTGTAAACAACAGAAGGTAGTAGCTTGGCTGAAACATGGGATTTATTGTGCTAATGTTATGGATTATATGTGTGTGAAAGGTCCGAAAGTGAGGCAAAAGTGAGCTGAAGAGGAAGACAGAGAGAGAAAATGAGGAGAAGAAGAGACGAATGAAAAGGAGGAAGGAGAGTGGGCATCTGCAGCTGATGCTACTCTCAGCCAGAGGGTTCCAGAGAAACACACATAGTATGCACATGTGCGGGCACACACACACACACACACACACACATATATATTAGCCTGTTCTCCACACAGACACACACATAAACACACAAACACACGCAGGTGGGACTAAGGAGTGTAGTGTGCCAATTTGTTGTGCCCCTGGTCCCCTCTCAGGAGGCTCACAGTCAGGCATCCAGCCATGCCAGGACTGGCACCGGTCCCGCTAGCGCTCACACACACACTCACACACACACACACACCTCCACTCTTACTACACTGTGGCTGCAGGCATTGCAGTATCAGGATTTTGTGTGAGTGTGTGTGTGTGTGTGTGTGGGTGTGTGTGTGTGTGTGCTTGTGTGGGAGTGTGTGGTAGTGTGTGTGTTGTGTGTGGGTGTGTATTTGCTTCTACTTTTCACTGTTTTCATAAACCACAAGAGACAAATGCTGAAGAATTGGGAACATGTGAAAGACACTGCAGCCCCTTTCACACATAGAAAATGTCCTTACTTCAAATATCTGTGTAGGGTTGGAGTTCACACTTAAGTTTCCCGTACGTATGAATTCCACTTCAACTCTTCTCACATATGGCTGTAGTGGATAGAGTTCAGATTAATTTTCCTACTGTCCACAGTAGTGGCACTGCCAGAGAACAACAGTGAGTTGGAAAATAATGTCATGCAGAAAGAAAGGGTGTCTTAATTGTGTCACAAACCTCCCAAGGACAAGTTTTACAAATTATTTAGCCACTGAATGACTATATATCTCCATGACTTCATGAGTACTGTGAGGAGACTCATGGTCAAAAAATGGTAAAAAAATCCCTGCATTAGAAAAATCTACGTGGCTGTGATGATGTTGTTTGAGGAAACAGTGAGACATTTGTATGATTCAGGGAGTCCAGTTTGGGTGAGAGTAAGAGCTTATCAGATGCCAAAACTCTGGTTTACAATACTATGACACAGGATTTCACAAATCTGGAAAGTTATCCTGACATTAATCTTTTATCTTTTGTCAGATACTATTTCTCTTTGAATATGAAATGATACTCAGATTTAGCCTATGGCCTTGCCTACGAAGATGACGAATGATGAAGATGTGATGTGTCACTCCTAATCATGACATCAGTTTATTCAAACTGCTCTTGATGTCAAATTTAAGTAAAATGAAGACCCCACAAGCAGCCATGGTTGAACATTATCCTTTAAGATGTTACTTGTGTAAACAAGAGAGGCTGTTAGCTTACTGAAAATTGATGATAATTTGAAGATGTAATGAGACTCTCCCAGGCCATGTTCAACATATACTTACAGTCTCTTGTGGCAAATGGCTCATGCTTTGTTAGTGAAACTACTGAAACAGTTACACTAAAACGATGAATGATGAATGTAGATACATGTGTCTGGCATGCACACTTTTTGACTACATGAATGTCAGATTATCAAAATGTTAATAGTAGGCAGCTAATTTCTTCATGTTCCAATTACAGGTTCAGCTCCACACGAAACAATTCATCACGTCTTCCTCAGGGACACTTCGACCTCTGCGGACGTAGTTTGCTGATCCAACAAAACGTTTTTTTGCTGCTCAAACCTAATTTCTAAAACAAAAACCATGAGTCCTGCTCTTCTGTTCTGATCTTTCTCACTGCGCTCTGTGCCAGTAATGTCATTGTCACTGTCCTCTGGGCCAATTATGCAGCGTGTAT
Organism: Pempheris klunzingeri; assembly: GCF_042242105.1. Classification (NCBI taxonomy): domain Eukaryota; kingdom Metazoa; phylum Chordata; class Actinopteri; order Acropomatiformes; family Pempheridae; genus Pempheris; species Pempheris klunzingeri. Next base: position 9,053,781 of record NC_092019.1, on the reverse strand, counting down.
TGTCTCATTGGACAACATATTGTTTCAGCAATCGGTACCACTGTGTGACTGTATGTGTAAGGGATTGTGTCTATGTGTGTAAGTGTGTATGCATATAATTTATTATCTGATGTGATAAGGATCTGTGCAGTGGGGAATGGAGAGGATAGCAGAGATTGAAAGATAAAACAAAGAGAAAGAAAGACCTGACTCCTGTCTTTCTGTCTTTTCAGGGGCCCAGTCTGGCTCTAATCAGGGAGACGCAGGGCCGATTGCACTCAATTATTCACTCATTCGTCAGCAAAGAGGAGAGGCCACTGAAAGCTGTGTTCCCTGCGTGCCACTGTTAACAGAGCACATCCCTCTCTTTGTCTTTTCATCGGTCTGTCACTTTTTAGACATGCAGTGTACTTCTTGTCAAATTTTCTGCCTTTGGTTTCCACACCATTGGTTATTGACTTTACTTGAGCATTACAAAAGCTCAGGAGCCTCAGTGATTGTAAATGCCAAAACTGTAATGGATATTAGATGGCACTGCTAGCTGAAATCACCATCTGATGGCACTAATTCTGAAAAAAACATTATTCCCTTTTTACACACATTTTAGTGGGAGACTGTCAAAATCCTATTTTTTGTTTTTATTTTTTATTTAGGTTTTTTTTTTTTTTGGCTTTTGTTTTGACATCATCACAACTATTCAAGGGAATATAGCTAGACAGCATTGCCCTCAGCAAGGATGGGATTGGCAACTCAGACAAAATCAATGTCTATAACACAGTGGGCTGTAAGGGAGCAAAATATCATGGAAAAACACTGTTGGTCATAATCGTTGGCTAAATTGCCCGTCTACTTTGCCTCCAAATGTTGTCTGGGTGTCATAGCCTTGACTTACCGCCTGTGGAAATTGTTACTATTAAGTTGGCACCCCTTTGGAGTCTGCCACTCATTTAGTTGGCATGGTTTACTGAAGTGCATGGATGAACAGAAGAGGATGTGCACTGAGCCCTCTAAGGCACGGCCTCTTGAACTATGGGCCTGGAAAAAAAAACATGCCAGTGCCCCGATTCTGTTATTTATTTATTTGTTTAGCTATTAACTGCTGAAACTACAGATACACCCAAAGGGGCATATGAACAAAAAACAAGGCAAAAACGCACAGATTGTGTTGTTTTCCAGTGGATTTTAGACCACGCCAATACTAAGTCTAATATTTTTGAACATTTTTCATATATGCAATGGACAATCCTTTATGGTGTTACTCTCTACTCTACTCTAATACCAGACTACAACATGGCCCCCACTGAGTTAATGAAAATAACGAGCACATTAACTAAACAAAGTTTACTTGCTCTCTGGTTTCCGTCCATGTTGTGTAGTACCACTGCACATGCACATCAATCAACCAACCAAATCAACTCTGCTCAGCCCCTTGTCGTTACACTGGGATGATGTCAGGCATATAGCTTTGGATACATTTAGCAAAACCTCACATCACAGTAATTATTGTTTCTTTAATAATGGTGGTCTATAGGTATTTGGTATTTGCTGTAGGGGAGTTTGCAGATGTAGTAACCCACAACTTTTTTTATTGTACTAAAATACTATCACTTTTAAGCAATGAACTGTTCCTTCAGTCATTCATCAAATGTCTATTCAATGTTATCTATAAGATAGCAATTCTCTTCTTTTTAGTAGAGACATTATTTATCTTCCATTTACTCAGGGTGCTATTTTGACAAAGCATTTGTAATATACCTCTAACGTGTTCAGAGTCATAGCGTGTACAGTACAGTATTTTTTTCTCTTTTTCATTTCGGGCATATATGGCTGCCTTCTTGAGCCAAATGTTGCCTGAACGAATGAATTGCGGCCCTAAGCGTATTCATCATTATTATTCATCTACATTCACCTGCATGATCTGTCTTCTCTGAGGTCGTCATGACATCACAAATTAATCTCAACTCACACTGTCAAGTCTCACAGATCCACTGTCTTTGTCTTTCTTGGTTTTCTGTCTCTCCATCCAGTGTTTTCTCTCCCCTCTGCTCACTCTCTGTCTCTCGCTCCCTCCTGTGCATTCACCTGCACACCCTTCACAACAGAGCTGTCAGCAACGTGTGTTTGTGTGTGCCTGTGCATGTGTGTGTGTGTTAATGAAACTGACAAATCCACTCTTGCTACTCCACCCACTCCAAACCAGACCTGACAAACAAATGAAATATGCATGCTCAGCAATTTGTTTCATATTCTCCTGGCAGTGGCCTTCTGCAAGAGAATTTCCAGAAAAGTACACTTTAAGACTGACAAATAGCTTATAGTATGTTGCTCCATGCTCTTCACATTGTACAGTGAATTATCAGGGGGTTACCTTCATTGCAGGGTCATGACACAATATTCACACGTTATGGTGCTTAATTTAGGTTATTTAAAGGGGACATAGTATGCTCATTTTCAGGTTCAGGAGAAAAAGAGAGAGGGTGGACCCACCAGGAACACAAATTTATGTTTTAATAAGAATAACCTTCATTTTCTTTATATGGGAAATTATATAAATTGTCATTACACTGAAATATAAACATGGAGGCTTCTGACAAAATTGAATGGCTTCCACTTTAATTTCTAAAAACACAAGTGCACTTATGTAAAGTACATCCACATACAGTAAAATAAATCATTGTACTACTGTTGGAATAAAGTATTCCTGTAGCTGCAGGACACTGTAGCACTGTTAAATTACTGTTGGAGTTTCATTGGTCATAGTCAGCTCGACCAGTAAAAACAAGCTGACAGATCCAAGACCAGATGTCACTAGCTGTACTGTAGCAGTTACACAGGTCCAGTTCAAAACTGACAGCAACTTTTCACTAGCATTGCACTTTTCTACCTCTACCTGACACATGCCAAATGATACAAACTTCTCCATAGTTCATCTTGATTGTTGTTTTTTACCCATGGTGTATCCATGCCATGGGTAAAAAAGTATGTAGGCTTTCAGCTGACTTTCCTTCTCCTGCTTCTATGTGTGCAGGCTCATCTAGATATGAATGTAATTATTCTGTATTATTTCTACACTTTGTTAAAAAATTGCAAATATGAATGATAAGCTATAAATCAGAAAAAGAGCAGAAACAAACAAGATACAAAAAGAAGGAAATAAGTACTGTGGAGTGTGCTATAGATTTTATTGCCTAACACATAACGAACAAATGTGATGAGTGTATCATGAAAGAACGTTTAACTTTCATATTACAATAAATCTCCTGATATAATACTATCAAAGATGCACTACACATACAGAACCCTAGTCTGTATCCAAACACAAATACACACTTTCTCCTCTCAGTTATGCCTTGTCAAACACCTGTGTGGGTTTTGTGTGTGTATATGTGCGTATCTGTGCAGAGGGAATGCGGAGGTCATGTATAGCCCCACGGCAGTTCATTAAAATGCATGTGTATAAGGGAGTGTGTGTGTGTGTGTGTGTGTGTGTGTGTGTGTGTGTGTGTGTGTGTGTGTGTGTGTGTGTTGCTACTCTGTTCACATAACTGTTTACATAATTGATGAATATGATAATGACACAAGCTGGCTCTGTGCTCATGTGGGCATTTGTGTGCACACAGGGTGTCAGTCTGTGTGTGTGTGTGTGTGTGTGTGTGTGTGTGTGTGTGTGTGTGTGTGTGTGTGTGACGGCTGGATGTTGTGGCTGAGGCAGAGGATGCCCCAGTCGCATCACACGCCCATCATCTTGGCACTGACAGTTTGACCATTGACAGCACTTTGTTCTGCTGGCAGACAGACAGAGAGACAGACAGACAGGTAGACAGACATGCTGACAGCATATGGTGCAAGACAGGAGACCTGTGGACCCATGTGGTGGTTAGAGAAGCACTTATTCCTCTCTCTCTCTCGCTCTCTCTCTCTCTCTCTCTCTGTCTCTCTCTCTCCTCCCCCTTGGCATATGTTGTGTGTGGTTGGCTGTGCGCCACATGCCGATCCGATGCCCTTGGCACTGCCGGGGCTCCGTGCCACCTGTGCCACTCTCTCCCATAGCAGCCCCCCAGCTCCCCATACACACACACATTCGCACACACAGATACACACAAACACTCACACCCAAACACTAGCTCTCAGTTTGCACCTGTGTCTGTGGGAGAGAATTTCAGACAGGAGAAACACAGCCATCACATTGTCCTCTTGGAGAGTTCAGCAGCCAATCTGATAGATATTTTGACCCAAAGTCTTTAAAAGATCTCAGATGGACCAGATTCACTTTCACATTTTCATAGTTTGTATAAAGATGACATAAACGTTACTTTTTTTCCATTAATAAAGCAAAGCTAGAAAATCACATTGCCTGAGACTAGCATAGTCACTGCTCTTTGGGCTAAAGGCTTTATTTTATAAAGTGAAGAAATTTATTCATGTTTATCTTTGATATTTAACAATAATGGTTGAAAAAATGGACAATCCAGATTAAAATTTGATTGCAAACTGGTATTTTACAGGACACTTTGATGATATGCAGACATTCACCTAAACACAACATGCATCAGTGCCAGGACATTATTAGATGAGGCAAGGCTTTAGTGTGTTGCAATACACTGGTGAACACAAGTAGTCCCTGTGTAGTGTGCTGTAGATTTGGCTGTGGCCTGATTTGTTTTTGTTTTGCATCCCTTTGTGTTGCAGCTCAGCTTGTTCTGACCAATTACAAGCTGGAAACATTATATCCATAGTATTGGCGAGGAGCTCATACGAGTGTGTAACTGTCCAGTAAAGCTCACGCTGCAAAGCTAAACCATAAAAAGTCAAATCAACACACTTCCATTAATATCTATGTATACGTTATTGATTCTAATAACTGGCCCAAGAAAACCACAATTCCACCATAAAACAAATCACATCTGTGGTGACAATGAAAAGCAGCATATCTGGCCCAGAGTTTCAGGGTGGATTGTCAGTTTCTGTGTCACTCCAGATGTGCAGCCAGCAGTACAGTGAGAGAGTACAGTCAGATTATCGAGGATTTAGTACACGCACATCTACGCACTTACTCCAAAACATACATGCATATTGACACACACAGACAAATACACACATATTAGTGGGTAAATTATGATGCTATTTCTTACCAGGCCATGATTTTCCGTTCTTTTCTACAGAGCATGTATGTGTGTGTGTGTCAGAGAGAGAGAAAGAGAAAAAAGAGGCGAGATAAAGAGATGAGGCAACAGAGCTGCAGGTTGCAAACTGGGCAGCTTAACAGAAAGAGGAACAAAAAGACTGTTATCTTACAGGCGATGCGGTCTGTCAGACACACACATGTACGCAGAATAACTGCAGGCTACACCTTGGTTCAATCACTGCGTTGTGGAACAAACTCCGGTAGTCCCACATACAGCGCCATGCAGCAATCATGTGGTCGGTCTTCAATGGAAACATGATTCATCTGGTGAGCCTCAAGCAGCCACACACTTTAAGAGACACACAGACCATGGCAGACCCTTTCAATTGGTGGCCCATGGGCCGAATCCAGCCCTTTGATTATTTATAATAAACAAAATTATTAAATAAATAAATAGATACATTAATAAATAAATAGATAAATAAATAAATCTTCCAATGAGAGAGATTCGTAATTTCTAATTTATTCCTTTTCATCATTCATCGTTACCGCTTATGCTATTGATGCAGCCATACAGAGCTAAGGTCAGTTTGAACCACCTTAGCTGTCGACTGAGTCTCAGCCAAGAATTTTACAGAAGAGTGTTGTTAGCAGTATCAAATGCTATTGCAAAATGTTCCTCTTAACACTAAACAAACAAAAAGTAGATCTTGAAAACCAGCAATTCAACAGAGAGTAGACAGAAAAGGTCTGTTTATCTTACTGCTCGATGCAGGAGCAAAGCCCATGTGTTTGATTTTTAGGTAGTAAAATAAATTAGAATGAGACCAAGCAGTCAAATTCTGAAACAAACTATCCAGTAGGTCCGGATGTTGGCTGACACAAAATTCAGTCTGATGGTCTCCTTCCAGTAGATGCAAAACAATTTTGTTCTTTCTTGCTCAGATCAAGCTAAAGCTACAGCAGCATCCCTCTGTGTAGCATGGACTCTAACTTAAAAGAAGAAGCCGTTCATTGATTCGGAGACTGATGACAAAGTGAGAAATAAGGTGATGTCATCCTTTAAGAAACTACCAATGTTTGACACATCAACCAACCAGCGAGTGGAATAATTGACGACTGAGGTATTCGAAACTCTTCTAGATAAACTGACTAAACTAAACAAATGGACAGCAGATCACATTCTTACACTGACTTTTACACCATGCTCTGCTATGCAACAAACTCAGCTGTGAGTTGAAGAAGACAATACACTCTGTTATGGCAGAATTTTTAGCCAAGTTTGCTACATGATCTGACGATTTCAAACTACCCACAGAGATGTTGCAGTTTGCCAGGACCCCTTTTCTCTACTGATGCAGAGAGAGACTTTCACCAAAAAGCTAAAGGGGTACTGACATCATTCAACAAGGGTCACCCACAGCTAGAATTGATTGACATGCAAGCATCCTCTGCTCTGAGGCAGCCAGGCGCTTCAGTCTGTTGGCAGCGTTGCGGTATAGACAGCAACATTGCTGAAGAAAAGTTTCCAAATGTGAGAAGGTTGGCAGTGTTCCTGCTCATCTATGTTTGAATCATTATACACATTCATCTCAGATGGATTGTTGTGGTGTCTGCGATAGTGCGGACGCTGTACCGGTCCGTTGCAGTGAAGAGGGAGCTGAGTCGAAAGGTCATGAGCTCTCGGGAATGACCGAAAGAACACGATCGCGGATACAAGCGACCGAAATGAGTTTCCGGTGTCTGGGCTCAGCCTTAGAGATGGGGTGAGGAGCTCGGACATCTGGGAGAAGCTCGAAGTAGAGCCGCTGCTCCTTCACATTGAAAGGAGCCAGTTAAGGTAGTTCTGGCATCTGGTCAGGATGCCTCCTGGGCGCCTCCCTTTGGAGGTTTACTGGACAAGTTGCACCGGGAGGAGGCCCTGGAGCAGACCCAGAACTCACTGGAGAGGTTACATATCTAATCTGGCCTGGGAACACCTCGGGATCCCCCAGGAGGAGCTGGAAAGAGTTTCTCGAGAGAAAGGCCCCTGGAGTGCCCTAGATGGATGGATGGATGGATGGATGGATGGGTGGGTGTCCACATTGATTTTGTTATTAGAAGATCATCATTTTATTAGTAGGTTAACTAGCCCATTCATTAGTAATGTGTTACCACAGAAAAACTTTTATCAAAAAGCAAGAGACTGAATTTGTGCATGAAAATGAAAAAAAGGTTTTAACCCACGCTGTTGAAGCAGAGACCATTTAGAAGAGTCAAGCTGAATAAACCAATCACCATTGTGTTTATTAAAACAACAAGAAAATCAACAACAAAATGTGTTTTGACACATTTACATTCCTTGCAATACAAGTATAGGACATTCAAATGTCCAGTCCCTTGAGACTTTCAAATCTGGCCATTCTAAAAAATAATTGAATATGCCTGGAATATGGTTATTATCATCTGCCATCCACTGACTGAGACAGCCTGACCTGCCATTTTGTCATCATCTGTCAACCCCATGCTGTAAACACTAAGTGTTCCGGATAAATCCAAGCTAATCCCCAAATTCTCAGGTCAGTTACCGCAGCTGACCCACATAGATATGCACACACATTCCCAGCCAGGTTAGCTCGCTAGGCAAGAAGTAACACACCTGACCCCACACGACTGTTTCCCACGCCGTGCCTTGCTGAGACTAAAGGTTACCTTTTTTACATACGCTTGACCACACACACACACACACACACACACACACACACACATTTTCTCCCTCTCGGATTAAGTCAGAATCTATCAAACCTGTTTGGCTAGGCTGCCACTGCCACACCTGACACTCTAAAACACACTCAGGTGTCCCTGCAATAGTCTCAGTTGGCCGGAGGAATCTGTAGAGAGTTAATTGCATCAGCTGTTAGGTGAGCAGAGTGAATGTAAGATGGACATGAGCCAGGATAATAGACTGTGAGAGTGAGGGCTGAACAACAAATGGGGTTGTAGATTTAAAAACAAGCTAATAAGAGACACAAACCTTTGAAATGGCCGCACATACATCATTAATAGTGTAGGCCTAACTTCCTAAGGTCTAAGGTTCCTAACTTGACCAATTTGTTGCTAGATTGACTTTTCAGATCTGTTGGCGAGTAAATACTACAGAGAGATGTATTGTAGTAAAAGAACATTACGACAAAGTTTTTCGTGTGATTCTTTTAAACCATAAAATAGTCCAACTGATGCCAAATGGCAGCACCAGCAATTTGTTTCAAAGAGCTAATAGAGAGAATGAAACAAAACGCTAATTGGGCTGCAATACCTCTGTGGAGTAGAGTTAATGAGAAAGTTTTAGTTTCTCTCTATTTTACTTATATCTTCAACTATACACACACAACAGCTTCTCCAAAGTAAACACCGCAGCATTGGCTCCAAATTAGTTTAACTGACACATGACCTGACACACGAATCTTAATCTTTATATAAAGCTTACTGAATGCATATAGACCAAACTACTATCAGTCGAATGAACTCAGTGCCAAAGAAAAAGAAAGAAAGCAGCGCACAAAATCAACTAAGATACATGTCCGATTCTTAAAATATGAAATATGGTCACCCCACTCCATGATTTTGGTAGCCAGTCTGCTGATGTTTAACATGGTTTATTTCTAAGACACTCGAGTGGTGTTTGACACGGACTGTGATAAAAATAGTGATGTGATGGATATGCTGTGAAACAATCAAGAAAATTCTAAATTGTCTGATCAGAAGATAAGGATTAGTTGTATAGTATATAGTTGTATTAGTTGTATGTAACGCATAAATCACACACTGTTTTACACATAGTTCAGTGTGTCATAACCATCATTAAAATAGGTTTTCATTGTGCATAAAGGGATCTCAAACTGGAAGGAAGCAGAGCACTAATTCATTGCAACATGTATTGAATGACATTATCCAGTATACTACTACACCAGAAATGTACCTGTGATGTGATGCGCATTGCAACTGCAGTAGTTAGTTGCAAAGCATTTTATACTCACTCTTTTCTTTACCAGAAAGCCATAATTCATCTAAGCGTGGGTGAGACTTCACTCATCATTCAGAAGAAATCATTTGATGCGTTGTCAACATACAGCTCACACATCCTTTGTTGAGTTACCTGCGATTACTTTGTTTAGAGGACCTCCATTTTTTTTCCACTGATGTTTAATTTCATGGTTGCTTGTTCATATTTCTCATGCCCTCAGGCTGTGCTGCATTTGTTTTTACAGTTTATGTACCTACCAGTAGAGAATTACTGGGTTTAACCCTGCTGTGAAAGTGTGTACATGGACATACATGGATATAAACGCACAGTACCAGGACCCTAGAACTGTAGCAGCTGAATGGCATTCAGCCATCACTCAGTTTATTATGTACACCCGTACTTTTCCTAGTGTCCTGTACCACTCTTTATATGTTGCCTTTCTCATTTTATTTTCCTGTCATGTCAATCTCACTTTATTTGCTCTCTGTTAAGTACTACAGAGTGTAAAATCCCCCTACATACACATTTAAACACGCATAAGGAAAGGTGGACACGCATGGAGAAGCATCAAAGCTTAGAGGCAGCGTTCAGCCCCTGTGAGCCACAATCCAATTACATCAGCCCGTCTCTGCAGCCGTGATTTATCAGCCAATTAGACAAGTGGACAGGGAAAACATTACACTCATAAATAAAAAAAGGAAAGTCTATTAAAGTTGATCAATATGAAAAAATAAAATTATAAACTTTATACGTGGCAATAAAGTTTATAGATGATACAAGTCTGCAGCTTGTTCTAGGTTGAGAAGGCAGGAGGAAAGAGGATATAGAAAGGAAGCGTACTGCCCAAGATATCCAGATTTACAGCAGCATTACTCAATTTTTTTAACCACTAGGAACAAATATACTCCAGCAACAGCAAAAGAGTTGTGATATAACATTGGTTGATCAAATCTTTATGGCTAATATATTTCTAAGCCACTCCCTCTACACATGGTAAGATAAATAAGATAAAACAAGACTACTTTATTAGTTTCATGGATAAATTGTAGCATCACAGTAGCCAAATTACACACAAAAAACAAACATGAGGTCATACTAAGAGGTTGATATGAAAACAGACAGAAACAACAATGGCTCAGGTCTTAACAGGAAACTAAACTAGGTCAGCAAATATATACAAAAATAATGTTTGGCTATATTCGGTACAGGTTTCTGTATATTGTCTTGTAGAGATATCACCTACCAAGATGCTTTATTTGGATTGCAGAGAGAAGTACATCTATATCTATCTGGGTATATCTATACAACTTTAAAGTAACTTCACAGTAGTTAAAGAGCAACACTGAATGTAAGTCCAGTATTATACCTTTTCATTTTGGTCCTCTCCTGTAAAAAAAATATCTGAATCTTCAGTCTGCTCAGCTTCCATAATCCAACTGTTTATTTTGGCTTGCTGACATTTTTGCATGTTGTAGTGACTTACTAATCATGGGCGTATGGAGCCCCATTCACTTAAATGATTTTTGTCTTACTGGACAGATACTGCATACCAACAGCTCTCAGGCTGAGCCAGCTGACATGGATTATGATAAAATCCGTTACTGATATGCCTCTCAAAGCTTTTTGAATTTTTATTGGACCTAACAGTGTGAAATTACAAAGACTAATTTGTTTTTATCTTTGGTGTTTGGTGTTTGCTATGTTCAGAAAAAAAATATAATTTTCTAACCTTTTTCTTGGTAATAATAGTAAAAAGTCAGTTCAGACTGTGGCCACTATATCCATATTTTTTATATTGGCAGGATGGTGAAAACTAAGATACTGTTAGCAGCCCTGTCGACAGGACGTCAATTTAGAAAATAACTAAAGCAACTAAAAATAACGTGACTAGAGATGGTTAGGGTCTTGTCTCTCTTTGCTTAACTTTTAAACTATGACTCAGAGATACGGGGACTTTCTGAAAATAACTACACTGGAAGTTACATTTAAATAAAATCCAATATTAAATGGGTATACATTTAGTTTGAGATAAATAAAACACGCTGTTTGTGGTTTAGCTTGAATTACTGACTGAACAAGCTATTTTAGCTCTTTCCAGTGTGACTTCAAGGAAAACAGCATGGCTAAACCATCTGGGAATACTGTATGAAGGTAATTTTTGTCAATACACTGACTGTCATTTCAGCGCTACTGCCTGAGGTGACTCAAAAGCTGGTTAGCAGAGGCAGTAAAACACAGGTGCTGCTAATGATGCAAATAAGCGCTTGTTTTGACAAGCTGACACAGTCACAAACAGGGCCCTTTGAGCCAGCATGAGAGATCTTGGGACTTAATCAACAAAATATTTATTAATGTAATTGGATGCATCCAATGGTGGAAATACAAGGGAAACGTATGGGGCCACTGTGTGGGGAGTGACAGTCAAATTTACAAAATCTTTTTATGGGAGAGATCATATAAATCTGCTTTACACATAGACTCTGGTTAAAGTCTATAGTTTTATTTTATAACGTTTTTCAAAACCTGTTTTGTGTGAAATTAGCACAATTTATTGCACTTGAACGCAGCACAAACCCAGCCCATTAGCCAATAGGAGAGCGCGTTACTGCAGGGCCTAAAATGGCGGCTATGTTTCGGCGGGTCGTGGCTGACGGCTATAGGTGCCTCCACACGCTGTGAGAAACTGAAAGATACTTATTGTAAGCTGCTTGTTACGGGCAGGAAGTCTTGTTAGCAGCTGTGTTGAACGGCAGTCTTGACATTTTGAGGCGCCGCTCGTGTTTTAGCTGCAGTGTGGAGGCTAACAGGCTAACGATTAGCTAGCGGAGAGAGCGGCTGCAGGCAGGGCGGACACAGGTGTGCAGATCAGCCAGAGCTGGGTGAGCAGGATAATATGGACTCTGTGAATGCAGCCGAACACTTTTATTATGAGCTACACCCTGAGATATAAAACAAAAAAACATGCAGTCCCTCGGTCCAAGAAGAGTTAATGAATTTTGTGCAGCTAGACGCATTTTGCAGGTTGTTGCTCTAATTTATCCCATGGAGGAGGTGTTTCTAACCTTTTCAATCAGCTGTGGCTAAAACTTTGATACTATTTATTTTAATTAATTTATTTATTGTTGTTATCAGGATCTTTTCCCAAGTTTTTTAGAGTGCAAAAACTTTATTATTTTTTCGAATTTAGTTTAATTTCCTTCATTGTTTTTGACAACACAGAAGTTCAGACTGTTCATTATGATTGTCTTCAGACTCTACTATAGTTTGATGTATGATTTTTTTTTTATGGGTGTTAAATTACTTTATAGCCACACATAACATGGTCATGTTGTCAAATCTCTCTAGTGGACATATGACACATGTCCATAATAAAAGGTTGTTTTTTAACTCATTGTTATTGTTTAGAGACTAAACATCATGTTGTATCTAGAGCTCCATTTTTGAATTTGCACAATTCTCTTGTAAGAGATTGTGGAGAAAACAATTTCATCCTTGAAAATCAAAATGATTGCTTGAAAAGGACTTAGAAGTCCTTGACTGTAAAAACATTTTTATTGATTACCTGAATTGGCCGGGAGTATCTCTCTCTCGTGCCGACCCACTCACCAAAATGTGGTTTCTCCAGTAAACTGTGTCCATTTCCACCGCTGGTTACATCTGTGGTTGAAAAGTCTAAATGGCTCGTGTGATAAAAGTCTGTTTCACCGAGTTCCTGAATGGATCTCTGTGCTGACAGTTGCACACCACATACAACAGCGAGCGTTTCACCTCCCTGTGTCGTGAACATTTATTTAGAGGTGAAATTCAGATGGCCAGTTTCTACAGTGTAGAGGAGGAGGAGGAGAAGATTTAAGACTAAAAGCATAAAAGAGGAGCAAAGTGTTTTGGCAGAACTTTTTTATGTTGTACGAAAAAATAAAAGCTATAGAGATTTGAAAAATGTGCTGAATCATGAAAATGTTCAGGTTTTGTTGTCAGTCACTGGAAACCTTCCGTGTGTACAAACAATACAGAGATGTGTGTCTGGAATAAGTAAATTTTTTCCCTTGTAACTGGGGAAAAATATCTAAACTCAGCTCCACTCTATCTTTACTTTCTTACCCTCCTCTCTGTTTCAATGTCTCTTTATTTTACCACAGTGGGACAAACAACAGCATTTTTCTTATTTCTAGCCGAGCTATCCCAAGAATTCCAGTTTGTAACAACTGTTTTACTAAATTTTCACTTGTAACAGAATTAGTTATTTAGGACCAACGTTGAAAAACAGATTGAAATGATAATTGATTGATTGGTTGGAGCTAATCGTTTCAGTTTACTTCCCACATCAAACAGTGAAGTGAAACTAGTAATGCTGTTGAAATTGGCCTTATAACCAAAGCTGGTTCACACGCTCCAGTGATGAAAGAAGAAATGAAAGTAGAAATACAAGTGACAAGTGAAATTCATGCATTTAAATACTTGATTAAATGTACAAAAATATACTTAAGTACCAAAAGTAAAAGTGGTCATTATGCAGGATGGTCCATTTTAGAATAATATGTAATATAAGACCGGATAATAATAATGATAATACGTGATTGTTGCAGCAGCTAAAAGTGGGGCTAATTTTTACGACTTTTTATTCTGCTGGGTAGTTTAGTCTATTATGATGCATCAAACTGTATTTTTGATGTGTTTGAGTATATTTTGTATTAATCAGAACCAGCAAAGCAACAAAAGTATGAAGGAGCATAAAATGGAAATACTTATACAAGTACAAATACCTCAAAATGGTGCACAAGTACAGTATTTGTGTAAATGTACTTCCTTTACATCAGGCACCAGCAAATTGGCATCATTAAATCTAAGTGAAAATAAAATCATGATTACAATCAGTGAAGCGGTTATGTAATGACAGCGTCACATTCTCAATTTATAGTGGTCACATAACGTGTCCGATAAGACGCATCATGATGTTCTCATCACTCACACATATCTGACGCTCCAGAGTGCTCGTTACCCTCTCAACATGCCTTTCTGTCTGCTCATGAGTTTAATGTCTGTTTGCAGCCGTCCCTGTTACGTCTCTCGTCTCCCTCCACACGACATACCAGTGGAGTCAAAGTATCACACGCTGAGACACACTTAAGTCACACACATGGCAAAGCACACACACACATGTATACAGACAACACTTTTTTTCATCCAGCTACTAGACTTTAAATAGACACACCTCTAACAGCATATCAGCTGACAGCGAGCCAAGCTGACACTGAGCAGTAATTCACCGTCACTAAACCAAGACTGTGTGCTTTCTGGTCCTCTTTCAGCTGTAGAAGCAGGAAGGAGACGCTGTCAATATTTTGTAAGCTGTGAATACAGACATCTGCTATTTGATGTGTGATCTGAAATCTGTATGGGATTTTTTTTTAAATCTCAACAATAAAGCTTGCACTGTGCGCTTTGTTCTAAAGGGGACGTTTCCACTGCAGCATCAGATATATGAATTTCGAATTGAAATACAGGAGGATTAATAATTGGCAATGCTTTGTGGACATTCACTGATTTGACACTAAGATACGCATGTTCATGAACGCACACTACAAACTGCTTTGTTTCAATTAGCCGTCTGTTAGCGTTAGACCTGCTGCTGCTATTTCTAAGTGTTGCTGTCTGTTTTGAATAATAACTCTTGTGCTGTTGAAATTGTTCCACTTCTCTTTTCCTCATCGTTCACTTAGGAAAAACTGCCACACATAGGAATGTTTGTTTTAGAAAGGTCTGTTTTTGGGGCTTTTGTGTGGATGAGTAATTGCAAGGCAAGGCCCCTCAGTTACCTGAGATACCTGCTCGCTTCAGCAACTTTTTAGAAGAAGTAGGCTGCAGGAATTACAAAGCACAACAGTATTGTCAGAGATATTTCTGGATTCTGACTTGTGTCTCAGTGCTACTCCACTGTGGGAAAATGACAGGAAACCAAACCTTTCCAGATTAATGCCCATAATGTCAATTTCTCTGTTTTTTTTAAGATTTTAATCACCTCTGTATAGCAGTTAAACATCTTAATCTTGTGTTTTTAGCACTGAATACAGTCGTCTGTCCCTGAATGTTTTTGTCTGTTAACCCTTGTGTGAATTACAATGACAAAACCATCTTTAGTCCTCTAGTGCTCCATGAACACTCAAACAGCATCAGCAACTGTGATTGTTGAAATGTTTTAGTTACTATTATTTCCACACTCAAAAGAATTTCAGGCACTGAATAGAGAACTATGATTATGATATTTCAGGAGCATGCAATAGGCCACGCACACCTCTTTTATTGAAATTAAACGTCTTTTTAACATCAGAACACTGACATTGTTGAGGACAAGAAATTGAATAGTAATGGTATATCAGCGTTTAATCTGAAATGTATAAAATATGTCTTTTGTAATTGCGGTTTGATTGCATGTTTTTTACTGACTCCAGCTCTAATATGTTAATCTACTTGGGCTTAAACTCCTGGTTGAACTGTATTTGTTAATCATATCAGTGGTTCTCCTTGAGTGGGTGTTTGATCAAATAATATTTGTCCGCTGGATGCTGTAGTGTCTTAAAGCTAATGCATTTATTCATAGTTCAGTGTGGAACTGATGTGTTATCGAGCATTGCTGTGCCTTTTAGTTTGTAAAACAGAGCAACAATTGGTCAGAAGTTTTGCACCGACTTTGCAAGATCACAGAAATCTAATTTTCATAACATTACTAAACATTTCAGATTCTATGAACTGTTTTGACACCAGACACTTGAAGGAGAAAAGAGCTCAAACAGACTAATCACTGCTCTTGCAGCTTCCACATAGCCCCTCTAGCAATGCACTAGTTATTTTTGAGGATGTGCTCATCAGCTAAGGCAGGACTCAGACATTCCTGTAGATAATAACAATAATAATTTGTAGAAGAGAAAAGTAATTCAGCTGTATAGATACATATTGGTGTTAAGTGTAACTGTAGTCCTGTTAGATTCTCCCGGTTCTTTTATTGACAGTCCGAGGATTTCAGCCGGAGAGTTCTGCAGTTCCCAATAGCAGTTTTATTCAAGTCACAGAAGTCACAGGTAAAGTACATACAGCGCTGGGCTCGGAGTGACAGAGGCCTCATGGACCTCTGGCAGTGAGCCCCGACTCTTTCATGCATATGCTTTTTAAAGGGTTGGCTGGACCGAGTACTATACATGACTGTCTCTAACTGGCCATTTCGGTGTGTGCGTCACAGATAGTGCAACCCTGGTGTGATCATATAATATTCAAACACTTGTGGATGTTGTTTGCGTAGGCGTGTATCTCTAATCATAACTTTAGAATATGATAAGCACAACAAAATTATTACAATCAAGGTCCGTCTGGTACATTCTGTCTATCTTCTTAACAAAACAATACAGAAGAAGCCACGTCTGTGGAGGTCAGATTGACATATTCTGTTCACTCTCATAAGGAGAGAGTAACTTTATTTGAGAAGGCCTGAAACATTCTATGGTCATATTAAATTCTAATTCAACAATTCCCCTTTTGACATGATTTTATCATGTCAATCCAATAAGAAGTAGGAATGTTGTGTGTATTGTATTGTATTCTTCAGCAGCGAGTCGTCTAGCAGGGCCCCAATCTGCAAACAACCAACCACATCAGAAAGCAGCACAATTACATGGGAGACTTGTCGGCGTCCCTGTTTGGTATACTTTTACTACATCAATATACAATATGTAGGAAAGGCAGTGCAGATTAATGTGACCTATATGTGGGCAAATATGTGTAAGCTGGTCTTCAATTGCAGTTAATAGCAGCAAGCAGTCTTCCTTGCACAATGCATGTGGAAATTTCTAAACAAAGTGATTAAACCATATGATTAAAAGCACAATAAGCAGTAACATCTATAAGTATCACGCCTCTAAGTGTGTGGATAGCTATATATGGGTATGTATTAAACGTTAGCAGTTTAGGGTGTGTGCAGATACGTTCAGGGATACAAATAACGGTCTTCTTTCCCAAGGGCGGGATCCTCTTCATCCTGAGAGAGAAATCTGTGGAAGAACTTCATTAGAATAGTGGAGTAATTAATAAAGAGGTGGTGGAAATTTATCATTGATGGAAGCTGTAATACATTTTAGAGGTGCCTGATGCAAGGAGTACAGCAACAACCACAGAGTTACTGAAAGAGTTACTGCAACCACAGACTAGATAAAGATAGAGCTAATCAGTGTTTTTCATGTGCCAAATGTTTTATCAAATAAAGTACAAACACCACCTCTTTCTGCTAAAAGAAAATCCAGGGTCATTTTTGTAGTATATCAGAGTGGACTTAGTTAATCATGTCCACATTTTTGTTTATAGTGACCCATCAGTAGAGAAATTATTCAAAACCAGCGGCTAACATGTCGGCTAATTTATATTCATCAGGCACACCTCTGAGAATGTCAATTGCATCTATGTGGGTGTGTGAGTTATAGTAAAGGTTAAATGTACTTCTTTGGGTGTGATAGTGGTGGTGGGAGGTCGTCCCCAGGATCAGGGTCAGTAGTAGAGTCTTAGGTCAGGTGTAGAGGTTCTTAAGTCAGTCTGAACCTCAGTCAACGTCCTGTCTTTTTAGGCCTTGTGTCAGGGAACAGTGGGTCTCATGGATCCAGTCATTCAGTTTGTCTGTCAGTCCTCTCTTTACTGTGAGGCAGCCTTTGCTACCATGTGGGGTCCCTCCCAAAGGGGTGGGAACCAATTGAGCTTGTTGACCTCTCTTAAGGTCCAGTCTCCCGTTTCTACAGGAGAGTTGTCGTGGCTTTGTTCCTTTGTGAGTATTTCCGTTACCTGTTGGGAAATACTCATCACAGTGTTTTTCAACTTTGACATATTCATGTGTACTTTCATACTGTAAGAGTAATGGTGGCATATCAGTGGTAAATGGACAGGGCATTTTTCTTCCTGTCAGTATCTCATGTGGACTAACATTCATGGTGGAAGTTTGTGTCTGCACAGACTTTCGCTAGTCCTTTTTGATAGTTCTGTTTGCTCCTTCAACCAGTCCTTGTGAGGCTGGGTGGTATGCTGCCCTTAGATGAGTGCTGTAACCTTAGAGCTAGCACAGTGGCCTCCACTGTGAGCTTCTTGGCACAACATGTTTAGTAGTCCAGTCCTTTATCTCTCCATACTTGTTTTTATCCTTTATTCATTTGTTTTAACATAGTGAAATATTGTATGCGTATCTGTACAGAATCAGTGAATGGCACAGTGCCCCGTGCCCAAGTGTGGACCTAATCAAGAAGCTTCCACACAGACTCTTATCAGTCTTAGTGCTTGATCGGTAGGGTTTCCCCCAGTCTCACCACTCGTTTTAATTCACAGTGATTCTGAACCGCCCAAGCCGAATTGTCCCCTTAGTAATCCATTGCCCCGACAGAGCTGCTTGTTGACCTGGATCAGGTGTTGGGATCCCCAATCAGTAGTGACTGATCAATGCCAAACACCTCATTCAGTTAAAACATCATCCAAGCAGGGGGTACAGCAACAGAGGAGAGAGTTACTCTGTAGTTCTTTAATGTTCTGCACACACAATTCCCTCTGTGGTTTGTCCGCAGGGGTTATGTGGATCATTTTTTTGTAGGGGTTGTACCCTGCTGTTGTCCTTGCTGCCATATCTGACAGCTTTGTGTGACATGGTGAAAAAGTTGTATACGTGCTTTAACAGAGTCTGTGATTGCCCGAGTGAGGACCCAAACAAGAAGCTTCTACACAGATTCTATTAATCTGTGCGCTTGTTTGCTGGGGGTTCTCCCAGTCTTATCACTCGTTTTAATTCACAGTGACTCCAAAACACCTTAGTTTATGTGTCCCATTATTCAGTTGCAATATCATCCAGGCAGGAAACTGCCCACATTGTCATGGAAAATAACAAACTTGTCCCTGTGTCCTTGTTTGTTTATTATTTTCATTTTATTTACTTATTTGTTTATTTTTATTTTTTATTTATTTTTTTAATTTTATTCTATTTTTTTAAAAAACCATCACTCTCAACAGTGGCATCACTCTCATCAGTGGCATCACTCTCAACAGTGGCATCACTCTCATCAGTGGCATCACTCTCAACAGTGGCATCACTCTCATCAGTGGCATCACTCTCAACAGTGGCATCGCGGCATCACTCTCATCAGTGGCATCGCTCCTTAGCGGCATCGCCCTTGCGGCATCGGTTAGCTACCCGGAAAATATATACAATAGTGTACAGTATGGAGGAAAGCAAAATGTCCTGCCCTAAAATTTGGGAGACAACTCTCAGTGGTTATTTACCCAGTGAGTTCTGTCCCTTATCAGGCCAAATTAGCTGTCCTTGGACACTTATTTTCTTTTCCCTCAACTGTGACTATGTGGTTCTGTACTTTACATGTGACTACAACATTTCAATGTGGTTTAGTTATACTATACTATTTTGGTTTACGTTTTAGCGAATGTAGGAACAACATTATTCAGACAACTTTGATTTGAGTATGGCCAATGTGCAGAAATTCTATCTCAAAAAGGTTTTCTGCTTACCCTTACTCAGGCGCGCCTTGAAGTTGTCTGAAAAAGTTTTCCTCCACTCACTCCGGGGTTCCTCAACGGGACACGTCTCGGAGTTTGCCAATCCGGGTCACGGCACCAATTGTTAGATTCTCCCGGTTCTTTTATTGACAGTCCGAGGATTTCAGCCGGAGAGTTCTGCAGTTCCCAATAGCAGTTTTATTCAAGTCACAGAAGTCACAGGTAAAGTACATACAGCGCTGGGCTCGGAGTGACAGAGGCCTCATGGACCTCTGGCAGTGAGCCCCGACTCTTTCATGCATATGCTTTTTAAAGGGTTGGCTGGACCGAGTACTATACATGACTGTCTCTAACTGGCCATTTCGGTGTGTGCGTCACAGATAGTGCAACCCTGGTGTGATCATATAATATTCAAACACTTGTGGATGTTGTTTGCGTAGGCGTGTATCTCTAATCATAACTTTAGAATATGATAAGCACAACAAAATTATTACAATCAAGGTCCGTCTGGTACATTCTGTCTATCTTCTTAACAAAACAATACAGAAGAAGCCACGTCTGTGGAGGTCAGATTGACATATTCTGTTCACTCTCATAAGGAGAGAGTAACTTTATTTGAGAAGGCCTGAAACATTCTATGGTCATATTAAATTCTAATTCAACAGTCCTACTGTTAATTGTGGGTAAAGTGCTGGATTGAGTTGAAAAAGTCTGTGCAAAAGTTCATCAGGCTCATCTGACAAGCCTTCACACACTTTCAGTGCTACCTTATAGCCACAGTACTGCCATTTTGCCTGTGTGCCAAATGTTATGTTGTTTGGAGTGTACTGCCAGACTGAGCAGTCTGCATTTGTGCTTACTAAAGTCTTAAGCTTCTGGCTCTGGAAAGTTGCCTGTTTGCAGGGTAAACAGTGGAATTAGCACAACGCTACAAGCTGCACACGATAGGGTAATCTACATGGAATGCACACATGCTTGTGTTTTAATTGGCTAACGCAGTGTGTTGCTGGACGATGTTGCACTGCGATGCGGCAGTGGTTGAACCAAGATCAACTGTTTTGTCGGAGCCCTCAGCAGCATCACCCCCGCTGTGCTAAAGCACTGGTCTCATAGAGAAGAGTGAGGAGGCTGCGTTCTGTGACGCAGTGCTGCTGCCGGTCTGAACATGGCCTATAGCAGAGCAGAACGGGTGGTTTGTGTTTAACCTTGGTCTCAATGTCACTCACCAGCCTCATGCCTCTCCACAGCCCAACAGCCCTCCCCTCTTCCTCCTCTCCACAACACCACCACCAGCCCCCACCCTCAGTTGGTGTGTTTGAGCTTCTCAGCAGGGGGCCTGCAGTTCCAGAGATATGTGGGGGTGGTGTGTGTGTGTGCGCGTGTGTGTTTGTGTGTGTGTATGCACGTGCATATATGTGTGTTTGTATTCAGGCATGTGTGTGTAGCCTTTCGGCTTCTCCCTGGATGTGCTAATGTGATAATTGAGTATTCTAAGTTCTGCCTGCAACTGTGTCACCACACACACACACACACACACACACACACACACACAAACATCACTCAGTTTGTTTGTCTCAGAATAGCTTCCTCACTTCTTGATGACATTCTTCAGCCTGAGCTGTGTTGAGTACTTAGTGATAACACATGTAGAGATTTATCTGTTTTTTATTTGCTGTTTTGTGCTCTAGATATGTGTCGCATCATCTCATACATGTATTTATTTTTTATGAAACCCTTTAGCCAAAACATGCTAACTAATTATTTAACACTCATTTCGAACATCTTCCTGTGAATTTCTGTTAATGAAGCCATGAAAATTTTCATTTTAATCTGAAATTCTGCATTATTAAATCTAATTATTATGTCAAAACAGATAACAGACAAAGTTTAACAGAGACTGCTTGACTACAAATAGAATATAATGTGCTCTCTTTCTCCCATCTTCATGCGCTGTCTCACTGCAGGGAGATAAAGCAGAAAGATGTCTCAAGAATCCCTTTAAAGGAGCCACCAGTGCGCCCAGGGAGCGGTGAGCAGCATCCAGAGACCAGCACTCGTCCCCTGCCCGGAGTCTGAGGAGCAGTGAACTGAAGAGTTGATGCGTTCAGAAGCCAGTAGGTCATTGCTGTACTCCGAGGCTCCAGGCAAGCACATCACAGACAAACCAGAAAGGCACTCTCCAGCTTTCAATATTGATCAGTTCTCACACATTCACAGACACACACACACGCACACGCACACACAGACACACATCACATGTCAGAGAAATCAATGAACAGACAAATTTACACTGGCTGTGAACCAAGTAATTCTAGTAGTATTTGTGTTTTTGGAGTTTGTGCGAGATAGAGCGTATATGCATGAGTGAGAAACGAGAGGAGAGAGTTGAAAAGTTGAATCCAGAAAGTTCTGTGAAGATTTTTAAGAAACGACTGGGGGGGTTGGGGTGGGTGACTATATAGAGAGGAGGAGAGGAGGCGTAGAGGAGGCGTTGACGAGGCGTTGTCGGAAGGAGAAGAGAGGAGGGGATTAGGGTTGGCGGTTCGCTGTCGAACCAGCATCGATACAACGGCAGCATTTGCCTAATCCCCTGGTAATGGGAGCTTAGCAGCCTCCTCGGACACACAAACACTCCCACTGCCTCCACCTCCGCTCTGCTCCTCTCTTCTCCTTTCCTGCCCTCTTCCCTCCTCATTTACATAACATTAGAAACATTAAGGCGGCCCCAACAAGGCCCCATTATGTGCGTGTTGGTTTTGGGTCCCATTGCGTCGGCCCCAAGGCTTTGGAGAGGAGAGGAGCAGAATGAGTCAGGACATCACAGAGGCTTGTCCACTGTTTTGTCTGCTGGAGATGGTTTGTGTGCATCTAAAGGACTTATTGAAAGGAGAGAGAGAGAAAGAGAGAAGGAGAAAGTGATTAATGGTTTTCTGAGAGTCCAGAGTTAGTGATCTGATAGCAGATGTGTGCTCACAACATCAGCTGTAACATCCCCAAAATACACAGGCTTCAGTTAAGATTGGTGCTGTCTGTCTTTTTTGATAATTAATTAGGCTAGAGTAACATAAAAAGCACCATGGCAGTGATGTTTCATGGACGGTTCTTGGCACCGGAGTTGTTTTTCAGAGCTGAAGTTCAGACATCAAGGTGAAAGACCTGAAAAACAGAAATTAGCTAAGTTTACTCAGTTTGCCATACCTTTATTAACCTGAAAATAATCAATTTACTATGTAAGGCAGTAGCTTTTAAGACACTAAGACTAAAAACAGAAAACCTTTACTGCCATACATTGTTGTCAATTAAGATCTAGTTATAGAAAACAATTACAAGATAATGCCAATTAGACAAAATACTAGATAATAATGTTTGTCGACACACTAAAGATATATGTGGCCATAAATAGATTATCAATACAAATATTTTACTATTATGTTTTCTGTAAGGAATGATAGAGGCCTTACATAGAAAAAGAATGTGGCCCTTTGAGTTCAGGAAAGAGGGCCAACAAACAAGTGAGTACATCTACAGGTTGAACAAGGGGCAGCAGGACGCGTTTCAGTGACATTGACATCTCCACATCATGTTACAGCAGTAACATTTTATAGAAACATATGATAAATAATAATAGTAAATAATAAGGCAGTACAGTATCTTCTAGATCCCTCTTCAGCCTGATTTTGACGTCATATCAGCCATTTAAATGATCATATAATTACTGCAGTTATACACAGTCTGGTCGTCAGTGAGGGAGAAAATACACAGTTCACACTCGACACATTTTTTGACTTGGATCATCATAAAACAATTAAAAGAAAATGAATAGCATAAACATGAAGTACAAATGAGCTGAAATAGTTGCCTGCCAAATGTTTGTCTAATTTGTATGTGTGAATAAACTTGTAATTTTTAAATTAATTGTTGTTATTAATTAGATATTATTATTATTATATTGATTATTCTTATTAATAAATACTATTAATAGTAATTGGAACACAATAACAATCAATCATGTCTGAGAGAAAGGCAAATATACCATAACACAGACCAACAAACTGCAGTGTCACTGTGCTTACTTGAATGGTATCAGAGACCACAAATATATTAGTAAAAGTGACAAACAGCCTGCAATTAGTCATCAAACTACACATAAACTCACAACCGCGAACCAGTGGAGAGAGAATAGCAACAGTGGTCGATGTTTCTCTGCTTTTTATAACTTTCCTCTCCTCCTCGCTTTCATTTAGCCCTATAAAGCAGAGTTTTCAGTTGGCTTCAAAGCTCCGTGCCGAGCTCGGTTGGGGGCCTTCAAAGCCCCCGGTCTGTCGGCAGGTTTAGGCACAGAGAAAGCTTCTTGTTCTTTAAGGATTTGGCTCACAAATAACGCCCGACCAGGGCCAAGGCAACTAGCTTGCACCCTGACAGGATAGTAGACAGACTTCAGCATTTTAGTGATGTGTTTTGGGGGCTATGCCTGCATCTATCTGAGTGAGTACCTGCTCTGTTTAGTTTTGTTCTGCTCTGTTCTGATGTTTTTTCTATGCTGTCCTCTTCTTAGAAGTGCTGTCGTACAAGAACATTTTCTTTTAAATGTTTCTGGTAACTGTAAGATGTTTAAATTAGTGCCTAATTTGACAATGTAATTTTCTTAAAGCAATATTATTTCATGTTATCAATGTAAAATACATTAAAAAGAAAAAATGCAATTAAACTTTCTGATATGCATTTTGGATAACAAAACAGCCTTTTAGGTATAATCCACATTATCTTGATAAATTTCAATTTGAAAGTCCCAAAGTAATTATAACGCTTTAAAGATCTTTTCCTAAAAACATAACTGTGGTTTTATTTTTACGCTCTTTGCTCCTGAATTAATGCATGTGTGGTGTTGTGATGTAGTTGATATTAGATCAGAGAGCTGTGCCATGGGTCAGTGTGTTTGCTTATTCACTTTTCATGCTTCTATTCTGGGTTGGGAATGGAAACTTATACAGAAACAATACAACAAGTTTCTAAGCTGTATACCATGAAAAAGGGAGGAGACACAAACCTCCTTTGGCCAATCACTGTTGGATTCAAGTTTGATATAAAAACATTATTTTCAACAGGATGTTTTTCAGTCAGGCAAACAGATTATAACTGCAAATAATTTTCTAATGCTACATATACAAAGATATAGATTTTCTCTTTTCTCTCTTCTTTTCAGTTGGATTTAGCTAAGTATTATGCTGGTGCATTGACATTTAGTCAATAAATCCATTACTTTGCAGTGTTGGATATTTATGTCTATGAATTTGATGGTGATGACAACATGTTTCTTAGAAATATACAAGGTAAACTGGCAGATATTGAATGTGTGTGTATGTGAGATGCAGTAGAGTTTTAGGGAGGTTATTGCAGCGTGTTAAGTCTCATGTGTATTACTGCAGAGGTTAATGAGATAATATACACTCACACACTTACTGCAAAGACCTGTGAGTTTGTACTGTCAGACTGAAGCGAAGAATATTAGCAAGCGCAACAGGAGAGAGGATGTTAGGGGTTTTCAGCTTAAAATGCTTCATATTCTGAATGACTTTTCTGCTGGTGGCGTTCTTGATGTTTAAAGATGCAGTTTAATGATGTGCAGACTGTTGTGAGTGCTCAGTGTTAATGCAGCTTGACCTTGACATGACCTTCAACGTAAGTGTCATTATTTTCTAATTGCTAGTTTCAGATAATAGGCTGGTGTCTTCTGGCCTGCCCTGAACTGCCTGTCACGCTCTACTACTAACACATACATTACTACGTGGCTAGAATATAAAATACATAAACATAAACAAAACAAGTGTATTAGTCACCAATTTATTAGGTACACCTGACTTTTTAGAGAGATGTATACTCAACTGTATGGTTATTTTGGAGAATGTAGTTTGAGGTGCTATTGGACTGTTATTTCCCTACCCTCATTGATTTAAATTCGGTGGATAAAATACTAGACAGCTGCCAGTATACCACAGTACAGTTCAGTAGCACTACAAACTACATCCTCCAACCCAAAATCCTATGCATTAGACTGCATTATACTTAGCTAGGTGTACCTAATAAACTGGCATCTGAATGTATGATACAACTATGACACAAATAATCATACACTGGACTTCGCTCTGTGTGTAGACATTCTTAACATCTTGTCAGGAAAGAATTCACTGACTATAGGATGTAGCTGAAAATATGAGTAAAGTCAAGTATTTAGAATATCACTATGCACACACGAATCCAGGAGAGCCCCTGCTGTCACTCTGAGCTGGTAGATTTTTATAAAGTCAGTCAATATGGAATTAAAATAAAGTACCTGTGTTATCATGGTGTGTAAAAACAGGGTCACTTTGGCTCTTCTATTCATGGGACATGCTGATACATACTTCTGTATTGTACTGTTGTCTTGTTGTCTTCTCAGTATTCCTTTCACTTGCTAGGCGCTGCACCTGTTCTGAAGTTCTTCACATTGTGATGTTGTCCACCACTCTTGCTCTTTACCAGGCTGCTGAGGATCACAGGATTCACAGACACCATAGCCTTTTCTACTGCTGCTCTTATTGTTAGTCGCTTTGGATAAGGGCATCAGCTAAATGCCTAAATTGTAATTGTAAATGGTAGGCCTGCCCACATGTTAGCCCACTAGTCACAGCACTCTTAAGAACGCAGTGCTGAGAGGCTGACGGGACGAGATCGAAACAGGCAGCCATTATAATCAGTCATTCAGCCTTTTGGAGAAGACATTCACTGTTTGTGGTTTGTTCTAAATTCAAAGGGAACCTCTGTGACCTGCTGGCTTTCACATCGGCCTAAAACCACTCCGCTCTCCCTCCCTCCCCTCTCGTCTTTTCCTGCATTCCCTCATTCTCTCAAAGTTTCTCTGCCTCCCTCCCTGCCATTCTTTGTCTGTTTTTCCTTTCTCTTGCACTCAGCCCTCTTCTTAAAACACATCCAAAAACAGACCTTTGGAAAGTTACATTGACGGTATTTGAAGTTATGACTTACGATTTCATCATCAGCTGATAATGTTGTCATTGTCAATATTTGTTTTCTTTCATATCCAGTATAGTTTTTTAGAGTTTGGCTTTTATCAAAGATTCAGAAGTTTCATGATCAGTCCTCCAATTAGTCTTTAATTGATAAGATTTCAAGCCTTTTCTCTATCAATAATAGTTTTGTGCTTTTTCCTCTGAGGTGAAGAGTTCAACTTTGAAAATTTTGCTTTGACATTTGATTTGATGGTTGTTTGTGCTTCTCCTTTTACTTTTTTACTGCAGTGTGTAGCTTTGTTAAACACTCTTGAGATAGAAATCGGAGCTGTGCTCACGATGTGTTCCCCTGTTCAAATTTAAATATGGACAGAGGGGAGTTATTGGAGTGTGTGTTGAATGTTAACCAATGAATGACACTCAGAGCTACAGTGACAGTATTTTTGGTGGAGCCATAAAAACCATAAGGAAAGCGATGATTGATATGATATGATTGCAGTATTTAATGTTATCGTTCAGTATTTACTGTAGAGGAAAATCTGAAATATTATCTTTAGTTACTGTGATAGTTATTTATCACCTGTATTATCCCCAAAATGTGTGTATATTTCAAGGTTTACAGCTTAACAGATTTTTAACACCTTTTTCACTGAATGGGATGATACATTTTTATGATTACTGACTCTTTTAGTCCAGCTTTCTCCTATTCACAGTCACAGTGGAGGGGGGCAGGGACTAGAGCCTTCCCCAGCATGCATTGAGCAGAGGAAAGGGAAACTCCCGAAGCAGGTCGCCAGTGCATCACATGATGAATATGGATAGACAAACAGTCACAGTCAGGGGCAATTTAGTCTCTGCGACTGCCTAACCTGTGTATGTTTGGGCTGTGGGAGAAAACTCAGTCAAACACAAGGGGGTTTCATGCAAACTCCACAGCAAAACTTCCTAAATTAGCTAACCACTGAGTCGCTGTGCTGCCCTGGTAGAATTATAGTCACACCCTGTCTCTCTCTCTCTCTCTCTCTCTCTCTCACCTTTCCTCCCTCCCCCATTTCTTTCTTTCTCAGCACTGTGCATTTGGGGAATATCGCCTGTGTGTGTCACTTCTCCAGCAAACTGTGCTTCTCAGCTCTCCACTGTGCTAATCATATTTCTTCTGGCAAGTTGTGCAAGCTCCAGCAGGAGAGAGGGAGGCAGGGAGTTAGGGGAGAGAGGAGATGGGGATGTGGTGGTGAAACGAATAGAATCAGTAGAGGGGAGAGAAGAGGAGGTACATGGGGAATGACAGAGGAAGAGAGGAGAGGGAGGATAGAGATGGCTGTAATTAGTCAAGTTTTGCTGTGGTTTATAACTCAGACACATTGCAGAGATATGTTGTTGAAGGATACCTGAATATCTCTCTGTCTCCCCTTCTCTCTTCTTGTCCCCTCTCCCTCCCCCCCTGTCTGTGTCTCCCTCTCTACCTTTAAATAATGCAGCGTGAGAGATGGTTCTTACATACTGAGGAGGTGTCAGCAGACAGTTACGGGAACGTTAGAGCCATTGCACCCACCCAAATGACACATTCACATGAGCACATCCACACATGCACACACTTCTGTCATCTCTGCTGAGTGTGTAGTGCCACACTGAGTAGATAATTAGAGGGTCTTATACTGTTAACGTATAGCAATAAGGCCCAAGAACATCAAAAGTGGTAATGCCACACATTTATACACAAACACATGCTGAAAAACATACTGGAAATGCCAAATAAATTCAAATGCACTGCATGAAAACTAGGCCATTACAATGACATGTTTGTGTTATTTGACAATTTAAATATTTAGTGTTAAAATGTATTAAGATTAATTTACTAAAGAGATTTCAACATGGAGAAGATTCATTGATTTATTAACTAAAATCATATATCAGTAATCAATAAACCTGGCAGTTTGACATCTTGAATTGAAAAAAAATTGAAAAGAGTTAATTGTATACCATGTTTGAAATATAATGAGCATTTCACAGCAGTAAATATCATGGTGAAATGATTATATATAGTTTTACAAAACATCATCTGTTCATCCTAATTGAGTATATTGTATTTTTCAATTTTTTCCATGTTATTATTATTATTATTATTGGGGTTTTATTTTTCATAGAAAAAGCTTTTGATAGTATAAACACATCAGAATGCTATAAACCAATGTTTCCACCTGTACCAATCAACCATACAGGTGTACTTTAAATTTCCCATGTTCTCAAACAACATAGATGGAGCAGTGATCCAGTCTGTGTAAATGTTAAGATATGATCGACTGCACAGCTTACAGTAGTTACATTTACTGTCAGAAGCACTCAGGAAGGCCGTTTTCTTCCTGATTCAAGATCTAAAAAGCCTTTGGCATGGAAGGCTGCTCTCATCCAACCTGTGGAGAATCGACTGAAAATGACTGAAACAAATATCACCAGCAATTTGTGTCGAGAAATACAAGCTGCCAGATTTTTCTTTTTCATATTTGCGGGAATTATGACCAGAATGACAAGATATTTTAGAGGACAATGTGAATACTCATTAATAGTATTTGATTATGTGTGATGAAAGGGATTAATTGCAGGAAAGCAGAAAACAGATTTAACAACATAATTATTAAATCTGTTCTTTTATTTGATTAGCAATGATGCAATGATGAACTCAGTGTAATATGGTCATTTCTCTCTGCCTGCAGGGCGCCCAGGATGAAAATGTTAACATCAGCCAAAATTTAATGTGATTTATATTATATCATTATAATGTGGCTGGATGCTGCCAAACAAAATAGACAAGCTTTTGTGTATTCTTTGTGTTGCTGTCTTTGACAGCTATTTATACCATTGTCTCACAGACTGTTCTGCCCAGTGGCTCACCTAATACCCGTTATATAGAAAACTGCACCAGTCACCAGTCAGCCATGTTTAACCAAGCGTGTTGTACAGTTACAGATTCCCCATGTTTCACGTGGGCCTCTTCTGTTTTATTTTCACTCCCAGGAGCTGCTTTTTTCTTTGCAAATATAGCCAGTCATTTTTTTTGTCTGCCTGTCAAGCACTCGATCTGTTGCTACTTCAATAATCTCAACGTCAAGTTTGTATTAGGCAAATATCTAATAATAGCCGTTCTGTTAAAGATGGCTCTTGCCAGGGTTTAGACGCAGAGAGCTGTTTCATACTGTCACACTGTCAGGATCCCTTGAATGCTGAGCTGATGAAATGGCTGCCTATAATACAATTGGGACTCAATTTAGTAAACAATAGACAGCATATTGACATTGTATTACATCTTTGCTTGCCTATTATGCACTGTCTTTGTCAGGATGTTTAATTGCACTGTGACCTTGGAGTGACACAATTAAGAACATTAAGAAAAGCAAAGTCAGCAAAATATAATTACATTCACCCCTGCTGCTGTAACAGTTTATTAAAGGGCAATACTGCAATGAGTTCTGTGTTTCTGTGATTAGGTTTTGAATATTAACGCAATGCATTCATCATTTATCTTTATTCTAAGTTTAATTGTAAGCACACAATGCAGAAATGTTTTCGGAATCAAATGTGTTAATGGTGCCATGTTCAGTGTGTATGGGGGTGTTAAATTTGTAGAACACCTCGCAAATCACAAATCTATGACAGTAATACAGCAGAGAATAATGTGATAGAATAGATTATTATATTATTAATACTAAGGGGATATTTCCCATATCATTTGAAAGGAGAATATCACCCACACGGCTTTGTACCCACAGCCGAGGCGAGGCTGCCTTTATGCATAATTCATATTTCCATATCGTCATGGTGATCATGTGCGATGAGTGTTTGCTCTCACAGCAGGGGAGCTGGTTGGTGGTAGTTGTAGTGTGTGTGTGTGTGTTAGGTGGGCTGCAGGGAAAGTGTGTGTAAGAGGGGGAGCAAGGTGTCAGGAGGGACAGAAAATGCCCTGAAAAAGAGAAGGAGTGGGGAACGGAGAGGAAAAGTGTGACTGGTATAAACACTGGCTCCGTATTCGCCTTCATTATCCTCCGTCTTATAGCGGCCCATTTTCAGATTTTTCTCACTACAGTTATTTTTACACGGTGGAGATAGACAGCAGGGATGGGACAGGGAGGCTTCGAAAAACAGCCTGTAAATAGCTTGTGAGTCACATTTATACCCACAAAGCTACACACCTCTGCCCTGTGATCCCCCAGGATTTTTAGTAAGCATATTAATTGATTCCAGCCCAGTGCCTTCTAATTATATCTGAAAAAGTCAATTATTACGAGTAATTATTAGCTTGTAAAGCACTAGCTGTTTTAAGGACAAAACAGTGATGCTTCTGACAAATAATTTTAGCATAAAGCTTTTTTAAACACAAAAATAGACTGTATTGTAACATTTAATATATGATCATACAATTATGATCACCAACCAGCTATACAAAAAGCTTAGTAAAAATGGCATTTCCTTACAAAAAACACAAACTTTGGTATTCTTACACTCTTACTGCCATACTGTCATGAAACATTTGTTATAATTAGCTCAACTCTATGAAACTTTTTTTTTTTTCACCATCACATCAATCACAGGCTGTTGCATTGCTAAATATTCTCATACAAACATGATGTGGGAAATCTTACGTCTTCTAACAATGCCAATTAACATTTAAACAACAGCATAAAAAGGTATTTAAATGCATACAAAAGAATATCTATGTTCAATATTCAAAAGATAAAAAGATAAGATGAAGCAGAAATAGTGGTGAGACTTGACTTCATTTGTGGTTTGTGGTGTTTCCCATCAAAAAAAACCACCTCATGACCTTTGTTGCACAACGCACTCCTCACTTTGTCATAACTGCTGCCTCCTGACACTGTGCAAAAATGCAGAAATACCAGCCATGTGATACAAAAAACAACTGAAAGCATGACCTTCATATTGACCTCCTGGGTCCCATGAGCAATCAGTTTAAATACACCGAAATATGCTATCCAATGCCAATCTTTCCTTTTACTTCCAAAATATTAACCTTTACCAACGTAATTAAATGTTCAATCAAGTTTTTGAATTTGTTTCTTGGGCCTTGAGGTCCAAAATGTTCTTAGATGGAGGGAGACAGCTGAGATTTCAGTCCCAAGATCAGATGGGAATACGTGAACAAACAAATCCTCTTTCCCTCAACAACAACTGACTAAGTACCTTTGAGCATTACATTTAACCTCCAAAGCTTGAAAGCAGATTGCGGTCTTTAAATTTCAGCTCGGTAAATGAATGTTAAATCAAAATGTTAATCATAGTAGAAACAAACAGCAAAAGAGTTATAACGTGTTTATCATTCGATTATTAACATTATGAAGCAAACACGTTGCTCTCACTGATTGTCTTTTGCCCCCCCACTCCTGCCACAACCCCTCCTCATCTCTCCATCCTGGGTGAACTTGAATCGATCCAGTTGCTGCTCTGAATCCTCTTGAGAAGCTTCCTGACACACACACACACACACACACACACACACACACACACACACACACACACACACACACACACACACACACACACACACACACACACACACACAAACTTACATCTCATGCTCAATCTTGATATTCCACTCTCCCTGTGGAGAAGATGGACTAGAATTAATTAGCCCCACCCGTTATGGACACACACACACCCACAAAAAAAAGCACACAAATAAATACACACATTCAACATTTATGTATGTGTGTGTATGTGTGTGTGTGTGTGTGTGTGTGTGTGAGAGTAGGTGTGTGCACTGTTTATACAGCAAAGAGGAGTGTGAAGTTACTCCTACTTAGTATTCCCCTGGCATCTTACGGAAAGATATTGCAAGGAGTTTGTGTTTGTGAGTGTGTTTGTGTCTGTGCGTGTGCGTGTGCAGGCTGGAATTCAGAACGGTATTGATTAAACACAGCAGGGGGTGAGTGTGTGAGCACTGCAGATAGCTCACTCACCTGCCACTCTGCAGACGCACACACCAAACACACACAAACACAGGCAAACATCAAACTGTCCGCTGGCGTCATTAGAAAGAGGCTGCCTGGCTTTCGATATGATGAATAAAATAAATCAAGGAATTTTAATTCAGCTTTGAGGTACAAAATATCAAATTTGTATTGAAAATGTGTTTACGGACCATTTTTTTGTTCTTGTTTTGGGCAATACTGTCATGTTTCACAGGTGAACACTGACAAAGAGCAAGTTTTCCTTCAGACAATCAATACTCCAAACGGCCAGTTTGGCCATCAGCGATCTGTCGAAAGGTCCACGAGCAAGACAGTGATTGAAAGTTCACTCACCTGTTGGTAAGAAAAAACTTTTAGTTTTGGTGATTTAGATTTTTGGAGTTCACTGAGAAGATTAAGCGGCCCGTTTAAGGGCTGAGCAACTTCTCAATCCTGTTAAGCTCATTAACACATACAGTTAAAATTAAGACTTGTCTCTTAACAGTGTGAACATGTTAAAGATGAGAAAAGACTTTTACTCATCAGCAACAACGCACTAACCTGTAACCTCACCCAAATTCAGCAGCAGTGAACCATGCGGAGACGAGACGAATCTTGATTTTCTTGTTTAAATGTGTCAGTTCCTACTTAAGACTTTTCATTGAAACCTTATAATTTCTTGCATTGTCCTCTTGACTGTGTTTTAGTAGCTGTGGTAAGGAGCGCGTGTCTATGGTAAATCTTTCATGACATGATTCCAGCACATGACTTGATGTCATGTGTTGAGAAAACATGGTGGTTATATCTGTTGACTCATTTGCTCCATTTGAGTGTTTTTAATCAGCGGCATCTCGTCGCGTGACTTCATCATACTTCAAGAGTACTGGTTGAGGTGATAGGAATATTTTATAGGCTTACATCACTCAGCTAGAGGAATAATAGATGATTTTTTTGCAGTTCTGTCACAGTGTGCGAACATGGACCAGGTTTCTTAAAGGTGGAAGAAAGAGGCCATATTCTCTAACCTGTGATGTCATTGAGAAAAGCCTTATGATCAATAATGAATGAAGTATCTTTACTGTGTCATTCACAGAAGTGTGCATCAACATGAGTGATGCTATTGAATGTAAAGAATGCTAATACTAAGACCTGTTCAACCACCACTTTTCATAAAGCGGCTCACAAAGAGAAAAGAACATGCACTACATTACATTAAGTCTATTCCATTCATTTCCTCTTTTCCCTCTCTTTAACCACCTGCTCCTCAGATGCTCTTACATCCCTCTCCTCTCCTCTCACTGCCAATAGGCGCTAACTTAGGTGGTGAAGGTATACAGTTCATCAACTATCAACTGCAACATGCAGCTGCCTCTGCTCCTCGATGCAAACAGTGAAATATCCTATCAATCAAACACACCTGACGGAGGGAAGGAGACATTTGTGCCATTCCATTGTTTCTCATTCTGCCCATTTTTCTGTTCTTTCTCCTTATGAGGGATTTCTGCCTTTCCTTCAGCGATACATGAGCCATGTGAAGCTCATTTGGGGGAGAAGTGGGAAGTGCAGAGGGCAGATGAAAAGATGCAGAGGTTCTATAATGTGTCCTAAACATAACCGGTCTCCGATTCTGTGTAGTGTACCAGCTAGAGAAGAAAGGGGAGTTTCAATATGCATACTTTAAATTCACATTAATATGTTATGTGTTTATCTCCACTGTGCCTCACATGCAAAATGCACAATTTTGTGGTGCAACTTTATCAGCAGAGGAAGTAAGACTGGTGGCTGATGTAGTCTAAGTGGCCTTCAATGGACATTTTTCTCAGAGGAAATGCACTTTGGTTATGATTATCTGGTATTATCCTACTTACAATAATGATGCTGATTATTTCGACACAAATGCACAAATACACTCATGTTTACTTGGGTTTTACAAAGAAAACTGATAACGCCCATTTCCTGAATTTTGGACTCAGGCTGTCCACAAATATCACAACTACAGTTCTGTAGCATTTACAGAAAATGCTGCATGTGTAGAAACACGTGTGTGTCCTTGTTTATTGTAGCTCTGTCTGTCTGTCCATATCCCTTTCTTTTTCTTTCTTCCTCCCTCCCTCTCTCTCCCTCTCCCCTTTCCCACTCTCTCTTTCCACAGTGCTGGGTTTTAATCACTGCTGTAATTGGCAACTCCCTGCTGTGCACATACACTCACAGACACACACACACACGCTCTGCCGAGCTGCTGCAAATCCCTCTGGCAATGTATATGTGAGTGTGTGTGTTGTGGGGGCAGGAGGGAGAGATATGGAGAGATAAGGATAATGAAAGAAGGAGAGTTTCAGAACTGCAGGCCAACTCACCAACTCACCAATCTGTCTGCTGTGAAGCACTGTGAGGAAGAGGAGCTGTGCAGCCAAATTGTAATTATCTGAGAGAAAAAAGACATGGCTCAAGATTTATTACAGAACACAATATTTTGTTGGAGTTACTGGTGAACCTGATCCTGCCTCAACTAAGTCAAATTAATAATTAGCCTTGACAAATACTGTTTACATAGGAACAAATATTTGCATTAATAGATCACTGTAAGGACAGAAATCTAGCACAGATGAACTAATGACTACTGGGGCCAGGCAGCATTTCCTATGAGTTTCTTTGCATTTATATTTGTCAATTTTCATTTCAAAAACCAAATGGAAAGCAAGTAGAAAAATCAAAACCACATGTAACATCTTCCCAGTTACACCCACTTTGGTCCCAGTTCTGGATGAAGTGCTATTTTTAGTAGTAAAACTATTGAGTAAATACTTATTACAGCCCATCTTTTAGTTTCAGGCATTCATGACTTTCCAAGATGGACAAAAATCTGACATGGTGTCGACGCAGATCAAAGCACTCCCAGTTTGGATCAATTCTGAACACTAGCAATAAACTGTGTATTGATTGCATTTGATGATATTCATTCTTAGATAGATCCAGATTTTCTTCTAACCATGTTGATCATGGTTGCTGTAGTGGGGTGCACTGTGGCTCAGTTTGCTCAGTTTGCTGTTACAGCTGAAATTGTTAAGGAGATTACAGGGGGGGGGCAAGTTTTAGAAGTTAGTGAACATAAACAGACCCTTTTAAATGTTGTAGATTGTATTCGTAATGTTTCTGTGACAATTACTTGCAGTAACTTTGAGATCAGTACAAAAGTTGGGGACAAGTTTGGATAAGGAGGAACCGTGTGTGGTGAGCTGGGAACATGGCCTTCATTCCCACAATCAGTCAAAGCTGATAGATTTACAGACATTAGTCTTTCATGGCCTATGCATATGCAGTGACTTAAAACACAGTATTGCCACCAAAATTTAAGGATAGCAGAACACTATGAAAAGTTTACACTCAGAAAATTGAGCAGGAAGAATGTGTTTCATCAATGAAAAGAGTTTGTTGGATTTGTGCTGAATATATTGAGGCTTATTGGACCAGCAGTTGCCGACCAAATCCTACATTGTGAGAACCATGTGACAATGGCCAATGCTAAAGAATCCCAGCTTTATGGTTATCATGGCACATTGGCTGCAAAAAGGAAACTTTCATGGTTGTGTGTGTGTGTGTGTCTTTTATGTGGGTCACCCCACCATGTCTAATGGCCCCTTGCTGCGTGCAGCGTCCTGCGCTGAGCTGCTCCCTGCTGTCACACTCACACACACAAACAAACGCATACACGCAGCGGGGGAGATTTCGGGGTGTCCCTCACCCTAATACCCTCCACAATACACCACCACTGCATCTGTTGCTCCTGTTCTCAAAGTTGAAAGTTGATCAGTGAAGTGCTAGCATGTCTCTGCTCTCTCTTTTTTAGATCTTGTCCTCAGACCTCATTACCTCCTCTCTCTGCCTACTATCTGTTACTTTTTAATTTCATCCCTCACCAAAAATCGGTGGCCATTTTTACCATTTTTCTCTGCATTTAGGTTCTGCATCTTTTTTTTTTACCCTTATTTGAAAGGAATGGGATTTTGAGGGTTAGCTGATGACCCATTCTTTGTGTTTTGTCTGTGTTAAATAGAAGTGAAGGCTTGGCCCTCTGCAGGCCTCCATCACACAGACAGCCGTTTAACCTGCTAGCAACTGCCTCAGACAGGTGAGCACCTGCACCACACAGATTTATAACACCGATGTGACTTGTGTTGTGTGTACTTCTCTTAGGTTTTTGAGTTTCTGATGCATCAACTACAACATTATAGTAAAATTATTTGGTATATTAGTATTGTTGCGTGTCAGATACATTGCTGCTGGATGTAAAATGTGTCAGTATTGGTGCTTTATCATGAAAAAGCTTGTTAGCATTTTTAGACATTAAGAGAAAGCTAACACCAAGCTAACCAATGAAATCATCATATCACTATGTCTCATAGAACTAACTTATACCTTGATTTGTAATGGTTTAAGTATGTTTTATATTGTAATGGTATAAATATGTTTTATGAGTAGTATCATTATTCATAGGGTAATGGAAGGTCTAAATGTATTCTGCTCAAATGCGTCTTGTTTCCCTGCCAGTGTTTTTAGTTTCCTCTGTGTGTCTGTCTAGGCAGTAACCAGACAGCAGGGAAGAAAAAGACTGTCATTAAAAGTCTAGCATTGCAATTTTATTTACAGTCGGCATTGTGGAATAGTGGGAGAGGAGAGGAGAGGAGAGGAGAGGAGAGGAGAGGAGAGGAGAGGAGAGGTACAGAGGGAAAGAGGAGGAAGGGAAGAAGAGTGAGACACTGAGATAGTGAGAATTCAGATTACTCCAGCTAGAACCTGCCCATCCCCACTGCACAAACACACAAGAGCGTCTCAACAAAACGCATGAAGAAGACATACATGCATATACAATAAGTACAGTGAACATCCGTGTAGACAAACTTGCTGCATACTCGAGAGTAAAATTGCACGAAGCATCTGTACATGTGCTCACAGACACACACTCCAAAACATGGCATGCATATTTACTCCGATCCATAAAGCATGGAAACACACTCATACACACACATACGCACACAGACTCAATCTCAGCCACAGAGAAGCCAGCTACGTCAGTATATTTTCACACTGCGGTAGTGTCTCTTTGTCTGCCTGTCGGCTAGCCAGCTGTAAGATGGAGGGCGAGAAATATGCTTTTAGCGGACGATTTCGGAAGACAGAAGACACGGCTTTGTCATTTTCATTTCTATGTGGCATTGTTGTAATATTGATTTCTGCATCACGATTATTTTATTTTGGCGTTTGGTGCTGTTTTGAGTTTTTCTCATCAGCGTGTTTATATTTGATTATTTGTACATAAATTATGAGGGTGGATGTGTGTGCACATCAATGTATTGATTACAGCTACTAGTTCTGCACTTATGTGTGCTTGGTATGTGAGATTTATGTGTGTGTGTGTGTGTGTGCGTCCATATGCGTCCACACAAAACATGCTAACGGATACCTGGTGTGTGTTAAAATGTTTGTGTGCACATTAGTGGGGGAGGGCGACCTTCTGTCCACCTGTCCACAGCATCAGCTGTTGTTTGTGTTGCCACATACACACACACACACACGCACACACAGAGCAGGGGTAATTAGTTCCAATCCCGTCCTTGTCGTAAAGGAGAAGCCTGGCAGTTGCTATGTGGGGAGCACACACAGAAACATGTGCACTCACATACCAAGTGTCGACCAAACAACAGGACAAGATTATTATTATAATTCATCCCAATACCGAGGTCCTGCTGCTACACAAGCCTCCTTTGTCAATTCCACAGTATATTATTAAATTTCTTTTGCCAGTTTGATTAATCTGTGCTACTTTTTGATTAAATGAGCCTCTAAAAGACACCTTATAAGTAGGTAGTTTGTGCTTTCAGTGTTGCTCTGTTACTTTCATTTTAAAGCTACTTGATCCCCTTAAACAAACACACAACAAACACTATTAGACGCAGATACACAAGTATGTCCCCCAAACCCTAACAGCACAGGAGTGTAAGGGGTCATATGGGCTTTATTTATATGCACAAGCCCTACAGTTATTTTTATGTGGTTGACAGTGATGCACTGCCTAAAAAGAAAGCCATTTCAAGGGGAAAGCATCGATATGTAACACACACTGGCACAAAATAAAACCCTAGAAATGCATGGCGAGGCAGAGAAAGACACAGAGCCGTAGAGAATGATTCAGATGTATAGAAGGCCTCAGTGAGAGAAGGTTTGCCATTGTGTGATAAACACAAACACAGATGCATTTAGGCTTTGATTTCAGGTTGCTTTTCACTGCTCGCAGTGGGAGCTTTCCTAAAGAAACAACCCTCGCACACACACACTGTCACACACACACCATGGACCGGACTGATAGGATTAGAGACTGGTGCTATAGTCACTCTCTCTCTCTGTCTCTTCCTCTCTCACCCCCTCTCTCTTGAGCCTGCCAAGCCTTGATTATTCACTAGGTTAGTTCCTGATTGCCTATAGCAGTAGCAGACACAGGTTCATTATCTCTCCACCTCTTTTCCTCTCGCTCTCACTCTCTGTCCCTCTTGCTGTATATTTATGCACGATGGCTTGATACTTGCAAGAACAAAAATTTACAACCTCACAAAAGACCCACCGAAACGCAGTGTGGCTGAAATGTTACGTGTCAAATTATCCTAGCATTTTTCATTTTTAATGTTGCAAAATTAAATAACAGCCCGAGCAAATGTACTGTTCCTTGTCAATACAATTTTCACTAATCTCAGTCATTGTATTGTGTTTCTATTCCTACAGTCTTCCCTTATTTTCCATTAAGCCGAAACGCTAAATCACACTTTTGATGTGATAATTAGGGAATTCAATTGAGGATGAGGAGAAGACTTTTATTGTTGAAATAATTAACGCGTTTGTTCTTCTGTCTATCTATCTATCTATCTATCTATCTATCTATCTATCTATCTATCTATCTATCTATCTAAAAAGACATTTTTTCATTTTACTTGATATTATCGAAGGTCTGAGTCGTCTCTCGATCCAAGGAATATTATTTACTCATTTGAGAATGATGGAAGTCGTCATTTATATGAATAAAAATACAGCAGAAGTGGAGACAGGCGGGTTTTGTAGACTACTGATGACACTGTATGTGTACGTGTGGTGGAGGATATCAGTGCTGCTGCAGCAGGCTTCAAAAGGTAGCCGTCGGCCAGCCCTCCGCTGTCAGAGTGGAGCTGTTGTTATAAAACCTCCACCCGCAGCTCAGATGAAAATACAACACACGAGGAATAATTTTGGTTAGAAACAAAAAAATTCAATCAATTGATGTTTTTTTCCTAAAAGACATTTGTGTCCTGATATTTTGCTACAGATATTCTGTCAGTGATTAAAGCTTTATTTATTTGTTCCTCGTTTGTTGACAGGATATTGAAAGAGTGTTAGTTTTTCCCTCTGTCTGTGGGACAATGTCCCCATTCTGAGGAGAGTGTGAGTGTAGTGTTGACACATGTTAGTGCTGGCTGATTAGTCGACTCATAAAGGAGCACGCAGCTCCTCCATCACTATTCAGCCATTTTGTCTCCCTGCCTGTCACACTGGTGGAGTGGATGTATGTGTGTGTGAGAGGCTTTTGTTAAGGTAATGCAGAGGAGAGGGAGAAAGAGCGAGGCAGAAGACACCGTGGAAAATTACACAGACCATAACCAAGTACCGATGACCCAGGGATGCTTTTTTCCTTTAATGTCTTCACATTGGACTCGTACAATTTCAGTCATTTTTACCTCAGAAGTCGTGATTTAATAACTGCAGTGAAACACTGAAATAATGTTTTTAATGATAAATTGGTAGGAACGTGCAGTGTGGGTCTGTTGTCTATTGTGTCTTAAGTGGATTAACAGAGTGGTCAGTGAGACAGAGAGCCAAAGTGGCAGCCATAACCATTGTTTACAAGCTTGTGTCGCCTCTGTCGCTTCAAATTTTCATACGATCCTGATGTGTTTTCTTAGACTTTCTTACAATAGCGGGGTGGAGTTTGTGCAAAATCGTTGTGTAATCTTTTTGATAAAAGCATGAAAGTTGGCACAGTCACCTTTCACATATTTACAGATATTTTATACATCCAAAGTATTGCTGCTTGTGGTCGGATAGTATTCTGTAGATTTTATTGTAATCTACTATTATTTCACCATAGTTTTTTAAACAGATGCCAGGTTAAATTCATATTTAAAAAAAAATCAGGATTCCCTATTCTATTGATAAATGCCACAGAGCATGCAGAATAAAAAAGGACTATAAGCTACTGATCCCTTCTGCAGAACTCTACATATATATTCAAATAAAAGTGTTATTGCCAAATCATGTAAAATGTCACAATGAAATGTCACTTTGCAATGGCTGTTCTGTTGTAATTTGACAGTATTGACAAACGTTTAAAAAACACATTTCCAGTAATGTATAGTATTGCTAAATGTGACATTTTGTTTATGATATAATTGGGCAGTTTGTAAAAATGTGTAGATATTAGCCAACTAATATAATTTTTAAGGCAACATGATTCAGTTATCAGTTACAGACACAAACCAGACATCTTTTAGAAATGAACTGTGATAACAACAATTGATTCATATCAGCATCGGTTAATATGAATTAAATGAAAGTAAATGTCATGAAAAAATAGTCATTTCAATTACAACTATTTTTACCCAACATTTTTTTCATATTTTCACAGCAGACTGTGGTATTCAAATCTGTTTCTTTTTTATAAATACTTCAGAAAGTTCAAACAAATATATGGTAGATTATAAGAATTATTATCAGCTGTATTCAGGCTATACAACAAAATGTTCCATGTAATTTACTATCAACATTAATATATTGTTTTGGGTTCAGAAAGTAAATGATTAAAAGATCTGAATATGTCGGATCTCATTGTGATGAACCATGTTAATAAACACATACAGTATTTAAGTTAGAACCAAAAACATCCTTCTGATAAGGTTGAACATTATTATTATTATTATTATTATTATCGTGATCACATTGTTTAGATATGTTAGATAGATTAGCATACTGTTACTCTTTGGGACTAATAAATTGTATCAACTAAATAGGCTTCAAGTGTTTGAACAGCATAGCTCCCCCTCTGGCTTTCAGGTGGTTTAACATCTTAAACAAATCTCATTTGATGAATACAGTTTGTGTGCAAAGTCAAATGAATGTTGTGGTAATAAAAGTGTGTGGTTCATCCTTTTCTTTTTCAATTTGGGTTCTAGTCTGAGTCACTCTTGCTTTTATTCAATACTTGTTATGTAAAAGTGTTCTGGCTGCATAGTATATAATTATCACAATGTAAATTATCCAATAATGTGTTAAATACAAGAGTACTGATAGCCATCTTGTTCACATAATCAAATATAATTTGCTAGAAAATTACGCATTAGGAAATCACCTAAGATATTATCGAATAGATTCACCTCTAACATGATATTCATGTCTGTCTAAAAAAAATAATTTGAAACTAACTAAAAATATTATGTATTCTCTGTACAAACACTTGTAACCACAGGTCTTGTGTTGTGGTTTGACTTGTTTCTGTGTCTATTCTGCG
This sequence comes from Pempheris klunzingeri, assembly GCF_042242105.1. Lineage (NCBI taxonomy): Eukaryota > Metazoa > Chordata > Actinopteri > Acropomatiformes > Pempheridae > Pempheris > Pempheris klunzingeri. Next base: position 9,011,603 of record NC_092019.1, on the reverse strand, counting down.
TTTCTGCTGCGTCACATCAGTGTAGTGCTGAAGACATATAAAGAGCCAGAAATCCATATATTGATGAGAATTGTGATGAAAAATACATTTTTTTTTTTTAGCTTTTCATCAGACCGTTCTTAGAGATCAAAATTAATTAAATTAATGATTTTAAGTGAAGCTCCTTTCATATTTATCATCATACTGCATATTTCTTATCTCAACAGATAATAAATACTCATATCTTTCAGATTTATCATCATGCTCCATATTTCTTATCTCGACAGGTAATATATACACCCGTATGTATACACTTAACCTCATCTACAATAGATCGAAATGATAAGATGTCTTTGCTTTCTTAAGTACTGTGAATTAGATGATGGTGTGATTTACTTTCATGGCCTTTATGTCAAACACCGTGATTTATGCTTCCTATTTATCTCATATTTCCTCTCTTTTCTGTTTTTTCTCCTTAAAATGATCCTGGTAGCCACAAGCTGCTCCAGGTTGTGTGCTACTATGTGTGATGGCATATTCAGTAGTTGATGTGAGTGTTTTGTGGTGTCAATATATTTGTGTGTTTAGTGTTTACTGGAAAATGCAGGTCTGTTCTTATCATTAACAGAATAATTAAATGTGAGTTACGCATCAAAATTCAGGCATCTGCATGTAATCATTTATTTTAGTGTACGTCTGATCAGAGATAATGCTGAAGTCACACACCCGAGTGATGTTTAAAGGGGAGTTTCACTCATTATTAGCATCATTTTTATTTTGTCTTTATGTGTAAGTTTATGTTGAGGCTTATTAGATTTAGGAATCAATTTAGAATGTAAGTAATATTATCCACCACTCCTTTGTTGTCTTGTGGCTTTCTTGCTTTCTCTTTTTCCTGTGATATTAACAGGAATATAAACAACAGTAGCTTTTGTCTGTCTTGCAATGGCACTGAATGAGTTGTAGATTAAGAGCTTAGCGTGAAGGTGGACACAGTCTATGAAAGCATTAAAATGACTGCGTGTTAAGATAAATTATCTCTTAACGTTTAAGAGGAGCATCTTCTGCTCACCATTCAATATATCAACTCCATTCAACACTGTGGGCTCTAATTGAGGCCTTTGCTATAAGCAGCTATTCATGTCGTCTATGTAAACAGAAAAGTGCTGCCGTGTGTGTGTGTGTGTGTGTTTGTGTGTGTGTATGTGCGCGTGCGCTACAGCCTTTTAAACTGAGGTTTAGCATCCACAATACTCTGTCTGTGGTCTATTTTTCACTCGTTCTTTTTCTGTCTATGTCACGCATTCTCCGTATCATGAACACACACACACACACACACACACACACACACACACACAGTCAATCAGACCTACGAAGGATCAGTCATGCTAGAGGTCGTCTATGGGCCAACTTGACATTGTTCTCTATAAGCTGCTTTGGAGCAAGAGGAGAAGTTTAAAGGACAATTTCAAATAGTTTGTACAAGAAAAGGCTTCACGTATAGCTCGGTGTGGCTGAACAAGGGTCTGCACTGAAGGGGGAGGACGTCGATTCATTCTCGGTTCAACCCTTTCCATGTGTGAATAGAAACTGCAATTGATTTGCTAATGATAGAGTATTCAGTCTTAATAAGATGGACATAACAACCTTGTCCTTCACAGTATTGAAATTTTTGGAAGAAAATTGGCTTCCTAAATTGATTAAACTGAAGGTGAACTGGAGCCAGCCGTGCACGATGTTGTGTTACGCTGTGGAAAGATGATTCGAGATAAATGTGATACAGCTGTTTATGTCACTTTTGTTGCTTGGAATTGTTGTGGCTAAACAAATTAGAATTATTGAGTGAGTGGATATATGTGCTCAGTCAAGATTTATTGAATTAATTTCGGCGCAGTCAGTGCTCTCGGAAAACGCTCTCCTCTTCTCGGGCTGCCCATATCAGTACCATCTTTTCATAAAATGTTTTTACACGCAGACACCTGCATGATTTATTTTTGTGATTTAAATTATAGGGTATTTCCCTGCCTCAGTTTTCTGTGTTTGTATTTCCTCTCATTTTAATTTAGCTTTGAATCTTTTTTGCTTTCTAAAGTAGTGTGTGAGTGTAATTTTTAGGGGTATATTTGTTCTCATGGTCTTATTCTATGTTTCTGAAGATGTATTTTTGCTTGTGCTGTCAGACTAAAAGTGATCAAAAACACTAATCAGCTATAGTTTTCTTAAATGCAGTGAACAAGACAAGGTAATGCAAATAGTTTATTTCTCTTTTTCTCCTCCTCCTGCTGCAACATGCAGAAGTGATTGGCATCATTTAAGCATCATATGATTCACGTTTTCTAGTTTATCTACCACATGTGGTGTCCTGACTAAAAATCACCATAGAACTCTATTTGAAATTACATTTCCTGTGTTATTTCCTATCAGAGAAACATTTACACTGTCTCGTAGCTGGTTGAAATTATTGCTTAGCACGTAATGATATGAAAATAATAATGAATCTCATTGGTACGTGCTGTGTATTTGACACAAATTGCATATAAATCCAGATGTGACTGGCTTTAATGAGCAGCTGTTGACGATAATCCAGCTGATAAATGACTTTTAGAAGCTCTAAACCCTTCAGCTCCGGTATCTCTGCACGTGGAGTTTAATTTGAACATGACATCATGAGATGTAATGAAATATCATGGAGCAGTGTGGTAGCTTAGTGCACCAGCCACATATTCACAGTGTCACGTTGATTGAAATCCAGGGCATGGCCTCCCTCTGCTTCTGCCTCTGTCTTTCTTGTATTTAATAAAACAAAGAAATGCCATATAAAATCTTAAAAAACAGAATACTCTTCATAATAAAAGTGCAGCTAGCTGTTAACACGGTCCGTGGCCTTCCTTCACTGCAGGCTTGCCGTGCTGGTCACCAGTTGTACTGTGAAACTGTGAATACCTGCCATTGCGTTTCAGCTGTTTCTGACTCTCAGACACTCAATTTTCTTGAGCAGAAATCGGTATGAGTGTTGCCTCTGTGTGTGTGCAGGATAGATGCGGGATGGAGGACTTTTACCATGGCAACCACTAATGCAGTATAGATGCAGGGACTGAGCCTCGGCTACCGCTGTAATAATACTGGATTCATGGATGGCAAGTGAAATGTCATCTGGGCTGATGTTTTAAATGAGCGAGGAGGGCTTTGATGTCTAGTTTGGTCAACACTAAACCCCACTTGGCTCTGCTGTGGAAATGAGGTTCCTGTATTAGTTCAGCACCACAGCATCCTTTCTTTTCAGTTTCCTATTGTAGATGACAAAAGAGTGTCTCCTCAACATGGCTTCCTATGTTGCATTATAGCTCCACTTTGTAGCACCACTCTGCCAATATTGTCAAGTGTCTCCTGCACATTGTTTCCTATATCGGCTTATACTGCCCAATCCTCATAATCCCACTGTAGCCTGAGTCAAATATCTGGTCCCTGCAGTGTCCTCTCACCTCCTTCTAGGATGTGATTTCTGTATTCTCCTCTTCCTCCTCTTCACACGCTGGATTACTACGGGGGATCTTTGAAAAGCGACACCTGACAAGTTAGCATGGGGTTTTGATTGAAAGCAACTTACTGGTTAATAATCAGATCATGTATTTGCCGTCAAAAAAGTGAAACATTTTCACCCCTGTATATTCTGTGGTGAATAAGGTGATGTTTAGATGATGCAATGTTTGCATGTCTTGTGTAAAAAAAAAAATCACAGTGCGCTGAAACATGCAGTGTAGCAAACTAAATAAAATAACAGATGTACAGAGGTAGTGCTGCTTAGTTGATTTAATCCTATATCATCCATATTCTTGTGGATTATCGACCTCCTTTTTATATTATACATAGAATACCATATGCCTCATGTCTAATTTTCCAGTTTTAAATCAGTGAAATCTAACGTCATATTCATATTTGTGTATGTATTACCTCAATAAATAAATAAACTAGAAGTTTTTACACTGGTCACAGATACACAGCTCTACAGTTCCTTCAAAAGAAATTATATTTGGTTTGCCCTGCTGTGTGGGAGCCATTTTTCAAGAGGGTCGTAAGTCACAACCCTCTACACGAGTGTGTCAACCCAAAACAAACATACCTTCCATGTGGCCCTGTCTTTTGCGCTTCCCTGACCTGCGCTACTGTTGCTGTGCGTGTGTGTCCCTGTGTGTGGGGGGTGTTTGTTTTGTCTGCTCCTATCTAGAGCTCTGTCCTGCCCCTTTCTTTCACAGTTAGAGAAAGGAACCACACCCCTCAGGCTTAGGCCTAGTGTGTGTGTGTGTGTGTGTGTGTGTATTTCTCTCTTGGGATGGGATTTCTATTAAATTCTCTGTTCCTCAGTAATAGCTATGCAACGCCAAACACGTATACCTCTGCATAAAATAAACACAGGAAGTTCTAGAAAAGCTAATAATATGCAGCACAGTGTTCATATACTGTATATATGTAGACAAATACCCACATTTGAGCATTTACACTACTACGTCATTTACTACTCTTTACGACTACGATAGAGGCATGACGACACACACAGACAATACACTTGCACATGAATTAGAGAATGAAGAATATGTCAGTGCAAGCGTACACACACATGCATATGTAAATACATCAAGTTGAAACTTGAGTGTGACCTGGGCTTCCCTTGTGAATAATAGCCCCCAGGGAAACCAAAAACCGTCTTATTTTTTATGTGTTTGTGTTTGTTACTTCTGTTATCCTGGGCTCGTCCTCTGTTTAGTGAGAGCAGGAGGCACATGCACACACACACACACACACACACACACACACACACACATGCAGCAAAGTGTGCAACCCACTATGGTTTGCTTATGTGTGCTGGTCTGTTTAAGGATTTTTAATCTGCTTCAGCACGTCTGTTTTCAAATTGTAAGAAGAAACACTGTGGTGGACTATTTTTCAGTCATATATGTATATATTAGATAGAGAATGTTGTCAGATCAGCTCCATTGAGAAATTATGTAAGATGAAGACTTCTTAACCCAATGAACAGATTTATTAACGTGAATTACTTAATGTGAATTAACCTCAGTCCTGTGCAGTGCATGATGTTGGGTAGCAGCCAAATATTACCAGCAAAGGTACATAGTCATTAATTCAGTCAGTATAGAGAATATACCTAGATATCTTAACATATCCTGCATTGCAAAAGAGCATTTGACACATTTTTTGATATTCACTCGATTCCACCAGTTATGTGTGTTTTTATGGTGTTTATGAACCACTTTTTTTTTTTTGCATACAAACATATTGTGCTTTTTTTTTAATATGCTGTCTTGATGTCCACACCAATCTGCATTTATCAATAATTTGCAGGTGTAAATACTCATCCAGTGATCTCCTCATGCTGCCACGATGGAAAATGAAACGGCCTCTCCAGCTGGTAGAACAAGTGCTGTGTGGGTTCCCTGAAGTGGTGCAACACTGGGTCACTGGAGAGCCGCAGCGTGATTGGGAGCTGAACAGTCTGTGTTATTTCAGCACAGCCTGTTGGATGAAGGGCCATTTTACAGGCATTATGGATTAATCTCTGGCAGGATCTCCCCAGGATCAAACAAAATTGGATGTTTAACCTCGCGTGTCCTAGAGCTGAGAGTTCTCTTGTGATAAACCAGGATAGAGAGGATTGGATATGACCCACTTTGGGTTAAACATCACAAACTAAATGTATTTAAAGTGACTCCTGATGAAAAGATGAAAATATAGTGAATGTACACGTCCTTGAGTGTTATCTAACTGCTGAAAAACTGATTAAATTCATAACAATATGTTCCACCAATGTATCACTCAATGCAAAAATGACGATGGGATTCCATCCAGTCTTTTCCTCTGAATCTACTTTATTATTTTTGTTACAAATAAAATCTTTTGAAATTTACAGTAGTGTTGTAGTTTCTGAAAATCTCCCCTTTCAACTACTCTTCCACAAACCTGTCCAGGTAAAAAAATGACCTTTTCAAATTCACAGTTGTTTTTATTACTCCACCAAGCTACACAGACACACAGATCTAAAGCTGAAACCACCTGAAATCTCTTCCCTCACTTATTACAAACTATTTGTGTTGAGAGTAGAAATGATACAGAGTTCAGTTTGACAGGTGCAGTGATTGACGGGTCTAAATTTAAAAGGCTTAGTGCAATTTAACATTTCATATGTAGAAAGTACAGGCCTAGAGATGTGGGTATTATAAAGTCAATGGCAAACTCCAATGAAATGCACAGTATGAATGAAAATACCTGAATGTGATCTGTTTTCTTGTGTTATCAGATGCAAATATAAAAACCGATGCTGCTTATGGATGGAAAAACTTCGACAAAGATACAATGAATGCATAGACAATTTGCTGGATGCAGAATGAGTTTCACAGACAGCACAGATTAGACTTCAGTGGGATTTTCACAGAGAGAAAATCAGATTAATCCTGACCCCGTGGTCACAGAGGGATATATGGTGACAGTCTGGCTCTGATTAAAAGTTTAAAGTCAATGTTGCACCTACAGTCTTTGATTAAAGAGGACATTTTTACATCATTTATTAATTGGGCTTTTGGCATAAGTAATGGCATTGTGTGACAGAAACAACACAGTTAAATCTATTACTGAGACAATTACATGCTGACAGGTCTGCATGTAATAGAAGTGTAGTGTAGTGTAGAAAAAAACATCATTGTGATTTATGATGGGGTAGCACACTTCCATCAGGTAAAACTGAACAACGTGCACTACAAATACACTGGGAAAAATGAAATATATGCTCTTCTGAATTGTGTGTTGCACTTGTAAATTCAAGGTGGGAAAACAATTATTTTGAAACATTAATCTTAAGAACCGGCAATAATGTAAGCAGCTACATTTTCAGAATGGTTTTTGAAGTGCCGTATTCCTGGAAAGGCTCTGTTTAGTTGGGTAAATGTTATATGACAGATAAAATGAAATTCACTCCTATCTTAAAGGAGCATGCACGTGTGAGCAGGTGAACTGTTTTAAGGATTTACACCTAATTTGTGCATCGTTATGTCAGACACTGCATGTTACCATTCTGTCTTATTCAACCATGATTTCCCCAGAACTTCTTGAAATACAAACCAGCAAACTTCCGGTTGCCAGCCTTTCTCCGAACTATTCCTCTGCCTTTGCTCTGAGATGTGTGTTGGAATATAATCAAAATATCTGGTGTGTCATCCTGTTTTATTGAAGCCGCTCACCGTGCCATGATTTCGTACCTGATTGGTTATATCAGCATGCTCCTGTGAAATCACGTGACTGCATGAACTGTGCCATTTGATTTCACAAATCATGGCTGTATATTAAGATGACTGACAGCAGTAATTCTCACTGTGGTTTGAAAGCCATTCAAAATAAAATCAATCACACTCAGTTACCGTAATTCTCCATGTTGCAATCTCATGACACAGGGTGGACTCATTCTCGGTGACGTGCTCTCATATTGTGTATATTGTCTACTGTTGATGTGACTCCCATATATCCCATCCAGGGACTGCTGCACTGCCTGTTTTAATTTAGAGTGTGGCTTTTGATAACCTATGCTGCCCACATACTGTAAATACCAGAGGAAGAAATAGCCTGTAGGCAGATAACAAGAGGGGATGTTACCTGTAGAATGAAGGGACACATTACCTGCTCTACACCTTTTACAACACAGAGATTAAGGGACCAAACACTGACTAGAGGACTTTGTAATGCATATTTAAATTACTTACGTGGCCTATCCACTTACTTACTTATTACTGAGCCAAATAGAAAGTCATCAGAAAATTAATAGCCAAAACTGTGTGATCTCAGAATAAAGAGGAGATCACACTATTCACTTGAAGGACCTCGGCTACTCCCATAGATCACTAATAATTTCAATGACTGAATCTGCCTTGTAATGGAGTTAGGAAATATGTTTAATCTAATTCTATGATATTTTGAAGATGTAATCCTTTTAGCTGTGCATGCATTGTTTGATCAGTTCAATCTATAATGCAACAGCCTGAAATCAGATTTTCTCTTAAACTTTGAAAACAGTGGTAATGATTCAGTTCCTTTAAATATTTCATTAGCACGTGAGAATTGATTTAATTCACAAACACAGCAGAGTTTATCTCAGTAATCAACAACTCTCCAGGAAGCACTGACTGATGACAAATCTGCCAGTTTCTTGCTGAACACAAGGTGCTCCAACCGGTTTTGGTGACTTTAGCTTTATTGCCTTCGGGTCTAATCACACAGTTTTGTTTATGAAACTCAGTCAATGACCTGCTTACGCACTTGTAAAGTACAATAACGATTGAATGGTCAACAGCATATCCAGTTCCTGTGTATGTGACAAATGAAGGTCTTGAATCTTGAAAAGTTCCTGAGTGGAACAAAAACATCTAAGCTTGAGTTTTTGTTTATTATTGCTTCTATTCAACATAATTTGACATATAGAATCTTTTAGCTTTTGAGTTACAAATAAATGCATGGCAGCTCAAATGAAACCCACATTTGTCCTCTTGGACCTAACTTCCTACAACTGTTTATTACTGATAGTGTGCACTATTTTAACTTTGGTTTCAAATATGTGAAGCTATTTATTGGCTCTATTGGTGCACGGAGCTACTTGTGATAAAAAATAATGCTGTTTGTGTTAAAACTCTCAGTGTGTCACTCTGTAGGTGAAGAAAATAATCATTTTTAGTTGCAGTCCAAGAGGTTTAAGTTGAGGAAAAGAATCGGATTTCCCTTTTCTAGTGCGCCGGAACTTCATTCAATTGTGTATTCATACTCAGGCTGTAGACATTGATTCGGGCTTATTATACTTTATCAAATAAGCTAAAACTCACAGCCGATACATGTAGTCGTTATAGTGGATAAATATATGCCAACATGCGTATGAGTGACGTGAATTAATGATTTATCAAATTTTTTGTTTCTATTTTATTCGAGCGAACGGCAGGATATGCGACCGTTGGGGATGTTCTGCGGTCTATATAAAGCGGCCGCCATCTTACATTTTTCAGTCTCTTCTGTTCCGGCTGACTTGACGCTGACTGACTGCGGAGGGAGCGGACGAGGGCTCCCCGCTGACGTTCGTCCCCACATTTTCCTCGACTTTTTTTCCATTTCTAAGTGGGTTTTTTCACTCTCCGGGATCCGAGTGGACGGACTTTCCGTGTTGACAAGGGTAGGCTTCAACATTCAAAACTGTCGGCTCCACTCAGGTCGTCCCCCTCTCTCCTCTTATCGGGCTCTCCATGAACGCCAGCAGGAATGGAGGTGGCTGCTGTGTGCGGGCCGGCCGGGGATGCTGCTGCTGCTGCTGCTGCTGTTGCTGCTTTCACGGCTCATATTTGGGATTTGCCAGCCACCGCCTAATGGGAACATACCTATTTATACTGGTTGATTTTACGATAACACGGTGTTTGGTGTAATAGTCGGTAGTTAATTAGCTAGTTATGTCTGGATTTCACTGCCTTGTAGTTTATTAACGTGGTTTTGGGAGTAAACGCCGCTTGTTTGAGTAGTTACGGTTAGCTAACGTTAACGGAGGTTAGTTAGCTTAACTACCATTAGCCTGCTGGCCACATTCCGCTATTCTGACTCATGTTTGCTCAACTTGAGTTTCGGCTTTTGGTCGCTTGTTTTTGCAGCTGATTTGGCCGAACAGACACTTAAGTCGGGGTGAGGATACACGCCTGTGTGTGGTGGCCATGTGTGAAGCTTTCCGGAGTAAAACTTTAGTTAATTAGCGCCAGCCAAACACCGGTGAAGTAGCGTTTGTGCGTTAACATTTCCTCCAAAGTTTAGTTTGAACTTCGTAAAACTGAAAACCGTGAGAAACTTTAATGTGAAATCGACATAGTTGCCAGCAGTGTCGCTCCAAACTCTCTTAAATGTTGGTATATTTAGGTTTATTGTAGGTTAAAGGCCCGTGAGAGTGTGTTTTCCAGTCGTCCTTTTAAACAAAGACCGACAAATTCCTCCCAGCCGCTGTGCTTTGGGAGGAAGACGAGGAGGAGCCAGAGTGAAATTTGAGTCAGTGGTGTCGGAGGAAGAAAGTCAGGGGCCGCCAGCAGCTGTGGGGGAGAGGGGGGCGCAGTCCGCTGTTATCTGCCCTCTTAGTTTGTCCTGGTCTGTTTTATTAAATCTTATATTGAGTGTTTACTGTTTTTACATGCTCCCTTTACACAGCCAGGTGTGTGTGTGTGTGTCTGCGACAGACGCGCCACGACGGGGGGAGGAAAAAAAAGTTCCTCGCTGCCTTTCGAGGCAGAAAACAAGCAACACGATGAGTTTTTTTTTTTTTTTTTTTGCTCCTGGTTTAATGGCACAGATTTATTTACATGCCAGTGATGTTTTGGCTTCATTTGAAAGATCTTGGCAGGCGATGGAGACATTAAAGTGGCTGAAGGATGTTGACATCCAGCAGCTCTGTAAATAAACTGGTTTATTTTAAATAATGACACGAGGGCAGAGGCTAGTTTTTATATTATTACTGCTCTAATGTCCTCGGCCCCGGGTGCTTTCGTGCCCCAGAAATCACTGCATTGTTTTCGGCTCTGGGGTTTGTTTGAGACTGGTTTAAAATGTGGAGTTTATTCGTCTTCCTGTGACCTCTCAGTGAAATCCCCGATCAGACTGCACAATGGAGCAAAACACCGACAAACCCGTCACGCCGTCAGCAAAAACTGCCTCAATGGGTGCATTAAAAAGACGGAAGTGTGGGTGTAGGCTGCTTCTGAGACCGGTAGTGGTATGTTTTGAGGTAATCCACAAGAAGACTCTCACCATGAGCCTTTCCAGTGGTTTTGCCATTACCTAATACTGTAGTTTTTCTCTGTCTGACCCACCTTTTGTATCTGCATTTAAATGTTGTTTTTTTTAATTTATGACCTTTTTCAACAGTAGTGATCCTCATTTATATTTTTCCAGAAATATATTTCTGATAAACTCCCCTCATGAGGACGCAAGAAAATTATCAATAACACTGTACAAATAAAGGTTCAGTTTAACATCGAGTGGCGATAAAGGATTCAAAGTAATTGACTTCTGTAGTGACTTTTGTGCCTCTGAACCTGTTATTTGAACTAGATTGATGATTATTAAGCAGAATAAGGTAATGGTTTCCATTATCTGGAGGTTACATGGATTTTTCCTGGAGCTTCTGTTTCTCTGAGAGCATCCAGCATTTTGCAGTTGAGACACAGACCAAACACTGCAGCGGCTGCAGGCACTGAGCTCATTGTGTTGTTGGCAGCCAGCAGTGAGTGCTGCTGACCCTGCACATTAGGTGGCTAGCACTGAAGCCCGTGGCAGCTCCTGTCTCTCTGCTTGTGCCGATAATGCAGCTTGTTTGGGTCATTTACTCCTATGGAGGAATCAAATTCTTGTGCTTTTTCACTTGAGAGGAAATGGGCTGTGGGGCAGTTTAGATGGATTTAGCCCTTTTGAGGTTCTGCTCTCTGTAAATACATTTTTCTTTAACCCAGGTATTTCCTCTAACAAGTTAATTTTGTTATTTGAATGCTACAGCATGTCAGGAAGAGTGTTTAGAAAATTAAGCCATTTATGTCTGCAGGCCAAAAGAGTGAAATGGAATTTAGAGGAAGAGCGTTTCATACACTGATTATTTTAAAATGCTAATGTGATGCTATATTGTCTACACAGGGAAAACCTGATGGCTCACATGAACTCACTTTGTAGCAGTCTGGCTCAAATCTGCTGACAGAACAGCTATTTTTCCTTTTCATTGAGAGGAAATGGGATTGGAGAGTGTGGATGTGCATAGCTGCTTTGAATTCCAGCTATAAATAAATACACATGATTTTCAAACCTGCTATGCTTGGTTTATTTAAAGTTTACGCCTGTGAAAAAGGAAACTATTCACAGTGCAGCGATGTAATTGAGGATGTTTTTTACTGTTGCTGCATTTGAAATGTATTTTTCTACTGCATGAAGGTATTTAGAAATGTAAGAATTCGTTGATACTTGCTCAGCTAGCTGATGTTAGATAATTGGTTAAACTTAGTTATTTTAGACCACGTAGATGCCACCATGAACCTTAGTTAACCTCATCCATTTATATTTTTGTGGGAGTTGAAATGAAATTATCCCACGATAGTTGCCAGTCGTCTCACTTTAAGCCTAATCCTGACTGAGATGTTGTGTGTGCTGTGTATCAAGCTCTACGTGTGCAACATCCTGATAGTCTAAAGAGCCACGGTTCTTACCCTGTATGTGACACAAACCATGCATTCGGCAGAATATTTCTTTCATGGCTGAAACCATCTTGTCTTGATTTCTGTGTATTATACATTTCTCCCTTTTGTGTGCTGTCTAGTTCCTCGCCATGCTTTGTCCAGCTCTGCCTGTGACTGTTGGGGGTTTTATTCTCTGTGCTCTGAATAGAGTTGGCCTAACAGACTACATCGTACCCGTGAGGCAACGTTGCAACCAAACCTCGCAGCAGAAAACACCTTTATGTCCTGTTTATTGTGTCACACTCACACTAATGTACATGGCTCTCTATATGAGCAGCATGTTTTTTCTTCAGTATAATCTGGGCAGGGAAACGGACTGAAATACACTATTTCTGACCGTCCAGTTCCTACTGGAACAGTAAGCCTGTCATTTGAGTGTTGTCCTGGGACAGTAGAGCTGTGGTTACGCTTCACTTCAGAGGGCTTTGGATGCCTGTGTGCATGCTGGTAGATGTTTGGGTCTATCCATGCAAAGCTCCCTGTAGGTGCACATACGTCGGCTTATCCCACACGCTGCAGCCAAGCCAGCCATCTGACTGTGGTGACTGCCTGGTGTGTCACTCATTAGTCATCTGGTTTCAGTTATCTGGCTTTTAACTGGATCAGGCATGGCTCTAACTCAACATATTGGGTTTCACATCTGGCTTCAAAGAGACGTCTTGTTCAGATTTTTGTGGCCGGGCTGCTAGTTTGACATCTAGGAGCTCTTGCTGTAATGAGTTTTTTGTGCTAACGGTCAGAGTCTGACTTTAGGGTAAGGCTGCCATTTGTGTGTCTCAATTGAAGACCAGACTTTGCTTGTTTGCCCTTCAAAAACACAGCTATCATCGGCCCAGTTTCCAAAGCCAGATGTAAAGACCCACATTTTCCACCAGAGTGAGTGATAAATGGTTCCACAGCGTGCTTTGATTGGATGTTTGATTTCTGTGCAGCCCTCTGTGGGACATATGGCTCCCATTAGGGCAGGGCTAGGTTATGTTAGGGCAGGCCAGCAAAGCTCGGGACGGTGGCGTGTGAACGGTGAGTTTGAGTTGGTGCATTGGTGGTTAGGAGCAGCGATCTTGAAGCCTGACTCCAGATTGTGTTTTAATGACACAGCAGAGCTGGGGTGGTGTGAGAGGAGTTTAGTAATCCACAGCAGTAGTTTAGCTATCCCTGGGTGGCTTTACATATTGGCGGCCATTTATCTCCACAAACTCCTACACATCCACTGGCTGTGTATTTCTGCATGTCCGCTTCTGTTTGTAGGCCGTTCAAGGCAACTTACAATGTGGAGCGTTCACAAGTAAAAGTTATTAAACCTGTAGAACAAAGTGAGAAACTGTGATGGGGATCTTTATCAGGTTTGAAGTTTTAGGTTTGTACGATATTTTTTAGCAGAATCTCCTCAGTGACATTCAAACGCTAAGTTTCATGTAATCTTTACCGGAGACTAAAGGCCAGGAACAACCTTTTTTTTTTTTTTTTTTTTTTTTTAAAAAAATAAGTGGTTACAGTATTCACAAACTATATTCCTCTAGTCCTATCCTTACTGAGTGGTAACTCTTTGATTTATTTATCTTCCCTGCTTTTTAATACAACAGGATCAGTCACAGTTTTCCTTCCTGATATCTGATAGATTTGTTATTGGCTCTTCATTGGCAGAGGTGATTTTTATTTTATTTTTTTAAAATTCTATCACAATCTCCAAAATCAGAGACTATTACCTCTTTAAATAAATTCGGCATGCCTCTCTGAATGGTTTTTCTTACATTTCTTTCAAAGTCAACGTTGACGCTGTTGTTATATCTGACCTTACAGCAGTCGAACAGCCTCACAACTGTGCCATCAAGTGGCTACTCAGAATTCGAATCAAACACATTTACTTTTCATGGGGATAAATGATATATCTCCCGCTGACACAAGGTTGGAGTGATTTAAAAGTCTGTAGTTTGAACACTGAGCCTGTAGTGCTGCAGTCGCTCTGCCAGGCAAGAACATCATGCTGATGGTAAGAGTCTGTGTGTTCTATTAGAAAAGGAGCAACAATGGTTACATTTATCGCTAACTATTTTGATAATTGTATAATATTTTCTGCTTTCTTCACTCCTGACAGTAAAACGAAGATCTTTTGGTTGTGGACAAAATAAGACATTTAGGATGTCGTCTTTTGCTTTTCGGAACACCGATCGATATTTCTCACAATCTTCAAACATTTTATGACCCAACAACTAATCAATTAAATCAACAAAAAAAATGTTGGTTAATTGACAGTGAAAATTGTTACTTGCAGCCCTAATTAGAAATATGACACACAAGGTATAAACTGGATTATACTGTATTCAGTGTGTAAATTACATAGTCTAATGTGTTTTCTCGATGGTGTTAAACAAGTGGGGGTGCAGCCGTGTCCAGGCCAAATGACACGGGCAGGTCGGCTAAATGACATGTTTGGTTTTAAAGATCCTGTAGTCAGCTCTGTGGGTTTAACTTGGTTAGTTCATGAAAGTCTGTCTTGTTAGTCACCTGTACTCTAGTGTGGTATGAATCAGTTCACAGCTCTTTTTTTGCCCTACCCTTTTCCGCGCAGTTTGTCTGTTCAGTATTAAAACCTGTCCAAACTGCTGTGCCGTGATTGAAGAGGATTTGACAGAAGGATTCTGTCTATCTGTATATTTGTGTCAGTCTTATTTTAGCTGGGATTTTCTTCTTCATTTTCCTCATTTCCTGCTTTTGTGTGTTGCTGTCATAACATTTTATCTTAGAGTATGAATTCTCCTTGTTTTTTTCCTGAATTAATCCCCTCTCGCTCGCTCTACCTCTCTCCTGCCATCGCCAGTGTTTACTTTCCTGCAGTGTGGTTTCGGCTTCAAAGCCAGTGCAGGAATGCATATGCCCTCCTCCCTCCTCCTGCCACTTTTTTCCCCCCACCCAGTGCTCCACTTCCCCTGTCCCTCCTCACCTACAGTAAATAGTGGCTAGCTGCTGCACTTAATGGTGGCTTTGTGTGTGTGAACTGCTGCTGTTTGCATGTCTGACTTTAACAGTGGAGGAAATCCAAGAAAGGGAGGAGGCAGGAAAGGAAGCACTGGGAAGTCACTTGCCTGGACCGTTTCTTTTTGAACCAACACTGCCTTTCATTTCTAGCGGTCTGTTTTACTGCCTCTACTTCTGCTGTGATGTTTTTGTGTTAAAATGGCCGATGTTTGACTGGAAGGAAAGAGGGCTGGCAGTGAGCAGAGTAGGAAGGTGAGATGCCACTGAGGCTTTTTGACTGACTACCTTTTTTCCCCTGTTTCAGATCAGGAAGCTGTGTCGGCCGCGGTTTGAGAAAGGAACATGGCTTCCCAGGGTGAGTTAATAGTTTTCAGACAAACACTTTCACCTCCTTCCTCTCTGCGGCTTCTTTTTCCTCAATTTGTCTGCATCTCTCCTCCTTTCTCTCTCTCACACACACACGCACACACACACACACAACTAGCAGGCAGTGTGTTAAACTTTGCAGCACTTCTCTGGTGCAGATTTATGTTCTCATTAGAGCAAAGTGAATTAGTTATTGATTTCATTTTGAAACTTGGAGCACATGTGAAATCAAACTTTGGGCTTGAAGAGACCTCAACTGCTAAATTACATGTCATTGAAGTATAAATATGTGGGGAAATAATAGAATGAGAAGCAGGTTAGCAATCCATTCATTGCAGTGGCTTTGTTCCAGCATTGAAAGATTTGTTTAATTGTTTAAAGTCATTCTCTTAAGTTTTTTGACAGAAAACGGAACAATTGCAATTAAACTTGATACTAAAATTAGGTCTCTGAAACTGGATTAATTGGCGTGCTTACACTATTAATTACACAAAAATTGAATAAGAAATTCCTGTGGAATACCGTACTGCACTTTCGTTATTCCAGGTGGTTAAACTGACTTTTCCAGATGTGTTTTTCTTTTTGTTGATGCATGTTTTCTGATACTGTCTCTCTCTCCAGCTGATCTGATGGAGCTGGACATGGCCATGGAGCCAGACCGTAAGGCGGCAGTCAGTCACTGGCAGCAACAGTCTTACCTGGATTCAGGCATCCATTCAGGAGCCACCACAACTGCTCCCTCCCTGAGTGGAAAGGGCAACCCAGAGGAAGACGATGTCGACAACCAGGTCATGTATGAGTGGGAGCAGGGTTTCAACCAGAACTTCGCCCAGGAACAAGTACAAGGTATGTCCTGATGCCCACAATTTGTAGATAATTTGTGGAAGAAATAAAATCTTGGACATGGATGGTCCAAAAGCAGCTTGAGTCCCATATTAAAGTGACTGTTCTTCTGTCTCTTCTAGACATAGATGGTCAGTATGCCATGACCCGTGCCCAGCGGGTGCGCGCAGCGATGTTCCCAGAGACTTTGGAGGAGGGCATGCAGATCCCCTCTACACAGTACGATGCAGCAAACCCCACTAACGTTCAGAGGCTGGCAGAGCCCTCACAAATGCTCAAACACGCTGTGGTCAATCTGATCAACTACCAAGACGACGCTGAGCTGGCAACCAGAGCCATACCAGAACTCACCAAACTACTCAATGACGAGGACCAGGTAGGTGTCTGGAAACTGTGTCTCCGCCTTGGCTCTCTATCTGTTTTCCTGACTGTTGTTCCCTAATGGCTATCTATGTCCTCCAGGTTGTAGTAAACAAAGCGGCAGTGATGGTCCACCAGCTTTCAAAGAAAGAGGCTTCTCGCCACGCCATCATGCGCTCCCCGCAGATGGTGTCTGCTATTGTTAGGACCATGCAGAACACAAACGACGTGGAGACGGCTC
This sequence comes from Pempheris klunzingeri, assembly GCF_042242105.1. Taxonomy (NCBI): domain Eukaryota; kingdom Metazoa; phylum Chordata; class Actinopteri; order Acropomatiformes; family Pempheridae; genus Pempheris; species Pempheris klunzingeri. Next base: position 8,994,548 of record NC_092019.1, on the reverse strand, counting down.
GCTGCACCGCAGGGACACTCCACAACCTGTCCCATCACAGAGAGGGTCTGCTGGCTATTTTCAAGTCTGGAGGAATACCAGCTCTAGTTAAAATGCTGGGGTATGTGAGAGGAGGATGGAGAGATTCTTAATTTGGAACAGTTTTTCTTTGGTTTCCATTTATTTGATGTGCTGTAGCTAACCACTGCAGGAAGGCAGGACACACTGTTTGGATGTTTCCACTCACCCTCGACAAAACATGGTGCTGTTTTTTAGCAAAAATCTGATTTGTTTCAATTCAGAGGTTTTCAACAACTTCAACGTAATGTAGTTGCCTTAATCATCTCGGTAAATGGCTACTTTGCAACACTGGTCTATTAACTGTGATCAGAGAAACATGAAAAATTGTTACTGGCTGTTAACTCATCAAAGGCACAGGATGTAGAGAGGAAGCACCTTTGAGAAACCCAATCTGATACATACCTGGTGGTGGTCATTTCCCAGTTGGACAGTAATCTAATAAGCTTTTGTTTGCTCTGCAGTTCACCAGTGGACTCTGTCCTGTTCTATGCCATTACCACCCTCCACAACCTCCTCCTGCACCAGGAAGGAGCCAAGATGGCTGTGCGTTTAGCAGGGGGTCTACAGAAAATGGTGGCTCTGCTCAACAAGACCAACGTCAAGTTCCTGGCCATCACCACTGACTGTCTGCAGATACTGGCCTATGGAAACCAGGAAAGCAAGGTGAGGGGCTAGTGTGTTGATGTAAGGTAATACACATGTAGTAACCTTTTGACTATTGCGGTCATGGCCTTGGTAAATTGGTCTGTTTGATACTGTAAAGCAAAGTTACTCCTCATTAAAGCCCCCTAACCTTTTTGTGTGCTCTATTCCTGTGTAGTTGATAATCTTGGCCAGTGGTGGCCCCCAGGCACTGGTCAACATCATGAGGACTTACACCTACGAGAAGCTGTTGTGGACCACAAGCCGTGTCCTCAAAGTTTTGTCCGTCTGCTCCAGTAACAAGCCTGCTATTGTAGAAGCTGGTATGTTTGGTCTCCGAAACAATGAAGTCTTTTAAGCTTAGATATCAGCACACATAATGTGTTTTATTGGCTGAGGTTCTTTCTTTCTGCTTGTTTTAAATGCATTTTTATAACTGCAGCCACCACAATGCAAACAGCAATGTGAAATATCTTCAAATTTAGTGATTTGAAGTGTATTGTGGTGTGTCCACGTATGATGTGTGGAAAAAACATCACCTCTTACTTCTTTGTCCTTCTGTCCAGGAGGCATGCAGGCCCTGGGACTCCACCTGACAGACCCCAGCCAGAGACTGGTCCAGAACTGTCTCTGGACTCTCAGGAACTTATCAGATGCTGCCACCAAACAGGTGATGAGAACGGCCCCTTGTACCAACATAGAAACATTATTTGTCAGTGAAATGAGAGACAGACTAGCTCCTCTTGTATTTATTTATTTATTTATTTATTTATTTATTTATTTGAAAACTTGACTCAGCAGAAAGATGACAAACTTTTTATTTAAATTTTATTAAATTCATTGTCTTTCTCTCCAGGAGGGGATGGAGGGTCTGTTAGGAACTCTGGTCCAGCTGCTCGGCAGTGACGACATCAATGTGGTGACCTGTGCTGCTGGCATCCTGTCTAACCTGACCTGCAACAACTACAAGAACAAGATGATGGTCTGCCAGGTGAGTACACACATGGTTAACACACAGTAAAGTCAGTTTAGGTTAGTTTGTCCTGTGTGAATTTATGAGGTTTTTTTTGTTTTTAATTGATATTTTCTTATGTTTATATTTTCATAGTACTCGTCCAGTAAAACTGAATATCTGACGTATCAGTTAATCTGTTAAACCATCTGCTCCTCTGTAGGTTGGAGGTATTGAGGCGTTAGTTCGCACAGTGCTTCGGGCTGGAGACAGAGAAGACATCACAGAACCAGCTATTTGTGCCCTGCGTCACCTCACGTCTCGACACCAGGACGCTGAGATGGCACAGAATGCTGTCAGACTGCACTACGGCCTGCCTGTGGTCGTCAAATTACTGCATCCGCCATCACACTGGCCGCTCATTAAGGTACACTCACACAACCACGTGAACGTGCCAGCAGCTCTTCACACTGCCGACCACTCAAGCCATTTTCACTGGAAACATCACTAAAAGAACAAAATCACGTAACCACACACTGAATCTAAAATAATGAATAATAAATAAATGCACAGCATTACCACTGTGGAAAAGTGTAGTTAGCTAGCAGGCCGCTGATCTCCTTTGGGTCTCAGACTACAGGTTTAAGGAACTTCCAGCAGTAGCACTGCTCTCTCAATGCACAGCAAACATTCAGTGTGTCTACTTGCTTTAGGACCCAGTTCAGCATAGAAGCTTCAAAAATACAGAGTGATAAGTCCTGGTGATTGTATTTGTTCTGATGGATGCAAAAGGATCAGTGCGGAAAAGCTTTTGTGTAGTTTTTTCCTGTCACACACCCTCAGTGGAATGTGTTTTTGGGATTAACTTTGTCTCAATCCAGTAAGAAAGAAGGACTTCAAAAAAGAAGCAATGAATTTTAAAGCCTTCCTTTATACTTGTAAACAACTTTTGCTCTTGATCAGATGTGATCTGAAACGATCTGATGTGTGAATATGTTTGTCCATCAGGCTACAGTTGGTCTGATCCGTAACCTGGCTCTGTGCCCTGCAAACCACGCTCCTCTGAGGGAGCAGGGAGCCATCCCCAGACTGGTTCAGCTGCTGGTCCGAGCACACCAAGACACACAGAGACGCACCAGCATGGGAGGCACGCAGCAGCAGTTTGTGGTGAGAGAGAACACACACATTTAACACTTCCACAGCAAACACCATGCAGGTCTGGTGCCGATTTATTAACTGTGGTGCCGCCACTTCAAAAAGATGATCACATGAGATCAGCAATAGTTCCCACAACTGCCTGTTCATTAGAAAGTCCGAAGAGGCTTTACACATTTCAAACTTCACTAATTGAGTTTTTGTCATCAGGAGGGAGTTCGTATGGAGGAGATTGTGGAAGGCTGTACAGGAGCGCTTCACATCCTGGCCAGAGACGTCCACAACAGAATAGTCATCAGAGGACTCAACACCATTCCACTCTTTGTACAGGTGAGAAAACCGTCTCACCTGTTCTGTCCAGGACAATAAAATAAATAACTTTTCTGAGCATCCTTGCACAGTATCATTTGGGTTGACTGTTTAAGATGTGATTTAATTAACACATGTAGCCCGTGTGCTTGATTCTGTTGCACCCTTTCACATTGTGTGCCAGTACTGTGAAGACTGAAAGGTTTCAAAGCAATCTGTCTGTGTGTGCAGCTGCTGTATTCTCCCATTGAGAACATCCAGCGTGTAGCAGCAGGCGTCCTGTGTGAGCTGGCCCAGGATAAAGAGGCTGCTGAGGCCATCGAGGCCGAGGGAGCCACCGCCCCACTCACAGAGCTATTGCACAGCCGCAACGAAGGAGTCGGTATGTTCACAGAAACTCATTTAAATAATGCCTGCATTCACATAGTGGCTACACCGGCAACACAGGTGTTCAGAAGTTAGTGCTTGTGTATTAGATACACGTTATGTATTAGGTACAAGTTTAACATCGACTCAAGTGAAGCAACAACCTGTCGTCATGTCAATATCTGGCCTCTTTAGTGTCTGACAGCTGTAGCATTGCTTTATTTATCATAACTTGTTTCTTGACTGACTTGTTGACCCTCCATCTTGTCTCAGCCACATACGCTGCAGCAGTTTTGTTCCGTATGTCGGAGGACAAACCCCAAGACTACAAGAAACGCCTCTCTGTAGAACTCACTAGCTCGCTCTTCAGGACGGAACCGATGGCGTGGAACGAGGTATGAAGCTCTCGAAGTCAGCTTTGTTCTTAAACTACTCAGTATTTTTGTGCACAAACACTCAGATGCTTGAGCACTGGTAAATAATGGCTGCATAAGCCACTGTGATCTTACTGAAGCTGCTGCCCCTGCTCATCCTTGTTTTGTCTGTGCTGCTCTGCAGACCGGAGACCTGGGTTTGGACATTGGCGCTCAGGGTGAGCCTCTGGGCTACAGACAGGAAGGTAAGCTGCCTCCTTACCTTTTGGCTGGCTGGGAGGTTCCCAGGAGGGGATAAAGATGTCACAAACACCAGAGCCGCAACAAAAACGCTTGTACCTGACACTAACTGGGCTGCCTTCTGGGTGGTTCTGTTAGTTTCTCAAAACCCATTGACCTCCTCTGTCAAATCGTCACAGTCCAATGACTGAGCTCCGTCTGTTCACTGTTGTTACTGCTGATGACAGGATTGGCTGTTAAAGTTTGTGATACACAGGCACCTTTAGACCGTAGTGAAGGGCAGTAAAGGATGGAGATCGATTTTTACTCTTGCTGTCAGTCAGGATAACACAGGTGGCTCTCTGGAAATACGATACTGCTGCCTTTGGTCATTGTCAGAGTTGGCCTTCAAAATGTTTCGGGTGTCGCAGGACCTTGGACTGTGCACTGATCAATAGGCTAAGGGGCGAGGGTTGGCTGTTTGTTTTTAATTTGCACTGCTCTCCATTCCTCCAGCACTGATGGCTTTATAATTGGATCTCAGCCAACCAAATGAGAACAAAGACTTGAGTCTTTAGATGTGTGTGAGGACACACTGACCACTGCAGATGGCACCAAATTAAGTGAACTGAATTCAGCGATGTTGTTTTTTTTTTTTTTTCCTTCCCTCTGCTGCTGGAGGATGGACAGTGTGCTGTGTAGTGGTGTTTGAATGATCATACTACTGTGTGACAGCTTGGTTTGTTAACATGCTTCTAACAACTGCTCTGCTTCCCCTGCCTCTCCTCCAACCACTCCTCCCTCCCCCAGACCCAAGCTACCGTTCCTTCCATTCGGGGGGTTATGGTGGGGACACGATGGGCATGGAGCCCATGATGGACCATGATCTGGGCGGAGGCCACCACCCCGGCCAGGAGTACCCCCCTGTAGAGGGGCTTCCTGACCTGGGACACGCCCAGGAACTGATAGAGGGCCTGCCACCCGGCGACTCCAACCAACTGGCCTGGTTTGATACCGACCTGTAAATACCAAGACCAACATTACACTACACTTTCTACTAGGTAAGAATGTCTCCACACTCTGCAGCCTCGTGTTAGCTAAAATAAATGAGAGCCATTTTTCGGGCAAGCTGTAACAGTAGAAGATCAGTGGGGAGGTTTTCTGTCTGGCTGACGGGGGAGAGGAGGGAGGATTTACTCACTGCGGCTGCTGCATGCTCAGACTGCTCCTAATTACAAAGTTGTGTGATGTGGTGTGTGTGATGTTACTTGGTGTTTGATCTCTGTGTGTGGTCTTAACCATCGCCTGTGTCCTGTCTCCTTCCTCTCACCTCCTGTTTTTCCCCTCATTCCTCCTTTCTTCTTCCTCCAACTCTCCACAGCTGTATCATGTGATCTGGATGAACCTGCATCGTGATTCGCCCATATGGAGGAGGCGGGGTTTCAGAAAGTGCCTGAAGACGACTCAACAACAGCAAGCAGAGTTTCCTGTCTATGGGAACTCCATTGGGACAAACTAGATTTAAGTGCGGTTCTGTTCTGGTCTCAGCCTGACGGAGGGCTGACTTTAAATCCTGACATGACACACGGATTTTGATCTCAGTTGATTTTTGAAAAAACCCTTTTATGTATTTTGTTTTCATTTTTACTTCTTTTGGTTGTTTTACTTTTTTATTCCGTTTTTCCTCAAGTCTGTAATGGTACAAACTGATTCTAGCTTGCTTTTTTTTTTCATTATTCTGAATTATGATACTCATCTCTTGTTTTTGCAGTCCCTTGTATTTTAAGTCTCTGGTAGTGTTGAGTTTTTTTTTAGTGGTAATGCTCCATCAAAGTAAAAAATCTGATCACATTTTAAATGGTGTCCAAACACTAAAGTTAATCAGTTGAATTGTATTCTGATGATCACGTGTAACATTGTGTAGCTTTTGTATAAAAAACATGAATTGGAAATCATGGTCCAAATATCAAGCTATTTTCTTGCTTTAAAGGTGGACACTGATGTGTCTCTGCTGTTCCAAAGGGGGTGTAGCTGACCTAGCTGGATGGGTGTGGCTGTGGAAGGACGGGGGTGGAGGAGGGCTCTTATTGGTCTGCTGTTACTGGGGGGGGGGGTAGTGGGAGGAGCTGGTTGCTGTAGCCTGCTGTGTTCTGAAACAATAAAATGGACTGTCATTTCACCTGGACGCCTCCGTCTTATTTCACCCACAACTTTAAATCCAGACTGACAGACAACTGAAAACGTAAGAGCTGGTGAAGGTTTAAATTGTTTTTGAGTTACTGGGACTGAGTCTCACTGGTTGTATGTACGACTTCAGGCAGTCTCCCACAACTAAACTCTCTAAAGGTTTTCTACAGCATCTCAGACCAAAACAAATGTGTTGCCACAGCTGCCAGGGTTCAGTGAGATCTCTTGTTCTGCTCGCAACCACTGACTGACAACCTCTTAGGTTTTGCACTCCAAAGTCTGACACTGGGCAGTAGCTCTGACCTGTTTATCAGCTCGGCTTCACTGTGCTATGGTTTCGCCCACTGAACGATTTACAGGATCACATGCACACACGCAGCCATCCTGGCTACCAAAACAAAACTCAGATTACAGCACTTCAGTCTGCTCGGGTCACCTTTACTCCATTGCATTTTTACATAGAAACTAGCTGTTAAATGCCATATTGCTGTTCTGAAAGTTGTACCTTTTTAATTAGTAACCAGTGAGCCTGTTGTCTAGTACAGATTATGTACAGGCATGTTGCCCAGTAAGAGCAGACTTCAGTTTTCTGCTATGACAGTGTGTTTGAGCAGGATGATGAAGTGAGGAAAACCAATGATCCACCAATTGAAAACAAGTGTCCACATCCACCTACAGAGGCCTGGTCAGTTCATCTCTCTCAGATGGAGGAAAAATGCAGTCAGTATAAATTATTAGTGGATGATTTTACACAACTGATCAGTGACAGCTGTGTTTGCTGCAGCTTTAGTGAGATTAGTAAGATTTGCATATAAAATGAGAACCTGGAGTGAAGAACTAAAAGCCTCAAAGTGGTGACCATGTGTGGATGTCCACAATTTGGTGGGCTTTTTTTTTTTTTTGTCCAGAGGCCATGATGTTGCATGGAGGACAGCTGGGCTGGTCAGAGGGCATTTCCCAGGACTAAACACAACCTTTCAAGCACGACCAGTGGCCTGGCTCACTCAACTCTCCCCAACTTCATTCAGCCTCTTTCCAACACACTAGACTCACCTTTTTTCATACAGACACCCCCTGTAGTGGTACATTAGACTATTCAATGTGACAACGCCCAATTTATTCAGCTCAAAAGATGGGGAGTAGGCAAATACCAGATGTCCTAGGAATAAGTAAAATGACTTAAATACAAGGTTTACGACCAAACTTACATAGAGACAAAGTTATGTTTTCTGTGTAACCGCCATGGTAACATCAGTTCTGTCTCTGTAGAGAATTATCTTGTCATAAACTCTGTTCATGCCGTCTCTGCTTCCAGCATGCAGAACATCTTCATTTGGGTGGGATCATAATTCCTGATAGACACACTTCAGAGTGTGATGGCATTAAAGAAAAGAGAAAAGCTGGCAGTAGCTGAGCAGTGTGTTGCTCATAGCTGACAGACATATATGATGGCAGACACATGAACTAATGAGCTAATTTCCACCATCAATGCTGACTGAACGTGTCGACAGACCCGGAGGCCAGCGCTGTGACGCCTGTGACACTCTGAATTAACTTCCGTGCTGTAATCCTGTGCAGTCTGACGGACACTGGATGGATGTTTTGATTGAGCTGTCAAATTATTTTAGCGACACAGTAATATTTATTACTGTCATTGATCCAATTTGCAAATTTGACGAGAGTCATGCAGAGGGCTACTCAAACTGAGTACCACGAGGCCAGATTCACTCACGTCTGAAAGGTTTTAGGAGCCTGTTCAAAACTGGTTCAAACTAAATCCAAAACCAACTATGAATATAAACCACTATACATGAATACATTAGGTTTACATCCACTAAAACAAACTCAGATCAACCAGAAGACTTAAATAAATAACGTAAGATATTTTATTCCAAAACTGACAACAATTAGAAAGAACAATCCTCTTTCTGATTATTCAGAGAAGGTTTGATCATAAGCACCTTTAAAATTCTGAAATGGTTCTAGTTTGTTCAAGACAAAAGAAGATTTCAACCTTTCAGGATGCAGAGATCATCTGGAGGACTTCAGCAGCCAGTGGAACCACATCGACATGACACCTGGATCAGAGAAAAGACAAGTTATTCACTGTGTCACACTCATGTTATTTAACTAGTGACATAAAGCAATACATTACCATCAGAACGCCTGTCAGTGCACCTTTTCAAGTATAATGTAAAGGGGAACACCACATAATCATAATGACCTGTGTCATATGTATATCTCTCTTTCCTCCATTGTCTCCTGCCTACCTCCGTCTAATAAAGGCAACATGTGCAAATGATAAACATGACATGTAATGTACATGTTCTTGAAAATCCTTATAAAGCTTTTGCGTTATTTTAGCAATAACTTGAAGCATGTAGTGAATCTGATGTGGCTCCATATTTCTCTCACCTTCTTCTGACTAATTTTCTCCGGTAAAATACAGTCCAGACTAATTCCGAACATGGAATTGATTCCCATGTTATCTTGGCCAAACCACCTACTTGTACATCAGGAAAAGGTTCAGTGTTTGGCAGATCATGAGGTGGACACCTGAGCACTAATGTGGGGCCACTATCTGAACAATTGCAGTGTCAGTTCCTGACGGTTATGAACATCAGGTCTCTGTATACTGTACACATCTGGTAGATGTGCTACTGATTTTAGTTTTATCATCATTATTTGTTGAAACATTTGCTCAGCAGGCTGCCTGACCTACATAAAGCATGTTCCAACTTAACAAAATCCCAGAGTTCAAAGGCCTCAGTGACCCAGTGTTCAGGTGAACTGCACTGGTTTGTACTTTTGGTCTGACTGGTTGCCAAAGCAGAGTGTCTATCAGTGCCAGCCGTCATGTGTAAAAGCTGTAATGTCTCATAAGTAAATCATAAGCTTGTTGCCAACAGTGGGTGCAATCGAACTGATCTGAATTCACCTGTCAGTGGGACCAAGTTTACAGTGACAATGAGCTGCAAGTGTTTGTGCCTCTTGTCATACCAGCTAACATGTAGCTGTTGTCATAAAGGAGGGTTGATGGGGGTGCAAACTGCTGAAGGTATTTTATTAGAGGAACCTTGCTCTGAAAATGACAATAAAAGGAATTGAGGTCATTTTTAAGCATATCAGGCAGGAGCGCTGGAGCAGGTGTGACTGAATAAAATAAAGGCCCTGCAGTCACTGCTGCTGAACTGAGACTCGGTCTGGTCCTGCACTGCTGGTTCCTGTCATCGCTGGTCTTGTTCAGCTGCCTTTTGCCTGACTGATGCCTGACTTCACCTCTGTTCTCTTAACCTTTTAATTTCTTCTACATGTTCCGCTCTTTTATAAAATAAAAAAAATCAATTCCTAGGTCTCTTAGATCGTCAGAACAAGTGCTTTTAACGATGAAGGCTGGTGGGTGAGGGGCATCGTGTCCTTGCAAAGGCAGCTCCAAAGCTTTGGACCAGTCTTCCGCTTTTGATAAAAAGTTCCCTTCCATTGGTACTTTTAAGAAAAAACTCAAGATGCACATGTTGCCAAAAGCCTTTGGTTTTTCTTTGTGGTTTTGATATTAAGTATTCTATATTATTCTATTTTCAAAGACTTAAATTATCTTAACTTTATTCTGTTTCTGTCTCGTATTTGTGCAAATATCTTGATATTGCCTTGATTGATTTTTTGAGCTGGTCGTGCTAATTTGTACCATTTGGTTAACTGTGGTTGTTTTTAAACGCGCTTTATGGCTGAACTGGATTTGATTTGATTTATTTATTTATTTATGTTGTTGCCATGCAGTAGCCATTATGGCAATGATAAAATGTCAGACTATTATAAAGTGTTACATTAATACTGTTAGACATACAATGTATAGTAGTTTATTACTCTCTAATTCTGTAAATATCATTATGTTTTCATGATGGACTTTATGTAGGTGGTTTTTTTTATTAATTTCATTCCGTCACATGGTGTAGTTGAACGTAACCTGTAACCAAAGTGAAATTATACTCTGTTCAAACATGCATTTATAACACTGTGGCTTGGTGAAAACATCCAATCTGCTTCGACCCTACAGGCTGTGTGTAATCTAACTCTCTCCTCTCTCTCTCTCCCTCTCTTATCTCCCTCCCTCACCCTCCTCCCCTCTTCTCTTCCTCCCAGGTGTCCTTGAGGGCAGTCTGACAGCCAGGCCAGCAGAAGCCCACCCCCTTAGTTGATTAAAACCTACATAATTAACCTAATTAACACATCTCCCAGAGGCCTATGAAATCCTTGAAAGTTTGTGAATTTGGAGAGCATAAATTGGATCCATAAAAGTTTTAGTACAAACTTTCACAGTCCCAAATTGACACTCAGCAGCTGTGTGGAGGATAGCGGAAAATGAAATAATTGGTTTTAGATTACGGCGAATGGCTGTCACAGAACCACATTAGCCTCACACTCAGCTCACACCAAGAACACTCGGGGTGTTTTCTCTGTGGAATTTATGTGTTTTCCACCGTTTGAGATGGAGCCACAGAAGAATCTCAATGGATTCTTCACATAAATACGTCTTCACTGACTCGACCTGTCATGTGTTCTTTTGAATGCCTCCAATAGAAAAGTGGATAGATCATTTCTTCACACGAGACAAAGTGATCCTGGAATTGTGATATTGTGGATATTTTTGGTAAAATCCTTCATAAACTGTAGCTGAATTCAAAACTCCAGACAGCTGAGTGTTTGAGGAAGTTTTGGTGTTTTCTGAGCAGTTGTTAGTGAGTTGCACCACTGATGGCTTCATGTTTGACTGGGCGCAGCAATAAACTAAGGATCAGGTTTTGGGCCTCAAGACTTTTCCTCAGGATGGAGAACTCTGAGCGACACTCCTCCCCTCCTTCCTCCCCTCCTTCCTCCCCTCCTCCCTCCTCTCCTCCCTCCACAGTCGGTCGAGCTTGAGGTTTTGAAAAGGCATTCCTCAGGTTGCCATGGAAAAGGCTGAATGACATCATTTGGGTTAGGATCTCAGCCCAGACCTCCCCTCTCCTTTCCACTCTTCCTCCGTCTCCTCTCTCTTTGCCCCAACTCCTCTCATCTTCTCAATTAACCCCCCCCCCCTCTCCTCCCCACCCTTCCTCTCCTCTTCTCTCTCCTCGTAACTCCTTTCATCTCCTGCCCTTTCTCCTAAAACCTCTGCTCCCCTCCTCCTACCGCTAAACCAGTGGGAGTGTGCCAGTCTCTGCCACTTCAAAGGCTAGAGCTGATCTCCGCTTTCATCTGCCAGAGAGGGAGAGCAGAGAGAGAGAGGAGACGAGGGGAGAGGAGAGGAGAAGTGGGAGAGTGGGAGCACAAGCGGGAGAGAAAGAAAGAGGTGAAAAAGAAAGAAAATGAGGAGAAAGAAAAGAAAAAATAGGGGGGAGAGAAGGAGGAATGGGTATAGAGGGTGACAAAAAGGGAAGAAAAGGGGTGACTGAGAAGAAAAGAAGGGGAGAGGGAGGAGAGTGGGCGAGGCCACTATAGCAGGACAACAATACACCTTTATTATTGATCTGACAGGCTGTGTGTGTGATTGAGAGACAGAGTTTGAATATAGAGGAGACTGAAAGAGACTATTTGTGTGTATTCCTTGTGTGTGTGTGTGTATGCATTAAGAGTGTGTGTGAGTGTGTGTCTGTGTGTGTGTGCGTGTGTGTGAGTGAGAGACAGGTCGCTGGTCTCATACATCAAGAGATCAAAGGAAGCATGGTCGCTACGGTGACAAAACCCTTGGCTCAAAGAGGAAACACACATTCGGCCCACACACTCATAAAAGGCAGCCAGATGCAAAGATACAGGTGGACGCACGTACACAACACACTGAACACAAACACATTTACAACACACACACACACACACAACACACACACTGAACACAAACACAAGTTTGCAGAGTACAGAAAAACTGATAAATGAAGCTGCTACAGTCCGAGCATGAACAGGTGTATTTTTTCTTCATTCTATTCAGCTCATGTGACTTGTGTGTAGGTGTGACTGTACATTTCCTGAGGTTGAGATTGTGTTGATCTTGATTATGAGCTTCGATCGTCTCCCCGCAGACCTCACACTCACAGGAGGCTGTTACTTTGTCAGGTGTGTGAGGGCATTACAGGTCATGTTTCCTGCTACTGATATGAAATCTCAAAAGACTCCCAAACAAAGATGAAGTTTTGTTTTTAATATATGTATATATTTCATTTCTCAGCGCCTTGTGAGCCATTAAGCTGACACTCTGCCCTGTCAGAAGCTCGCATCCTTTCAATTAACAACTTGAAAAAGATCCGTTTTGACATGTGTAATGCACAGACATGTTCAGACATGCATAAAAATAATAAGATGAAGGAAAGAGCTAGAGGAGACATCTGAATCCACAATCATTTGTTAATGGTATCTTTGGAGGTAAGATTGTGACACTGACGTACACACTACTGACAGAAATGACACCTTACATGAACAGCTACATATCAAGTATCTGATTATTATTTTGTTAATCTGAGATCTATGGAAACCGTCCGTTATATCAAAATGGAATAATGGAAGGAATATTATAATATCATATAAATTGATATTTTATATGGCACAAACACACACAAAAAGCAGAAACACACACCTGTTGGACGTGGTTATATCCTCCAGTAGACTCTTTAGTTCCGCCCCTTCAGGACAATCTAACCAATCAGATCGCTCTGTAGTCTGCAACTGAAGAAAGAGAGAGAGGAAGAACAATGAGTGAGAAAAACTAAAGGTACTCTATAAAGGATGTGATGACATGGGTCTGACACAGAGAATAAATAAACTCTGAGCAGCATATAGGAGCGTCGCTGCACTTTGTATCTATTTCCAAACACAATGCATTATTGTTTGTTTACCAACTGTGTAATTTCACACAAACACAGTTGAATAAAGGTGAATTTATACCTGCGGAGACCTTTTTTTTCTTTTAGTTTAAAACAGATGGTTTTGTCAACAGAAGACTGACCTCCACGAATCTACGAGCCAAAAAGTAAATATCAGTAATTGGGCTACCTGCTTAGTGTCAACCAAGCGTTAGTCGATGAGAAAAGCCTCAGTCAAATCAAGTTTTCATTGGTTGGTTAGTCACAGGGAAAAAAAACAAAGCTAAAACTTGACTCAGGGGCTGCTCCTTGTCAAAATTAGGTCCAAACCAAAAGTTCATAACTTGTGTGATATTTTGAAATAAATCAATAAAATCTTTGGCCTCGTTGTTGGGTGTTCTGACAGATGTGGTATCATTATGACTTCAAATGGTGTCGTTAACAGGTGATTCACTTCGTGTAGCTTGAGTGTGTAAAATTTACACATTTTAATGGCTCATTATCACGGGTTTGTTTTTCTCTGTAGTACGGCACAGTACCAAAACATATCTAAATAATTAAATTGATATCATAAATGTGCAACGACTAGTCGACCAATGGCATTAAACAATGACTATCACTCAAATAGGAAAATCTTTGGTCGGGGGCAGTCCTAATTGCTTAGCATTCCTCCACCAATCCCCCTAAGCTACTATTAGTCATCCTGTATAAGGTCAATGAATTAAATTTACACGTCAGCTCAAAAACAGTAGACCTCAGTGTGGCAGATCAGTGCAGCGTGACTTTGTATGACGTCATGTTCCCATGTTCACTGAGGACTGATATGTTATAACACACATGTGATAGACAGGTATGTTAGGATAAAACACATAAGATAACTGCCACGTGCCATCAAATCAGTGATATCAACAAAGTGACACCAGTTGTGACACGCTGCAAACACGCCACATGAATATTTTCCCTTCCTCTTCTTCAGGCTATTAGACTGATTAATCAGGTGTGGAAGACAAGCAGCTATAACCGCTGTCCACCATTCCCCAGTAATAGGACACCAATGATGACACATTTGTACTTTAGAAATCAAATTTTCACTTTGTCATCTCAAAGTCACTCAAAATCACCCCTTCTGTCACTGCGTATGAGACCCACTGGACTGTGTCATCCTGTGTTTCCATGGCCAACTGCTGAGTGCCATCACACTCATTTATCGATGCCATTTCAAAGTAGATTGAACAAAGAGCTAATTTGCCAAAACCCAGTTGAATGCGTGAACACATACATGCACACTTCTTACAGTGCAGTGCAGTACAGACTGTCATTTTGATTCCTGCTCCTCAGTAGTGGTCATGGTTTTGTCGCTCCGTGAATTTATGCTGTGATTTATTCTATGTTATTCTGGATTCGACTGTCAGCCAAAGAGTCTTCTCTTCCTTCACTGAATTTCCTCACTACACTACATCACTACATTTGTTTCTTCTCTTTGTCACTCGTCTGTTTTTGTTCCTGTCCCGACATGTCTCCCCACACCATGATGTCTAGGCTCCACACCCATCCAAGAACACCTGGTCCACAACCCGCTGTGTGTGTGTGTGAGTGTGTGTGTGTGTTAAGCATGGAACTCACTTTTAAAGGGGCATTTACAGCATTTATCAGTTTAGACTGATAGCCAAGTTAAGTTCTGAGTTAAGATCTGTTTTAATATGACGTCGAGGGTTTGTGGTGGAACAAATGGATTCCAATCAATAATAAAAACTGTGTTTGCCTCTTTAAGCACAGCTCAGGGTGTGTGTGTGTCTGTACATGTGTGCCTGGGTGGATGTGTCTCTGCGTGTTTGGTGAACGTGTTCTCTCTGATCTCCGGTGACATCATCACCTCTGTCTCTGTGGCGACACAGCATGGTTGTTGCTAGGCAACGGGGTTAGGAGGAGACAAATACGCTCCCCTCACACTCTTACTTTTCTCACATGCACACACACACACACACTTACTTCACCTTCCCCATCAGGGTGAGTGGATATTTCTGAGTGCCTGCCAACCAACCACTAAACACACACACACCTACTTATCACCCCCTCTCCATCCCTTCGCTCCACCACGTCTTTGCTCTCTCCTCCCCCTTCATTCTCCTCTCTCCTCATCGCTATCTGACCAACACCCTGACTCTATAATACTGAGACACATAGACAGACAGACTCTGAAAGACAGCGGCGGCCTGACATAATAGTATTAACTTCAAACAAGTGACAATGTACCTGGCAGCAGAGAAGAAGACAGTAGTGCATATACCAGAATAACATATATCGTGCATGAATTAGATATATATATGTGTGTGTGTGTGTGTGTGTGTGTGCATATGTATGTTTAAA
This sequence comes from Pempheris klunzingeri, assembly GCF_042242105.1. Lineage (NCBI taxonomy): Eukaryota > Metazoa > Chordata > Actinopteri > Acropomatiformes > Pempheridae > Pempheris > Pempheris klunzingeri. The sequence goes on along the minus strand of NC_092019.1, from coordinate 8,979,087 downwards.
CTTTTTGTGCAGATGTCAATGGTCACAAATACCCAATCTACTCTTTTCAAGCTGTCATACTTGTTGAACTTGAATGTGTTTCTCTAATTTGCATAGAGAGCTGTTGAATTGTTTATGGTCACTCCTTCCTCCTTTTTTTGTTATAATTATAAACTACACCCTCATGGCAAATGAGCTTTATTGAGCAACTGAGGGATTAATGGGTGGATGATTAATAAATATTTGTCCATGTTTTTGGCTCAAACATGTAAAAAGGTTGCAATAATTGGACATTATATGGTTTGACATTTTGGAGACTGTCCTGTGATATTTCGGCCTGGGGAGATGAGCGGGGAGGAAGCTTGTCGACACAAGAGTGGGATTACCAGCAGTCAGAGAAGAAGCACAGGACAAAATCACCAGCAGCATCCTACTTTGCCTCACAGATCCAGGCTTGTCATGTAGTGCTTGAACACATTTTATACAAAAATACTACTATTTCTGCCACACTAGTTAAAATTACAGTTTTATGGTGTTTTATGTGTGAAAGGGGCTTAAGAAAGACATGAATTGTGCATGCATATTAAGGGACAAATCACTGAACATTATAAATTCTGTGTTGCCAGAGGCAAACTAAGTCTAAAAAATTTTGCAAATTAAAACTGCTTTAAAAGAAATAATAAATGCTTATTTCTCTGACAATTTCTCATGAATCCCTTTTCATTTAATTACCATTCCCCTTTAAGTCTTTCCAAATTGTGTGTGTTGAAAAAAAGACAAGTTGAAAATTTCACTAATTCAGATTCATTCTCCCTCTCTCCTCCTTTGCAGTTTCCAAGCTATTAGCAGGATCTTTGATTGAGATTAACAGAGCCCTGAAATCAATGAAAGATAATTAAAAAGCCTTTGTTGAAGGGCAGGCACTTGTCTCAGTGTGTAGGTGTGTGTTTGAGAGAGAATGTGTGAGTCTTTGCATTTCTGTGAAAAAGTGAGTGGTGTGTTGCATCCTTTCAAAGGTGCACATTGTTCTCTGCAAACTGGCTGATCGATAATGAGACTCAAGAAAATCCAACTTAGCAAATAGTCATAAGATGTTGATTACAGTTTTACTTGAAAACTTCAAAACAGTTTCTTTAAAACCTTGGCTACTAGACTTCAATGGAAAAATGGACAGAGTGGGGGAAGAGCATTGCGACAGTGCTCTGAGGGGACGTTAACATTTAAATCTTTTAAATTATCTAATGTGCAATGAGTTGAATGTCTAAATGTGGAGAGTGGTAGATGGGTATTTTTGAGCAAATAAATTAGTTCTGCTTGTAGCACTGAGCTGCTTAGTGACTCATCCACTTGCTACGAGGAAATGGCTGAAACACACGCACAGTTCTGTGTGTGTTCCTCGGGGTGGAGAGCAGGGTAGAGAATACACACCTGGATGTTACTGTAACTGTTAGCACAGCGAGTAATGAGAGAGTTTTCACAAGAGGACAAATTTGCTACAACAGACAGAAACAGAGAAAGAGGTACGTGTGTGAGCTTATGCGTGACAGAGTTTTTGTGTGGGTGGTTCAGGTGGCTGGAACTAATTAGTGAGAGGAATCACAAATACGCATACACACACATGCAAAGTCTCTCTCTCTCTCTCACACTCACACACACACACACACACAGACACAGACAGACAGACAGACAGACAGACAGACAGACAGACAGACAGACAGACACACACACACACACACACATACACACACATATACTATAACTATAAATGTAAGGTAGCTTTCAGGCACAGCCTTCAGTCAGATCATATGATCTCAGGGTGACAGCTGACCTTGTGTCCCACGTGCAGAAACTATTTCATGACCCTGCGGCCAAGCCAAAACATTAGCAATGCATTTTACATAATTCATGGGGTCTACAGAAAAATCTGCCAGTTTTTCAAACTAGTCATGTTGACTTTGCAAGATTTATTTTCACTGGACTGCCCTCACCAAGCCTGTCTGTCTTTTACCTTGCTGTTCAAATCAATATTGGACAGGGTTGTCCAAAGCCGTAGATCAAATTCAGTGACTAAATTTTTTAAACATCCAATATCAACATTTTTTAAATAACTTATTCTTAAAATATCTGTACCATGTTGACTTTAAGCAACTAAAACGCCTTGTTTAAGGTTAGAGAAATGCTGCCATTGTGGTTTTAAAAAGTGAGCATTTATTGTTGACTTGATAAAGGATACTAACCCTGGTCTTTGTTGTCAAAGTAGAATGCTTTACTGCCACACCCTTGCTTGTCTCAATGCTACATAGGCTTCCTGCATGGCCACTGAGTGTGGGCACTGGGCGTTTATCTTGTACTGCAGAATCATCCAATATGAATCAATTTCCTGGGTGACTTAGGCTGCACATGTATGCCAAATATGTTGTTTGACTGCTTCACCACTGTTTTTTCTAATGTGGTACGAGTCTTTGATAAATATCTGACTGACAGGTTTGCTTGCTTTCTCATTGGCTTTTTAATTTAAGAGAATTTGGTGGGGCTGCCAATTAAAATCCTTATTAAAATAACAGCACAGCTCACTTGACTTTCTACCTCCATTAAATAATTGTTATGCCGTGTGTTATTGTTGTTGTGTGTGCATATCAGGGGAAGAAACTGCCACCTTGTTAACAGCTGCCTCACTCTGGTGAATGTTGCAGCTCCTTCACTTTCCTTCATGTAACCACATGGAGTTAATGTTATCTAGTGTGCTTAAGGAGTAGAAGCGTCACTAAATCTCCACCTGTTATACTGCAGTGTGCTCTCTTACGAGTCATCTGTCTTTGGCCCGTACTACGAATCATTTTGACTATCAGACAAAATTGGACAGACACTTGAACAGAGAGTGACAGGCAGATACAAACCAACACTTTTTCTCCCTCTCTGTCTTGCTCCCTCTGTCAGTCTAGCTCTGGTGAAGCTACACTCTATTTTCAGAACAGCAGCACAGCAGGGCTGTCTGTGTGAGTGTCTGCGCCGAGGCTGCTTCTATTATTTCAATATTTTCATTCTGCAGTGGCGCCAGTTAATATTTCAAACCCCAAAATATAAACAAACACAGGGCCAAGCTTCTTGAACCATCCAGAGATGTTCAAACATGTTTCAGTGTGTTGCAATATGACTAATACTGGCACAGACTCACACGGAGGACAAATTGATATCTGATAAGATGTCATACAAGCAATGTTGACTTGTGAATATTTCTATTCATGTCCACAGATGTTGGTCTCTTTGTGTCTGTGCACCCAAATGTGCACTGTACTCACCAGTCGTTTGATAATCCTGAGTGCTGTGCGTTGGATCCGGTGGGGCTCGGTGTGCATGTGTGCGCGCAGCACATGTGAAAAGCTTCGCAAACAGGAAGGTGACAGACAGTCATACCCTTCTCCTCCATACAGCTGGACCAGCAGGGAGAGACACTGAATCGACTCCTCCCAAACCTCCTGGTTTTCAGTGGACAACTACAAGAAGAGACGTTCATTTAATAAATGGAGCGATGAAATAACGCACCATGTTTCTATTTACGTTATTGTGGTTAAAAAACCACAGCAATGTCATGGACTAAATTCCCTTCTTCTATTTCATAGAGAAAATATTTGAGATAGCAATCTAAAATTGAATTGTAATGGTATTGTGTAGCTTTTATAATAATAATTGATGCAAAATTACACACACATTCTGCCTGAGGTTATTTACTGTATTTAGATAGATAAATTTATTTCTAGGTCATATCAATATCAAAAAATAAGCATTCAGGATGAATGTTCATTCTAAATGATGTGCACCTTAGCAAGATTACTACTGCTGACTGGCCCCTTAACAAAGCAATAAACTGGATGCACTGTTACTGTAAATCACAACACTTGACCATGCATCAATAATAAGCCCACTACTCTTAACTCTATTCTTTAAACATAAGCAAGTTTTGCAGTTTTAATGATATTAGATTCAGGGATCATGCTGATATTCCTGCTCTCTCTATCCCACTAATCTCCCATGGGGCAAAGGGGCAGCACAGAGGCCAGGGGTGTGTCAGCTGCCCCTCAACCCTCTCATACACAACGACACACACAGACGCCCACCCAACACTCAATGTGTCAAGTATGACTAAAACCTCTATTGTGTCCCTTGAGACCTCCTCTTCTCCTCCTCCCACTTTCCTACTCCCCCCTCCTCTACATCCTCAACTTCCCAGGATGCCTCACAGCAGCACACTCTCTGTTTTGCACAGATTCTCTCCATCTTTTTTCTATTCCTCTCCCCTTAACCATGAATCTCATTTAATCCTCTCAACTCTATTTAAATCCTTTGTACCTACCTGCCTTCTCTTCACCATCTCCTGTTATTCATCTAAGTCAGTTTTGTACTGAAATAATTATAAATAACGTTTAAGTTTGCGAGTGTAAATAAAGTTGCAGAAGTCAAGAGACAAAAATCATCTTTTATCAAGCAATTAAATTTGATTGATTTGATTCTAACACTGATACAAGACTACATCACTCTGAGACTGAGTGCAGATAGAGGAGAGAGTTATTTTGCATTACATTATTCTTTAATATCTGATTTTAAGTGATTATTATTCAGTTCTCAGTAGTGTGTCTAGTGCCAGGAGGTGTGGGTGTATGAATGGTGACTGCGATAACATTTCAGCATTTCTCTCAGCAGAAAGGCCATTATTGTACTTGCTCTTATCTTCCTGTTTTATAGACTGCATCACGTTCTGTGCATGCACTTGCACATATAAGAGCAGATTCTGCGAGCATCCCTAATAACTGTAGTATGATTACCTCAGTAAACTAGCATGATAATCTGTATTGAACAGACAGGCACTGTGTAAGGAGCATGTTGCATTTGTATAACATTACTGCAGTGAAATCACAACAACACGTCAGTACATTTCCAGAAAACTATGTAACCTGTAACTTGGCTACTTTTACAGAACTGGTTGAAGGAATTCGATGGTGGACACAGAGTCCAAGTAAGAAAGTGCATTTCAAGCATTTTCAAGCCTCTTTGAAAATAGTTTACTGTAGGTCTGCTTGATTAACTTCATTACCATAACAGAGATACACACAATACAGTGGAAGACAGCTAATTAAGGAAGAACTTTTAAACATGCTTGATCAGTAGTGTTTCTGTTTACAGTGCAGTCAGACGTGGGAGTAAGTTTAGGTTAGTTACTGGTCTTTTAGATTCATCTGTTAATGAATATTTGTCTAATTTTACAGAATTGATGTTGCTCTCTTATGAAATGAATGACTGTTTTTTTTCTACTACCTACTAAACACCACAGAAGTGGAGATCAAACTAGCTGTTCAAGTGACGAGCAACTGGTGGAAAGTGCTGGGCATAAGGTGTCACTTTCAATTTGAACTAGAGATCTTTATCCTGTATCAGTAATAGTTTTTTAATTGTATCACTCTATACACTAATGTAAGACTTATATAAGCTCACTTAAGAGAAATCATAGTGAGAGACTTACTCCTGACATAGTGTAAAGAAACACATTACCAGACAAATAGACATGTCTCTCTCTCTCTCTCTCTCTCTCTCACACACACTCTCTTCCTCGCATAAATAAGCATGGACACACAGTTTTTCCCTCACTGTATCAGGCATACATTTAGACATACAGTTCACAAACATGCATGCAGAAGCAAAAACAGAAAATATTTATGTATGCATGCAAGGCATTTACACACACAGGCTGTGTGAGTGTTGGTCTCACCATGTGAATGAGGTGTGTGCTGAGTTGGCTCAGGGGTCGGTTTTCTAGGAGCAGCTTCTCTGCTGCCTCCATCTCTACTGCTGGACAAGATAGCCTCTGGCTCTGTGTGCACGCACGCACGCACGCACGCACGCACGCACGCACGCACGCACACACACACACACACACACACACACACACACACACACACACACACACACACACACACACACACACACACACACACACACACACACACACACACACACACACACACACACAAACGCACACACACAAACACGCACACACACACAAACGCACACACACGCGTTAAATCATTTATAGAGATTTGACAGTCAATAATGATGGATCCAGAGACCTGCCAAGACAGATTCTGACAGACTGAGACAGCCAGAGAAAGATGCAGTGATAGACTAAGAGAGGAAATAGGTTTTCTGCATACGTTGTGTTATTTAAATCTGTCCTCAGGACAAGATGTGTTCAAGACAACACGGGTTGAACAATTGTTTTTATTTGTCATATCAAGTCATTTTTGTATCTCATTAAGACTTTAGTCTTCTCACTTCCTTTTTTCTGCCCCGACCTCATTAGCACCTCTGCCCCTCACTTTGGCTCATTTCAGTTCAGTTCATGCCTACAGTGGAACTTCAGGCCAATTAGCGAAGGAATAATGTGATTAATACTGGCACATATTTTTTCCCTCTCTCTCTCCCTCTTTCCCAAAGTCACTTCTTCTCTGTTATGCTCGCTCTCGCCTTCTCTTTTTTCTTCTGTGGTATGTATAATCTCTGACTCTCTCTCTCTCTCTCTCTTGACCAACAGAGTAATAGTTTGGGGAGAGCGGTCTAGTCACGTCCTCTCTCCTTATCAGACCTTATTACCCAAATGAATTTGGTTTGGGCAGAAGTTTTCTTTTTAATGAGCTTTGCATTTCTTGCAGAATTGATTTCCGCTGCACATTCTGCTTGCTCCCTTTCCCATCTCTGTCTCTACTTCTATCTCTCCATCCTCCTTCCCTCTACCTCTCCCTCGTCTGTCCTTCTCTTTTCCACCCAGTCTTTTACCCTGCCTCCCCTTTAGTCTCCCCACCCCCCTGTCCAGGCATTAATATGTATGCGTTGGGCTGGGGTGAACACTATGGGGAGACGGGGGCTGGTGTGTATGTGTATATGTGAGCCTATGTGAGCGTGTGTGTGTGTAGGGAGGCAAGCTGAGGACAAAGCCAGTGGTGATAATGAGGCCGCAGGGACATAGCCAGACAGGCCCCTCTGTGTATGCCTGTGAGAGAGTGAGAAAGAGAGAGAGAGAGAGAGAGAGAGAGAGAGAGAGAGTGAGAGTAAGTGTGTGTGTGTGTGTGTGTGTGTGTCCCTTGGACTCGGGACCTCATCCGCTTTCTCCAGAGTCCGCAACTGCAATATTGCAGTTGCTTAAACCTCCTAGCTTCCACTGCACACATCAATTGACTCACATACACTAACAAACACACACACACATGCACACATGCCTCTAGGGACATGATACAAGGGCAACATTTTGAGGGAGTTGACTTTGTGATTCTGTGCTCAGCACAGATGAAACTGGTAAATAGTAGTGAATCAATGTGGGAAATACACCAACCTATAAGGACCAATGTAACATGATACAGCAAAACAACTGACACATCGCTAACAATCATTTAAAAATATGAAAACATTATGGAGCAAAGCAACCGACCATAATCTGTAACTAAGGAAGGACATACTTTAAACTACAGTGCTAACACGTGTTCACGTAAAGATGGAGCTGGAAGTTAACATGTTTTTGAGGGCATTTTCTGATCTGTTCTATGCCTTGCTCAAAGGCAGTTTGCTGACCGCCGCTGGACAGAGGGCAGTGAGTTTCTTTTCTCATTAGCTGTGTGTTCATACCTGCAATGCGGAGCGGACAACTGCAGATGTTTGTTTTAGGATGTTGTGAAGCAGTTCCAGAAGGGCTTGTAACACAAGATGGCTGACCTTCCTGCCAGTATACCCCTCTCCATCCAGGTGGACAAGTGCAGCTTCTGAGAGGGTTTTCACCACCACCTCTATAAGGCCTGTGCAGCAGAGGAAAAGTCATTGGATACAGTTACTGGATGTTGTTGGTACCAAAACTTCACATTTTAAACTCTGGTTACAGTTTATACAGTCATGTCATATACGCTCTGTTGGAAAACATGAAGCATTTGAGCTGCTTGTCTCTCCATTGTCATTATGAAATGTCAAATTTAAGCTTGTTAATTCATTGACATAAGATCACATCAAAGATCCAGTCGAACCAACCTACATCTACATTACAAATAACCCAACACACCCTGTCTCCCTCCTACACGTATGCTGGAAGTATAAAACACAGTATACCTGAGCTTCACTTGATTGAATGTCTGTAGCTGCAGGCTCTGCCCTGACTCCACAGTGGATCGATAGCTCCAGCACAAGATGAGGGGCACTCTCCCTCTTTAGTCGATTCACATTTAATTGTCACCAATTTGCCCAGCAGAGTGAAATAGCTGAATGTGACATTAAACTATTTAAACAGAACTCACAGCTGTGTGGGTTGAATTCATCTGGGAAAATCTTATAGTATCAATACATCCAAGTTCACAGAATGGTAACACAAACAGCAGTAACTAAAGACAACTGAAATTAGATGCTCATCTAAAAATACATTTGTTTCTTCTCTTCATATCTCTTTTTCTTCCTCTCACCTCACTCCATCCCTCCCTAGAAAACTGTCCAATGTAGAACATGCTGTAAAGCAGCTAACCCTTGCTTAGCCATGAATAAATAGCTCTTACTAAAGTGCAAAACCATGTTCCTTCCCTCATTAAATTTAACCTGACATGGGAGATGTTCTGCATTTTGCAGCTCTATCTGTGTAGTTAGCTATTGTAGGCCTCAGTCCCTGAGGTGTTCTCACCACATGCCTCTATAAGTGCAGACTGGATAGATTCAACCCTGACTTAGTTAATATGACACATACATTTTAATAAATGTACACGGTACCGATCAATAAGACCGAAGTCCTACTTAATTTTCATTACTTTATTATTTAGTAACAGTTAAATAACAAATGCATTAAAACGCAGTCTTCACTGGGGAAATATACCCAGTGTATTTTCTATTCTAACAGATCTTTATTTAGAATATAGACACTGTGTCTGTGTTTATTTTTGTGAGTGAAAGTGCAAAACTGCAGACACTAGAAAGCTATTAAGCTAGCCTGCTGTCAGTGAAATGTTCTGTTATTTTATCAAGCTGTCTCATAATTAAATAAACAGGCTGCACTACTTTGGACTGTTCAGTCAAACAAAGACCTTTTCTGTTGTTAATGTGATTCGACAGTGCAGTTCTGTTCGGATGCTGCACATGTATATGTTAATATTATTCTTTCATTATCTGCTGTACCATCACAATACACAACCACTTTAACCAAACCACCAAGAAAAAGTAAAAATAACAAAAAAGTAAAACTTTCCTGGTATTTTTGCCACCTGCAAACCAGGCATTATGCCTGCATCATTAATCAAAACTAGAATTACTCTTTGATTGTGTAGATAAAAATTTAAGGCATATGATCATATTGTGGATATGCATAGATAGCACAGATATAGATCAGACTCTATTGTCCCCAAAGGGAAAATTTGTTTCCACAGTGTGCATTAAGTGTGCCTCCAAAAAACAGAAACATTTACGTACAACATTCAACATGAATACACTTGTACATGGAGTTTTCTTATAATGAGAGAGCTATGGAATTTAGCACTGCTAAGGCAGAGGGGACGAACCTCTTATCTAAGTGTGAGTGAAAAATGGTTTGAGGGGGTTTCCAGGTCATGTGCTATGGCGAGTGGCACGCAAGGGACAGCTCTGTTATTAAGAGGTTCAATGGGAGACCAATGCTATGATAGAGAAAGGCAGCATGGTGATAAAACAGGGGGAGTAGTGCTTGTGTGCTTGTAACAGGTGACCATATAGACTGTTCAAATATAAAATTCCCTTTTCAGAGTCTTAATTTTCTAATTGGCTGAGTCAATACTGTTAAAATCTGCTACAGTTTTATGTGGAAAAAACAGCTGTAAACAGGTCAATATGTAGGTTTTTTATGCTTCTACTCTACACAGACTCTACTATGATTAGGTTGACATGACACGTGAATATCAGTATTTCCATTTTGCTGAAGCATTGATGGCTACTGTGGTAGGCTAGAACAGAGATTTTGTTTTGTTTCAGCTTGAAATGATCCCAAACTTTGGACATTTTCTGTCATTTTCTCTGGCCTGTCTCTTTTCTTCATTCACTGCTATTTTCTCTCTCTTCCTCCTACTTCCGTAAGCACTTTGTGTGATTGTAATTATCTTCTGTGTGAAACACAGTGCGATGTATTTAGTTATATGGATTAAATGACAAAGGATTTGCATCAATGATTTTTAGTGATCGTGTTACTTGGGGCCCTCGAGGAATCGTTTAAGCCCTGATTTGAAACATACCGAAGAGTATTTCCAAATGCCTGCACTGTTTTTCAATTTTTAGTCACACACTGGCAGTACTTTGTGGCTCATCAAACCACCTGTCGACATTAAAAGTGTTTTGATTTTCTCATACTGTCGATGCATTTAGATTAGACCAGCTGTTCCATCCACACACAACACAACACAACACAGCATGCCTGATCACAGACCAAAGACACAAATCACTGAGCACGTACTTTTTTAAGGGATATAATTGATGCATATTGTCACTCTTAACACACTTGGACTATGTGATTTGGATAAAACTAAGTCATTCAAATTTGACAACTTTGGACAATTTTCACTAATTTGACTTATTTTCCCCAGTAATGGTGAACAAAAAGCAGCTATAGATTAAAGCTTGAGCTCATATTAATACACATATTACTTCAATTTGAAGAGACATTTAGGTGCACATCAATAATACAAAAGAAATGTGACAATGGCAAAAAAATGCCTGCTAATCTGTATTGCATTGTAGAATGATAGATGGATTTATTTAATTTGTCTCAACCGCTTGCACCCTTTATTCACCTGCAAGTCACCTGAAAACTGTAGGACAGGTGAGCATTTTCCAACTGGAGTTTCAAATTTAAAGTTTTGTGCATTAAATATTGCACATTTCTACATTACCCTCTGTAGGTATCCTAAATTAAATCATGTACAACAAGCATTAAGCTGCTGCAGAATAGTCCTGCAAACTTTAAAGATAACTCTATAGTCTACAAAGCCTCCCAAATGAAGCTGTGCAAATCATCAGGAGTGTAGGAGACAGAGACATCCTGGGAATGTACTGAGCACAGAGCACAGTTCACAAGGTTCCATGAAAAATGGTTAAAAGAGTAATGTGAGCAGCCAACATAATGACCACTTTATTCATAGAATGGAACAAAAATAGCAAGTGTGGTTGGATATGCACTTAGTGTTACTGCACACATGACACAACTCTGGTCATTACAAATACATGGTTAAGACAGGGACCCACATTTAATATGACTGCACAACAATGACTGTATTTCTCTCAACAGGAGTATCATAAAGGTACTTCATGCTTGTGTTGTCCGATCTCGGTTTGGCCTCTTTCTGATACTCAATCACATATACATCAGAAATGTGTGCACGCACGCACGCACACACACACACACACACACACACACACAAAGTGTTGTGACAGAGCACTACATGCGTGTGCATACTGTAATAATGAGTATTGCTGTGACTGACAGGTATCGGTGTGTATGCATCTCTAGATTGTGTCTACTTGTACACTGAAGGGGGGAGGACATAACTAAAAGTGTAATCATAGAGATAGAAACGTCATTCAGTCAATATTGACAAGTCAGTTTTAAAAATTCCACATAGGTATTCATGTTACTTGCTCATTTTGAGACTGCATGAATTGTGTTCTGCCCTATTTTGGAGTACTCGGACTTAAACTAGGTTAAAAATAGAGCTTCGACAATGCTTTGCAGTATTATCTATTTATAAAACACTGGAAAAGGGGTTCTATTGGGAATCAACAGGATGGATTGCTCAGTTGTCTAAGAAAAGTAGAGAAGTTTTCCAGAGACTGAAAAACCTCCACTACACCGATAACATGGAATTCATTGATAATGTTGTAGCTCATTTCATTAGTTAAATTAAATTTAAAAGTGTGCATAGTTTCAGTGATTTTCCCCAGTAATGTATGCAGCATCTGGGTTACAGGATACAGTGAAGCAAGGTGAGGCCAAATCGTGTGTGTTTGATGTGGCTACTGAATACCTAATTTCAAATGGTTGTATTCTCCATATTGGTTTGATCCTACAGGGACAGGCCTTTAACTCGTAGGTCCTGGACTCGATCTTCATTATATGCTGTCTATGCACCCAATTTTATTACCCTATGGCTAATATGCTAAGTGGCCACTACAACCATATCCTGTAGCGCACTCTAATTTAGCATTCATGCAGAAAAGAACCTAACTGAATCTACAAGAGCTCAAACACCCAGCTAGCACCAAAAATAGACTTCATACCAAACAACAAAACATGTCGGTGCCCCCCGAACTGTCCCATATGACTGCTTCAAAAAAGACTTATAAACCTTTTGCGATAAGTTATGGGCTAATTTAGGCAACTAAATACAGTTAATTAGTTGTTACTTATTATTATAACAAATCAATAACTTTTCAGTGATATCAGAGACTCCAAGGCAAACTGCACAGGCATGAATGCAGTCTATGCACAGCATAAACTCAAGACACACTGAAAATCATCTTACATTTACTTTCAAAACTGTCTTATTGATTGCCATTATTTAAAGTTGTCAATCCGCTGACCTCTTGGGTGCTTGCTAATATAAAGATATTAATATGGAAGACAGATCTTTGTGGAATAAATTATGCCAGGGGGCATTCTTATTGATTGGACACATATGGACACGGTGTCAAAGAACCATTATGGAATTCTTTAGACACCGTTTGGGGAAATAACCTGAACCCAATTTCAAATGGCAATTTATAGATGCAAGTTCCACAGAATCTAGATAACGCCGGCACAGAGGCAATTATTTAAGAAATTCCTCTGAGCTGCTCACAGAGGACCTGGTGGTGGATCAAACCCAGAGAGAAACCTCAAAGACCTTCAATGATCCTGGAGACACATGAAGCCCCTGAACACTCCTTTAATTAATTATAGGACAAGCCTGCTTTAATTAACTGACACCTTGTCAGCACCTCAGCCTAAGACCAAACTCAGAGGTGCTCAGGATGCAAAAACTTTTGAATTGCTGGGGCGAATTTTTGCTGCTCTACATGCTTTATATGTATTCACTTATCAAATCACACAGTCTGCTTGTCAATGTGCCAACAAAATGTGTCTCAAATTGACTCTCGGTAGAGCAGATTTTATATCCTTATAAAATAAGATCAGATTACAGCCTTGACTTTTTACATTACTCTGCTACATCTTTGCATATTAAAACGGAGCCATCCACAATCATAAAATAATACGAACTTTGTTTAGGGAAGCGTCTCTTACTCCCCCATCAAGTTATTCTTCCCCTCCCACCTCTCTCTATCTCTCCCTCGATCAAACTGTCACTAACTTCAACCTCAAATTGTCTCCTCTATCATCTCATCGCTCCTCACCGTCTCCTCACCCAAGTGCACCACACTCTATCTATCTTTATCCCATTCTTCCTCTCTGTCACCTCTCTGCTACCCTTTTCACCTCCCATTTTGCTTTCCTGGCTCTATCATCTTCTCCCTCTCTCTTCTCTCGCATGCTTTCTTGCCATCCTCTTCTTCATTCTGCTGTTCTGTTCTCTCTCCCTATCTCTGCCTTTCTCTCTCTTTGCTCCCTCTGTCTTGATTCCCCAGGGGGTATTATCTCAGTCGGAGGCAAATCTGCCCAATTATAAACCTCATCTCCTCTCCCTCTCTCTCTCTCACACACACACACGCACACGCACACACGCACACACGCACACACACGCACACACACACACGCGCATACATACATACACTGGGTACTCCTGCATCCACTGTCCCCCCTCCTCTCTGTCTCACACATACACAGAAGCATAAGCACAAATACATTCACACAAGCACAAAAAACACCACCCTGTTTTGCTCTTCTTCACTGTCTATTTCATTGCCTCAAAACACACAAACACTCACACAGACACAAACACACACACGCACACATCCTCGCACACCAACCTTCCCCTCCTCTCTCTGTCACACCTTAAAAAGCCAATTATACACGCTTTCTCCCTTCTCCTCTTCTCTCCTCCTCTCCCTTCTTTCTTGCCATTGCCACACTGATCTGGAGTGAACCACAACTAAAAGAAGGGAGAGAGAGGAGAGGGGAAGACAGAGGAGGAGCCCAAAATAGGAAAGGGGAGAAGGTAAAAATGGGAACAGCAGATAGAAAGGAGAGAAGATGATGAACCTGTGTGGATTGGGAAGTGGATGATAGGAGAAGACAAAGGACAAAAGGAGGAAAACAAGTTAGGAGAGGAGAGAGGAGAGGAGAGGAGAGGAGAGGAGAGGAGAGGAGAGGAGAGGAGAGGAGAGGAGAGGAGAGGAGAGGAGAGGAGAGGGAGATAGCGTTAATTGCCCGGCCAGTATTAGTGCTGGGTTGACAGTTTTTTGTTGAGAGGAGAGCTGATTGGATGATAATGATGCTGACTACTGAACTGCCGCACTGCTGACCCAATGGAAATAGGGGGAGAGGAAGGGGTGATAGTGGTGGTGGTTTTGGTGAGGCAGGGGTGGATCAGTGAAAGAGAGAGAGAGAGACTGAAAGAGAAAGATGTGAACACGGTCCTAAATAGAAATTTGAAAGAGCAAGTATTATTGTGTTGCATTTTCATTGCCACTGGGAGTTGCATTTACAGCACTGAACTAAGGGTCCTGAAAAATTTGCATAAACAAACAATTTGCACACACACACAGGCAGCAGTGTCTGTAAATGTTTAATTTACGTCATTCATTCTCTAATGCTACATTTAGGCTGCATCTCTAAATGACTAATCTTTGTGTGTTACTATTCCCTCTTTCTAATTAAAGCCCTAATCCTAAACTAGCTCTTGGGTGCTAAAACGGGCTTAAAAATACATAATTACTGAAACAAGAGGACATACACCATAAATTTAACTGGGCCCACTGGAATCACTTGTAACCGAAAGGAAATTCTAATATTACTGAGTTTCACCACAGCTGAAGGACAAAAAACTGCCTCTGCCTAATGCACATGCGCTCTCTCTCTCTCACACACACACACACACACACACACACACACACACACACACACACACACACACACACAGCCAAGGTTGCTGACCTGAATAAGCATCATGCTGCAGCAGGACAGCAGGCAGGGGAAAACAAGATGTCAACAAGTAACATGACAATAACTAATGCTAGCAGTGTAGACACATGATACTGACACACTGTGCAGTAGGGTCAATGACAGATGGGCCTCTGGGACTCGCTTTACTTACTCACTAATAATAGTACTAGTGTAAGACATAATACAAAAAGTTAAACCTTCCCTCTCTCCATACAAACTGTATTGCAGACATACTGTACCTTGTTGGTAGAGTGGCTCCAGTTCCAAGATTGAGTCTCCACTAAGATTACACAGTAAGGCGACTGCATTGTGGACCATCGCACTGGCAACATTACTACTGTTAGCCTACGGAGAGAAGAGGCAGAAATAGGATATCTAGGTCACAGGGGTCAGCTAACAACAGCCTGTATTCGATAATCAGTCCACAGTCAGAGGTTTTCTGTCAAAATGACTTAAGATTGATGTAAATAGAAGTACTGGACTGGACTTTCACTATACAGTGAACAGTGTTCATTGATGAAGCAACATTTATGTCATAGACTTTTATCAAATATTGAGCACTACACAATAAACTTTTACACTTTTATACCACACAGCTGGCTGAACAGCTATGAATGAGTACAGAGATGAAGACTGTTTATCTTCACTGTTACTTTTAAACTTTTCTGCTATGTATCGTATGTATAAAGCTAGACCTACAGCTCCAGTGAATGAATGCAAGTTCAAGCTCCTCACAAGTACAGGACTACTAATGTGAGAGTGTGTC
Source organism: Pempheris klunzingeri (assembly GCF_042242105.1). Taxonomy (NCBI): domain Eukaryota; kingdom Metazoa; phylum Chordata; class Actinopteri; order Acropomatiformes; family Pempheridae; genus Pempheris; species Pempheris klunzingeri. The sequence goes on along the minus strand of NC_092019.1, from coordinate 8,963,215 downwards.
CTTGTGCACAAAATGTCACTGGCTTTTATAAAAACACAATCACACCATTACTGACCACAAGGACACCATATGCTGTACAGATTGTAAAGCCCTCTCAGGCACACTGCGATATGTGATTCTGGGCTGTACAAAAAAATACAATTTGCTTGACTTGAATCAACTTTTGAATCTATTTTGAAAACATAAATCTTTGAGCATATTGAACATATTAAAAACCTACATACTTGTACATAAGCCCAGACCAAAATTGGAAGCTTAAGCTCCAAATTATGACCCCCATGTTTACCCATTTCTGGATGTTTTATTTACAGAGTAAGTTGCCTAAATATTAAACGCGGGGTGGCTGAAGCCAATCGCAGTTGACTTTGGGCAAGAAGCGGGGTACACCCTGGACTGGTCACCAAGTCAATAGCAGGACTGACACATAGGGAGAGACAACCATTTCACACTCCCACAACCCACACAAGCACATGCAAACTCCACAGAGAAAGGTTCAAGGTTCAAATCACAATCCTGCCGGCCAGCGGATTCAACCTGGAACCTTCTTGCTGTGAGTGCTAACCACCACACCACCATGCTGCAAATGTATATTTTGTCTTAAAAACGCACTGCTTTACCAGTTTCCAGTTTATTGGATGCAAGCCTATGGCATGTCGTCCCATAATTTACAGACTAATCTGTCAGTGTTGTCGCCTGAAATAAGCTATTTTCTTTTTGGTCTTTGTAACATATTTGACAGGTGTTCGTGGCATTTCTATTATCTAAACTACAGCCATGTTGCCAAATATTTCTTAACATGGGTGATACAGAAGAATTAGATGAAGAATCATATGTTCTACTAACTCTGAAAATTGTCATTGGGGCACAATAATGAGCAGAGGATCAAAATGATTCTGTCTATTAGAGGATGGGGTAATTGTGACCTGTGATAATGGCTTGGTTTTTAAGAGAAAGAAAGAGCAAGGCTGCTCTTTCCTCCTTCTGCTGTCTCTGCAACCTCTCCCTTCTTTTCTGCTTTTCCTCCTCTTAAGTCTCTTCCTCCCCTCCTTTAAAAACCTTCTCTCCTTCCTCCTACAGAAATTCACTTCTCCTTCTCTCTCCTGCCCTCATTTCACTATTTGATCCTGTGTGAGATACACCAGCTTTGCCTGCGGCGTCTGTGCACATCATTCTGATCTGTGTACGGGCTGATAAGCCTGGCTGGTGCTCATCATGTGCAGTAGCCTCAGGCTGAAGACAATGACATCAGTTCTCACCTAAGACAACCTGCCCATCTGTAACAACAAATGACAAAGCTAATTTAGTTTGATCTTTATGGACTAATAAGCCATGAAAGACTTATCATGTACATAACTGAAAGCATACACCTGACAAAGACCAATGAGGAATAGCAAATCAAAATGAATTTTAACTTTGTGACTCACTGACCTGCACCTTAGTGTGGTGGTGTATCCACACAATGTACAGTGTGAGACAAAAGTGTTTGACTGCAACCCACTGTGATCAGTTGTCTGCCTCCTCAGGAACAGCAACCGACCAGTTAAAGAACCACAGTCTAGCCAGCTTCCTGAAGTCTTTTCATGTCTGAAGCAGAACTACTTCATCATTTAGACAAATACAATTAGGTGAGTTTCTCCATGACAAGTGTGATCACCAGTGACAGGTGTAATCAATCCACATCACAGTGTTTCAGGCAGCATAAATCAATCCAAACGTGAGCAATACAGACGGCACTAATGGATCCTGACATGACTGGTCCAGACAGGAGTAAACAATCAGGGGAGGAGTTAATCAGGCTGTTGGATAACAGTGTTTAACATTCTGCATCAGCTAGTCGGGGCTGGACAGGCACCCATGCAGAACAATGATTATTTAGTGAGGCTGGCTGTACTCTGAATCGCATACTAATATACTCAGTATGATGTTAAATTGAGTATGTATTGCGTTACAACTGCATAGTAAGTGGATTTTGTGCACGCGAGAAATGCCTAATTAGATTAGCAAAAATTTCTGAGTATGCACCGAGAGCTTACTGAATATACTTAACTGCCCTAAAATTCATTACGTGTCTTCAGACTGTCCTACTGCTGACTGTGAGCCAAGTCAAGTCAATTTTATTTATATATCACCAAGCAATCCAAGAATTCATAATTCAAGAATTCAAGGTTTCAAAAAATCTCCAAATGAGCAAGCACTAGGCCACAGTGGCAACAAAAAAGTCCCCTTTAAAGGGTAGAAATCTAGAACTGGACCCAGCTTAGAGGTGGGCGGCCTTCTGCCGGGACCATATTGGGTGAGAGCTCATAGCAACTGTTTACTCAGGTCAGGGGGGTTGATTTGTGGCTTACCTCCATGGATGTATGGTTAGCCCACTCAATGAGTGCCTGTCATGGTACACCAAGTCAAGAACTGCAGCTCTCTCTTGTTCTTGGGCTCAGTGGGTATGGCTTTTGTGCTGGGTAACTCATGACAATCTGTGTCGTAATTTAAATTTTGGCCACACTTTCTCTGCCATTCTCACTCAGTCCAAAGTGAAATGATTGGACAAGTTTATTACAGTCATGTAACAGCCACAGACACTGGATTTTTTTCTTTTTTGAGTCAAAGTATTTAATCTATTGATTGTTGTCGGGCTGTTAATAGAATTTCCCCCAATATAACAGAAAGTGCTTGGAAAATAACTTACAGACCCTGTCTTTAAGAGAAAAAACACAGCAGCTGAAATATATTTGTACTGTAAAAGTGGAAAAGGTAATGCTGATTTACAATTGTGAGAGAATTTCCATTCCACAGTTGCTTGGATCGGAAATGTTGTGATTAATACAGTCAAGTGATGCAGAGACGACTTGACTTGTTTGAGAATAGTTAATTGTGAACATTTTGCTGGTAATGGCACACTTAATCACTCATTTAGTAGGCAGGATGCAGCACAAACAGATTGAGTATCTAGTATGCAGTATGTTAGTATGTGATTTTTAACACATCCTATGTGTAAGGGTATGCGTGTGTGCATGAGCTATAATTTGTTTGCTGCAGAATGAGTTTTTGCTGAAAACAGGTTGCATTGAATGCATTTGTGTGTTCATTAGGTTTTGCGTATGCAAAAAAGGTCAGATGAAATAAATTGTTTACTGGAAACACTGTTATGCTTCACTGATAACAGACAAGTGCTGTGCGTTTGTGTGGGATCTTAATAGTGGAGTCCATATTTTCACTCTATTAACCCTTCCACCTCTCTATGGCTGACCTGCCAGTCAATTACACCAGCCCTCTAATAGGTCAAAACCACTCAGACTAATTTACATAAATACATCTATGAGTGAGAGAGGAGAGGGAAGGAAGGAGACAGAATTCAATGGAGCTGCAATAAAACACAGCAGAAATACCATAAAACAATACAGATTGTGATAAGTGGGTTTGATTAGCTGAGTGGATTCATTGACTGACTGAATGACCAAGTGATTTGCTGATTGGCTGAATAAAAATTGATTAATTGATTAAGTGAGATTGGTTTCTTACCATAATGAGTTGAAAGACCATTGGCAGGATCCTACTGTGTTTGATCAACCTGAAAAGGAAAGAGAAAAATACATGTTGGAGGTAGAAAGACGAGGGTGAGAAATTAATTTAATTTAGAGGCGATTCACTGCACGGTTCACACATGCACGCACACATGCGCCCACATGTGCACACACACTGGGCTGTTTCATCTTCATTAAGGTTGGAGTTCCGCTACAGCGACTCCCGTCTGGTACCAGTGGAATTGGGAGAGAAGAGAGATGAAAATAGGAGACGCGATGAGAGCAGATGAAGTGAGAGGAGGTAGGAGAGGAGAGGGAAGGAGATGGGAAGAGGTGATGAGAGTTAAGGAGAAGATGAGGTAAGAGAAGATTACATTTAGCAAAGAGGAGAAAGGAAGGGGATGATTAGAGGAGAGGGAAGAAGATTTGGGCAGAGAATAGAGGGAGATAGAGGGAGTGGAGAAAGTAATGGATAGAGGGAGTGAAAACAAAAGAGATATGTGGATACTCCATACATACAAAAATTTGAAGAAAAAGCTGAGTAGAAGAGAGGGAGAGAGATATATGTCTGTATAGGCAATGACATTCTGTCTACATACTGGTAATGTTCTTTGATTTTCAACCAATTACTGCGTGGTTGGAGTGTCAACACATATGTGTACATACCTTGTGTATGTATGTGTCTGTTTGCATGCATAAGAAAGCAACAAACATTCAGGCTGTAATGAGAACAAAGCCAATAGAAGTCAGACTGGTGTTAATACACTGAAGGTAACAAAGCCCGTCAACCAATTTAAAAATCTGTCTTCAGTTTAACTATGATTTATTACTCGTCTAGCAAGGATCAGGGCACTTATGGAAACCCGTATATTTAAACAACAGTGTTTATCATTTCCTGTAGATTTTCCAGTAGTAAACAACGTGTTTCACCCCTGAGCAGGGACAGAACTTTAGTTACAACCTATTTAAAACTATAAAATCCTCAGCTGTCCTCTTAAATGACACATCACTTCAGGTTATGGTTTATACACAAGTAAAATAACAAAACAACAGACCTATGGAGGAGGAGGAAGGCACCTTCCGTAAACTGACAATAGCAGAGCAATTATCTAGCCTGAGGCATTTGCTGCTTTTGGGCTAAGGCAAAATGTGTCCTTGGAACCATCTTAGAGTGATGGCGGATCAACTGGGAGAATGTCGCCATTTAATAAAAGTTAGATGTGGTAGAAATGCATCTGGTCTGCAAAAGAGTGAACTGCCATTAAAGGTATTAACAAGTCCTCCTAACTTTATACTTTCATTTTTACTACTTAAATGTTTTTCTTTGATTGGTCAATTGCCTACTTTATGTTCTACATGAGACAAATGTTGTCTTTTCCTTGTATCTGATTACTTTTGCTACAGTCTTGCTACTTTTTACACAGAAATCAATACCAGTTTCATTATATCACAATGTGTGGTGAGAAAACTATTCCACACACCATTACACCACCCTCAGAGAAAAATCACCAGCATCTACAAAAGCAGCTGAGTAATTGGACCAAGCAGTAGTTTCAGGCTTCATGTACCTAATGTTTTCATGCTACTTACTTGCTTCATCAGTAGAATTGTTACAAATGTGGCATACTCTGCCATGGATGTCAACTTGAGTGAGTTCTCTGTTCTTGTCTGACCTCAGGTTAATAAAATGATTTGTAATATATGCTGTAATATCATGGATATTTTTACTTGATGCCTTAGGTTAGCCATAAGTGAGTTGATGTGCTGATCTAATGGCACTGAAATGTACCCGAGAGATGTGTATTTTAGCTAAACAGCACTCATCTCCATTGATTGAGCGCACTCACTGTCTGTATGGAGTTATGGACATGGACTATGTCTCATAGTAGCTGTTTTTTTTTACTTGCCATGATGAATGAATTCAAGGATCAATGAGTGCCCAGTGGTGGGTTTTTTATGAAGGGGTAAATATGTGTGAGTGAGTATGTGTTTATGTTTGTAGGTGTGATGGATGGTTTCCCATTAGGTAGGTGACAGGCTGAGAGATGCGAGGACAGGCCAGGCAAGTGCGACATGATAAACTGGACCACCTTTAGACCACCAGCCATACATCAATAGACACAGTGCAAAACACCAGACATCGAACACACCAGAGTACAACAGACCACCTAGAATTGAAAACACAGATGAGGCAGTCTTCATTGTGTTAGTCATACATCATTAGCTTTCAGTATTAGCTTTATTAAAGAGTATATAAAAACAAATCATGAACAACCAATAAGATAGATTAACCTCTGCTCTACTAGTCATATAAATCTAAAGCTTAATCTTGGATGATTTTGAAAGGGTATCATGGACCTTGTTATTTCAGCTAAAAATACAGTAAACACCTAAGATAAAGTCAGGTGATTTTCTAGAATTTAGAGGTTTTAGTCAAATATCTGCTGTTTATCACAAGGCACTACAAAGTTCTTACCTTGAGAACAGTCTCATTATGGAGCAATGACACACCTTAATGAGTATGTGCATCATCCAAAGAACATTTTAAAATGCTTTTTTTATGCATTATTCACACCACAAAACCAGTAAAACAAGCTGGTACATGCAATTACAGACTTTTAACGTGTGAAAACGGCCGTGGTGGTGTTAACACCTAATGATCCCACTTTTCACTGGCTTAGAGAGACTTATGTGTCTAAATGACATACAATTTGATGATGTAATAGTGTTGCAAGGTTGAGTCTGTGCCAAGCTATTAACTAATGATAAAAGAAAAGAAAGAAAAAAATACATAGGCAAGAGTTATGAGCTATTTAAGATAGGGATTCCTCTACAATCACATTGCATTAAACAGCCTAGTTAAACTAAGAGAAAATACTACCTGATATTTGGTTGATAAGCTTGGCATGTGTAAAAGGGCTAGGTCACATTCACATGTTTGGCAGACAGACATAGGTATAAGGACGCTGAAACATACTGGGGAAGACACATGTAACCACACAGCATAAGGTTCTTTGGCTAAAGGTCATAGTAAATGTAGTTGTTTGAAGGTGTGTCTGGGCTGTGATAATGCAGAGAGGAACAGCAGGCTGCCTTCCCAACGTTAATGTCCCCAATTTACCATCTAATTACCGCTCGGCTGGCTTCATAGCTACACTTATCTAACCAAGACCCAGGCAATTTAATTTCTGATTGTATAACCGCAGTGATGGAGGGAGAGTTGTGGAGAGAGGGCACAGAGAAAGAGAGAAATATGGACTAATGTTAATAAATTAGAGATGGTGAGAGAAAGAGAACAGGGGGGACAGAGAAAAAAATGTAAAATATTGTTAATAATGTCAGAGGGAAAAGAGTTGGAGAAAAACAGAGATGTAGAAAGAAGAGTGCTGACACCAATTTGAAAAGTTCACGTCACTCTACTTGTGTCAAGGAAAGAGGGGGATGAGGAGAGGTGGAGGAAGAAAAGAATGGAGACGAGAGGGGGTAATATTACTGATAAGAGAAGTAGCGGCGTATTCAGCTACGAGGGTGAACCTTGAACTCTGGGAGGGTGGGAGGGATGGATGGAGATGGAAGGAGAGTGGGATATTAGTGATAAGAGGTTTGTTGAGTTATTATTGCACAAGTAGATAAAATAAGTGAATAGAAGCAGGAAAGGAGCTGAAGGAGGGACAAAACAGAGGGTTAACAATGTTTTTTTTGGTTCTTGTAAATTAATACTTAGAGTTGAACAATGTTTGAACATGATTTGATCATGAAGACTTCCATGTCTATGACTACTTTGTGATCCATTGACTGACTAAGTGACCAATACTTAGCTTGCCTTAAATACAACCAACAAAGTTTGGAGGATAAATTTTGTATTATCAAGGTAGCAGCAACTTTTTGCTACATCAGGCTCCTGATTCCATAATTTGGCTGATCTACAGCTATAACAACTGTTACTGAGGGAATCTGATGTCTATGTTTTTCTCCTGCTTTTACTCAACTTCACTTCAGAACAAAGAAGTAATGCAAGTGGATTCATGCTACCTCATCCATTAACACTTTATCCCTTTTATCCTCATCCCCCACCCTTTGTCAACATTTTCCCTCCTCCTAAGTGTTTCCTTTTCCCCATCCATCTAACTGACCCACGCTGCCTATCTCTTTCCTATTTCCTCCATGTGTCCTTCCTTCCATCCTTCCCCAATGTCTGTCTCTCTGCCTCCTCTTTTTTCACTCTTACGTTCTGTCTCTGTAAACACCTGAAAAGAGAAGACAGATGACCAGAGAATCAAGACTTACTGACAGCTGCTGTCAGAACACATCCATCAAACACACACATACATCAGCGCATGCATGAGTGAGTACATGCATGTATAACCACACACACACACACACACACACACACACACACACACAGGTGAGTCATCTCACGGTTGGACTGGGGATCAGCAGATTGTCTGTACAACCGAACCAGAAGACACATCATTACCTCGTTTTATTTTGGTGTCAAATGACTACTTTCTCAAGACATGTTTTTAAATTCATGAATAGTAAATTACTTCAACATTATGCAGAGGTGAATTTTACTTTGACGCCAGCAATAATTTTGTCTTAGTGTTCTGTATCTGAAGAATGTGCAGTACACATTTTAACAAAGCTATTTGGAAGTAGCTGGTGTGCCAAGATACAGTATATCAGCACAATATGTCAAGTCTTTACACATCTTAGCTGATACAGCACCTTATGCCTGCCACTAAACTGATTACTAATGTAGAAAACACTGGCTTTAAGAGGGGTGAAAAAGGTCTTATTGAATGTAGATTACCAGAAGTGGTGCAGCTGTGCTGATGTTGCTATTAGCTCTGAATGTGCATCAGCTACATCAATAAATAAATAATCATTTGTGTGTCTCTGTATGTACTATAGTGGGTAAATAAATCACTGCTAATAGTAAGTCTGCATGTGTGTGTTAGTGCATTTATCTGTTTGTGTATGAAAGTGGGTGTCTGTGTCTGTGTATGTGGTAGTGAATAAAAAACAGTTTATAGTGATTCACAGTGCTGAACTGGGAATCACTGGCCTTGGCATTAAAACATTACACATAGAGCACCTAAAATGTGCCGGTGTGTATTTGTGTGTGTGCCTGCTAGGACTCCAAAATAATTCAATAGTACCAAAGCTTGGTCTCAAATAGAGAACTAGAATAATGGAGTCAAAAGTATCTCCAGTTAACGAACACATTAACATAAAATTTCTGTAAATATAATATATGTTAAGAGGTGGATCCTTGTCCAGTAGAACAGGCTGAGAAGCGTCTATAGAGCAGGTTTGCTGCTGTACATAAGACTACATCAGTGGATGTGTTTTCTGTAGTCTTCGATGGACTTTATTGTGTTGATAATAATTGGGATGGTACACTAAGGTCATATTTTGGTATTACGATGCTTCATCAATGTTTTGTTGTCTCTGTGCTTGACTCAAGTGCGTGACTGACTGAGCGCCTGTGTGTACACTACCTGCCGATGTGCGTGCTGTGCTCAGTCATCGATACCAGGAGTTTGAGTGCGTAGAGTGGGATTGGCTCTGCTGCTCGAAGGAGAGACTCATACCTAGACACAAACATGCATAAGTACAACGTTTGGCTTTCGTAGTGTTAATAATTAATGTACTGTTCTGATCATTAGTAACAGAGTGTAAACTGGAGCAGATCTGGAGAGAGGGGTGGAGAAGAGGGGGAGGGGAGAACTAGAGTTATAATAGGAGAAGGAGAGAAAAGGAAATGTGGGAGGATGAGCAGAAGGGAGAATTTGAGAAGCAAAGGGGGGAGTAAGGGGAAAGATGCTGGGGGGTTGAGGGGGGGTGGGGTGGAACAAGAGGAACAAGAGGTAACACATGAAGCAACCATGAGAGAGAAAAACTTTTAAAAAGGGAGATAAGAATAATAATGGTAAAGAAGGAGACAGTATAGATATAGGAGTGAGAAACGAGAAGTGAGATGCCAGAAATATCGACATACTACATTTGTCTGTCTCTGCACTCCACATATTGTTCAATCATTTGATCCAAACACTCAAAATGTGGGTGTCAGTTAGCTGGACAAGTACAAGGATGTGATGTGGGCCCACATAGCAGAATGCTTGATCACAGATACTCTATATATTCCATTTTAAAGTGCTGGAGGTATCAATATACATATATATATCATTACCATATTACTCGTATCAATAACAAGACTGTCACCTGGAAAACCCTGAAAAAATCAGAGAACTGACGGCTGGATTCCCTGTTTTCATTTCATGTAATTAGGGCTTTGTCTCCTCTAAAGCTCTGATATTATCACCTGCTCTCACCGAGCTACAAAGGCTTGACTTATTTTGGAACTAGCAGCCACTGTATTCCAGCTGTTTTGGCTTGAACATTATGTCTCTGCATGGCTAGTGTTTAAAAAAAAGAAAAGGACATTTGGCATAAGCTAAGGACTCGGTTGGACTTCATGGAACTATGTCATGGTTGTAAATGGGAGGTTAAAATGAATGTTTGTTGAGAAACACAATCAATAACAATACCACTGACACAATGGGTGGGAATCAAGACAATAGTCTCATTTAAAACTAATTGTATTTAAGTATAACAATCAAGTTGGATATGTTGTGCTCTCTGTACGCAAACACAAAATAAAGGAGGCACAGAGACACCATCAGACAGATACTAATCAAGAGTCAGACCAACCTTGAAAGAAGAAATTTAGTGACAAGAGCTATGAGTTGACTACAGGAGCTTCCATCTTCTATTCCTTCAGCTGCACCTCCTCCTTCCTCTCTTCTACCTTTCTGCTCCTTTGTCCCCTCATCCTCCTCAGTTCCATCACTTCCCTGGACCAGCAGGATGAGACTGAGTTCCGATAGCAACCTCAAAACAAACACAGACCACTCCACTGGAACACACACAAACACACACAGAAAGAAGGAGAGTATTGACATAGTTTACAAGAGGTGTTTAAAGTACTGTATGAGTGTGCGGCCTGTGGTAGCTTTCGAGTGTACACATACTGTAGCTGAGAGACTGTCTTAGTAAGTCTGTTTCTACGGGAACCATGATATACATGTGACATTTGCATAATATCATATGATCATTACTTTACTTGGATATTGTTGATTTAGAGGCAACAGTAATGCGGTGAGATTTAATTTTAGAATATCACCAGAGCTCAATAATGAGGAAAGAGTATGTTAAGTGGCATGTTTTAAATGTATTAATGTGTCATTTTAGTCTGAGAATATGACTCCAGAAAACATACTCTTACTGACTGTTTTCCTGGGAGACAAGAAAAAGAAACATAAAAATTCACTGAGGGTCAAAACACTGCAGAGTATAAATACAATGACACGTTTCAGTTGTTACTGCAATTTATTAATCCAGAAAACATACTCAAACATACAAGGGCAGTGTCTTGCTCACCATCCATATGGATGTGCTGTATATTCAGTGTTTATCTTTGTTTTAAAGATATTTTAGCATTTTAGCATGTTTGACAACTGACAAGAAACACCCGAAAAGGAAGGACGGAAATGAAGGGGTGGAACCGAGGACAACTGCTTCGTGGTATGTGCCTTAACCATTCAGCTATCAGGACCAAGCCTGTATCTTTCTAAACTATCTCTTCAACTCTTAAGTGCGGCTTTTTCTGTTCCTTAGTCCGTGTCCTCCTCCCTAACTCTGACATTTGTTTGTATGTCCATATCTCGTCTGCCTCATCCTCTCTTCCCTCTCTCAAAAATGACCCACCATTTCTCTTACCATTTCTGCTGAAAGCCAGTGTTATCAGAGGAGGCAGGATGGCATCCACAACCTTCAGGAGACATAAATAGACAAAATAAGCTTAATTGTCCTTTTTCAAGATAATCTGTATGAAGCACATTACCTACTCTAGTAAAGCAATGCAAAAATCTGGAAGAGTCAATTACAATCTGGTGTTATTTCTTTGTTATAAGTTCATCTGCAGATCATTTCTCAGTTCCGTGGACATGAAACAACTTAGGTCAAAACAGGCTTAAATTCTGTAGCAGAAGAAAGTGTATCTGCAAAACCACTGCCAATGTGCTGAAGGCTTTTAAATGTAAAACTTAATTTACATCAATCTCAATGTTGAACATAAACAGTATAAATATTATCAATAGTTCAATTTGGTTCCGTGTTCTCTCATGTGAGGGGAAGAAAGAAACATCAATAGAAGCAATTTCAGCCTTCCCTCTGAAAAACTACTTAATACACAGCAAATCTGAAAACAGGATATATTTTTACATTAAACTGAATAGAGAACACTGTATTATATTAATTCACTGGGCATCAACCACACAGACCACTGTCACAGAAGATCAAATTACTATGGAAATACACTGTTGAATGATCTCTTTGATCAAACACACCCACACACACATACACACACACACACACACACACACACACACACACACACACACACACACACACACACACACACACACACACACACACACACACACACCTCTCTACAACTGTCAATGGCCTTATTTAGGCATGGATCTGTATTGCATGAATTTGCATGATTACTAATATTACCATAGAAACAACACTAATGCTGAGTGAGTGTGTGTGAGGTCATTACTTTGAAAGCCAGAGAAAGGAAACTACAAAGGATGTTGTCCACCACTTAATGGTGTGTGTATTAATGTCACGACCATCAAAAGACTGGATAGAGTGTCTGTGTGGGGAAAAAGGCTTGGTGCAATTCTCTGAACTGTGAACTATAGGTGACATGTCCCCACAATGTCTGAAATCCTTTCTTGTACCTATTTTCTGTTTGTCTACCTGTTCTACGAGTAGTTTTCCCATCACTGCCATTGTAACAACAGATGAATACTTTCCTTCACTTTGCTTTGCAACCAATACAAAAATAGTGATATGCTATTCCATCTGTATTTTCACAGGACAAGAACAGATGAAATGTTCTATATACTTTTTATTTTACCTTTTCTACTGTTTGCAAATCACTCGCAACAGCTGGTATTCTGAAATCCTACTTCTGTTTCTTCTAGTAAACAAACTAACAAACCTCATGTGTACATTGTTGATTAGGCAGCGCACAAAACTACTTTTTTATCCAATATACCTGCTGTGCTGAAGCTACTGTATATCATTAAGTCAACAAGAAATAGGTTATTGTTAGCATGCAGCTCCTGGATACAGCCATGCTTACTATATATTGGCCTCACGAGAAGACTGAATGGTTGTCAATGAAAAGAGGATGGCGTTTTTTTTCTGTGTCCATTGCTAACTGACTAAATTTGATATTGTTTAATAGTGATGTAAATGCAACCACCAGTCGGCTTTTCCTGTAGCTTATTGTTACTCAGTGTCTGGTGTTGTGATTTTATATATGAAATCAGAACAACGTGGATTTCTTTTAGAGAAAATTGTTTTATTCCTATGGGATGTGTCTTCTCCCCAATGTTCCAAATCAAAGTTTAACACTAAATTTCAAAATATGCTATAACCCAAAAAGTGATGAAACAGTCTTGTGGCTGAATGCACATTTAGTACAATAACATCAAGCACATAGATTTTAAATTGTATTTGTTTACAGATGTTTTTTAAAGACTTGTGTAGCTCATAAAGTGTTTTAACTGTTTTTTCATGTAACAGTTCAAGGGCACATTAAATCAGTGGGAACACTTAGGGAATTTATCCTCATCACGACTTGGTTCAAACAGGTAATGCTTACATAACTGAAATGTTTAATTTTTTAAAGATGAATAAAGAACAAATTTAATGTTTTCCCATAGCGTGAAAGCAGTTTGAGGGGTTGTGGAGACAGACGTTACTGCAAACTTTACTTTGTGATAAGGATTCAGAGACTTAAACTAACTCAAACATGACTGTGTGTCCTTGTCCAGCGGGCAATAAAAGTTAATCTGAGCTGGCTGGTGGTAATTAAAGTGTCTTCCTGTGTTATTGACCATCAGTAGCAGCAAGCCTCCTCTTTGTTCCTTTCCTCTATTCCTCATCGCTTGTCTTTTCTCTCCCTCCATCCTGTCTGCTTCCTGCTGCTCTCCACTTCCATATGTCAATAGTCATTAAACACAATCACATCGTGCCATCCCAGGCAAATACACGTATTCACACAGAGACACGCACAGATCTGATGAGGCTCTGTTGGTTCAATAGTTGATTAGTTTCTTGACTAATAGCACACAAGTTGACCCTCTGTCCTCTGACCACTAATGGACAGATTTAGTAGACTGGAAGACAACCACTGAATACAAAAAAAGGGGCCACCAAGACGAAATGGACAAAAACTGGATATATTCATGGAGACACTTTAATGTACACCTGACAGTTTTTATAGCCCTCACATGTTCTCTGCAAGCTCTCTATCACAGCAAAGAAACTTATGTATCATTTATGTTTTTCCAAAAGTCTGAGCAGCAAAAATGTATGTTAGAAATCTGACAGTTGCAGAGTATAACAAAATACCAGGATGATGACAGGTTGTCTCCAAAGTCCTGTCAAATGTAATGTGCTGACATTTGCTAAATATCACAAGATACCTGTCCTATATTTCTTTACTAAACTCTCAGCAGTCAGACAGTCAGTTAGACAGACAGACAGGCACGTACCTCCTCAGATATTTAGTTAGTGCTGTATCAGGTAGACAGTATGCATTTATTTATTTTTTTTCTATTTTATTTGATAGGGGCGATGTAATTCAACATGGTTTCAATACAAAGCACATACATAAAGGAAATTAGTTGCGTATTTGCTTGCATGCATACTTACAGCACTATGATGTGGAGAGGTGAGATCATGGTGCTGGCTCAGGACTTCCACAATGGACAGAGATGTCCTAATCAACTCCTCACATACTGCTGCACCTAACGGGGAACCAAATATAATTCAGCTCCAATGAATCATCTGCTCAATAAAAGTGGAGGATGACCTGCAGTCTGACCAGCAGCTGAACTCTCTGCACAGACAGCTGGGTGTATTCCATTTGTTCCAACTAGAGTGTGGTTGATATTATTGCCTTTCAGCGAGGCACTGAACCCCCTCAGCATCTCCAGAAGCACTGCACTAAGGCTGCCTCATCAAGGCTGTATGTATCAGTGACTCTCCTTATATTTTACATTTTATAATTATATTTTCTTTTCTTATGATCCAAAGGTGACTTAGCGGAGTTTAAGTGCAGCCTTCACAACTAAACTTTGCGTACAAGAAAATATGAGTTTTTTACAAAGTGATATTGACTTTAACTACAGAATGCTTAGTTCATCACTTGATCAGTCTCTTTTTAAAAAGGTAAACACATTAAGTTTCAAGGGGAAAAACCCATTTAAAATGTGTATAAAAGCATCACATAAATAACTAACGATGAACATAAAGATCAAACAGTGTATAGAGGGAAAACACAATCCAAAACACTTAAGATGAATGCATAATAAAGTTTGGTCAAAGAAATAAACTATAGTAGATTCTTATTGAACACGTGTAAACAACTGAGAAAGTAACTCACCCAGAGAACTGGTCAGATTTGTTTCATTGGACTCTATAGAGGTGATATAGTTCTGTCACAAAGAGAGAGGGCAGAGAGTGATGGTTGTATTCATTCTTCTTTAGACATGTATGAATCACTATGTGTTGTTCTGTGTTTTGGTTCCCAGACTTTCTCCCTGCCTAAATATCAAAGGGCTGCAGTGAATATCTGTACAGCTTTTATGTTATCCTTATTGTCTTAATGTACTAAACCTGTTTGGATATTTCCATATATTTTAACTTGTCAAATGAATTGAAATTCAAAATGTCAGTGTTACTTCCTTCAGTTTGTAAAACAATTACTAAATGACTAAAGAGACAGATAGAGACCCTACCTAAACATGTCTGTTGGTAATTATGCATTACCAAACACTTACCAACAGTAATCCAATTTGAGCTAGAAACTCTTCAGTTACAATTTGAGATCTAAAGACCTGTGAGAAGAGAGAGTTTTGAAGCAAAATAAGCAACACTGTGCTGAACAATAAGGACTGCATTGCAAGAAGTAATGTGAGAACTTTAGTCAATGAAAAAAAACTCCTTTAGTTCCATTTTACCTGTGATGAAAGAAGTTCCAGCACTACAGACATTGTAGGCAAAGTGTGTTTAAGCTGTCTGCTCTGAACTGTAGACGGGTGTCTCCTTCCGATCACACCTTGTAAGGCACATAAGACATCCTCTAGAGAGACGAAAGGACAGGAGACAAGACAAAGGGACACAAGAGGAGATGAATAGGAAAGAGAGAGCTGATGGGGCTACTCATTGTAATACAGAGGTACATGCTAAAATGTAAAACAAAGCGAAGAGTAAGAAGAAAAGCATTTTACCACAGCAAGCAAAAACATTTAAGTTTTCTTACTAACCTGAAATTCCATGAATGTTTTTACAGAATCAAAATACATAAACAGAAATTTTCAGATGTAGTTGATGAAGGATGAAGAGAGAGAGAAAAGGAGGATGTTGAGTTGTTAAATTGGCAAAATACACACGTAGCATGCATGCAGAGGGGTATTGTGCGTGTTTATATGCGGGTTGTACCCAGTATGAGAGGTGCAGTGCTACTCAGATATACAATCAGTAGATTCAGACACTGAGACAGGTATCCTGATTGGCCGGGGTTCTCTCTGAGGGGAGTGGCTTTGCGCAGGTCTCTCTCCAGGTACATCACAAATCTAGACAGAAATATTTACACAGGTATTGCAGTTAACAGAATGTATGTAGCATTACTGATGCATTGGTATTTCTGCTGTTTTTTTCCCCCCTGACTGCCTTTAGTGTTTCATACTTTCATGTATCATACTGCTCCACTCATTGTGAGTTGCAGTAATTATCATGTAGTTGATGAAATGATGCAAACACATAAGAATATGATTCTAGTCAATGAGCTATAGAATAAAGTAAAAAAGAAGGGCCAGGGAGATTGGGCAAGAGAGAGAACATTTTTATTCTCGTCAGACTGCTTGTATTGACAAGTAATCGATAATATTCTATTCACAAATTCAGAGCAGAGCGGAAAGGTTACCACTGCTAACTGATATTCATTAGTGACACACAAACACACCCACACGTGTGGATAAGCACATACACGCACAACAACGGCATGAATGCAGACACATGTAGAGAGATTCAGAGAGGTCATATTAGTTAACAAATATTGACTCCAAGCTTTAGAGTAGCAGTGGTGCAGGGGCAGTGGGGGATTACTAATTCTGTATTTTTCCTCATAATGTTGCATTAAAGATTAGCAGGCAGGGTTTACAGTTATATGAAATCCGGCACAGCTACTGTTACTATATTAGGAGTTTAATAGTAATTGCTGTATTTTTCGTTATTGTTGTGGGTTTAGTGCAAATCAAAACCTAATTGGTACCATTAACCTCAGGTATGAAAACAATTACTCCCGACAATACCTTAATAGTATGTTATAGATACAAAAGACACTGATAGAATTAACAAAGACAACAATGAAAAGACAGCAAAAATGATGAGATAGAAAAGAGGGATTTCACATGCACGTTCAGTTCCAGTACTTTGAAAGTCTGCTGTATGAATAAATTCAATTAGCTACTTGTAAATTACCTCAAGTAAACCCAGTGAATCCAGCATCATGCTCCATATGCTCAAATTCAGCTTTTGAAAAACCAGGAACACAGTCCAAGCACATTTTCATCTCACATTTTCAAAACAATCATGGCTTCTCTTTGAGACGAGGCAGGTCCAAGTGTCACTTACTGACAGTTCAGTCTAGTGTGCACTACCTGTGAACTGCATACCACAGAGGAGGTGGCATGCAACAAACTGAACAGTAGGACTGTCACTTGAGTGGACATTTGTTTTGGTCTGAGATGTTGAGAGTGTAGCACGTTAGTATACTAATATTTCCTAATTAACACAAACTACAGACGAGGATGATGGGAAAGTGATTCATTTTACACGTGTTCGGTCCTAAAAATTGAGAACTGTAACCTGATGGTGGCACAAGATGACAAGTTAAGGGATCATGAAAGTTATTATAGTCATTGAGGTGGACATGAAGTGTGCAAATTTCAGGCAATCCATCCAATAGTAATGAAGACATTTCACTCAAAACTACAGGTGTCATCCTGCAGGTAGCACTAAAGGAAAAGATCACCCAAGTCATTAGGATTCATCATCTGGGAACCATGAGTGTCTGTACAACAATTAGCACCAGTCCATTGATTAGTTGTTAAGATGTTTCACGGGATAGATGAAAGTTTTGACCACCTGGTGGCGCTACATGGAAAGTCTTTTGGATTCATCCTCTGGGCACCATGAATAGCTATGGAAATGTTATGGTAATCCATCGATAGTCAGTGAAATATTTAGTCTGAACTGAAGTGGTGGACTGACCCAACCATCCCACTGACCAACAAATCGACATCGTCTTTCCTAGAACCAGGCTGCTAGTGTGTCTTAAAATAAGGTTGTATTGTTTGAATTTTTTTTTTTTTTGGGGTGACCCTTCATTTAGATTTGGTTTGAGAATAAATCTTCAGCAACACCTAAGTCAACATTATCAGATGACCTCACTGGCCACAAATAATCCAACATTGTTTTTCTATTAAAAATGCTTATCAATATACTTTTCCATCATACAGTGTGTGTATGTCAGCCTGGGTAGTTATTTGCCTGTCAGTATTTCTAAGCAGCTCTGTACCTGCTTCCTGTCTGTCTGCCGATTTGTCTCCCTGCTAGACTTCTGCCTGTGTGTTCCTCTGTTAATCTTGCAGCCATTTTCCCCGACTGCTAAATAAAGAGAGACAAACTTGCCACCTCTCTGTCAGTCACTGTGGGAGACTCACAAAGTACTCACACACAACTGACCTACAAGTGGCCTGCTCTGTGTGTGTGTGTGTGTGTCTGTGTGTGACTGCCTCTGTTGAAAGCCATCACACTCCACTCCCAATGGCAATCTTGACACTTCCTCAGTGAGGCCTGCACAAGTTTATCTCATACAGAAAGACACACACACATATTTTCACGCCACTGAGGAGCTAATTAAACACAACGTGCCTGGGTGAGAGCAGGACTGAGGGAGAGACATGTGTCTGTGTGTGTGGTTGAATCATGCAGAGTGCTCGGTGGGAGAGAGACAGGCAGGTCAACTCTGACAGCTCCAACACAGTGAACAGAGGGAGAGCAAGTATGAGGAGAGATAGAAAGTGTGTGTGTTTGTGTGTGTGAGAGAGGAAGAGGGAGAGACAGGCAGAGAAAAAGAGCTGGAGAGAAAATGAGAGATAAAAGCACCTTAATTCTTCAAGTTTAAACTCATGTGTGAAATGAGGCAGACTTTCAGGAATTTGGCTAATCTCATATCTAAATATAGGAAAGCAAGGGCATTTTAACAAGAGATCCAGGATATGATGCTATGATGATGATGACGACATGCTGCTGGTATAAGGCTGTAATTTCAGAACAAAATCTCCAATCAAACACATCCTAACTGAGGTAATCATGCTGTTTCATTTGCATTTCCTGTTGCAGAGTATTTCCATGTCCCTGTACGCAGACATAATTTGTTTAGGCACTTAGTGTAGAAGAAGGTAATGTAAGAAGGTAATGTAGACGTGCCAAAAGATTACAATCAAAATGCACCTTTGAAAAGATGCAGCCAATTTCAAATTTGGAGACGATGTTTGCCAAACGTTTCTTTATTCCAAGATATCCCTAGATCTGTCCATAACTCATTTATTTAAATAATTTCCAGCTGAGACTAGCTGCTGTATTTCCTTTGTGTAATTGTGGAACATAAATTAATCAATTATATTCTCAAAAATCAAGTGAATTTATTATGCATAATGACATCTTCAAGGATGTGAACCTACTACCTAATTAGTACTATTATATATGATGGACTTGGGACACATATTATAACTTAAAATTGTATGTAATAGCAAACAATTTGATGACCTGCATTACTCGCAGGTTTACCAGCTATGTCCACTGAAGGTAAATAAATGGTGTTTTCATATTGGCACTATTTTTGGTAAGAAAAATAATTAATAAAAAGATGTGAATAATTGGTTGTGTCAACAAGTCTAACTCTAAGAAAAAAAAGAGTCTCAGACAGACAGGGTAAAATACAGGCATTAAAAAAAGAATAAAACATTAGCAAGAAAAAGAGAAAAGACAGCAAAGAGAGACAGTTATAAGGATCCATATGTCAGTTATCTAGGACATCTTTTTCAAACTGAAATACCAACTGGTCATAAATTATCTGGGGAACTGCCTGTAAGTATATCTATCATACATATGCATCTGATCATGTGGGCTATGCACATTCACAGCTGCATTGCAAGTTAGTATGGGGTGAAACACAGGACAACCAGCTAATGAACCATTTGAGGCTCCAGTGAAGTTACAACATACAGCAGCGCAAACTGAATGTCCAGGGTCCATACGTTCATATTATCGTTCCCATAGCTGCTGTGCTAGTTAACACAAAGGTTACACAGAGTACAACTGCCTTGCCAACAACCCCAGGCAGTATTTTTGTGAAGGAAGCCTCCCTTATAAAGACGAGTCTGCTTTAAATAACTGAACTGAACTGTGTTCAAAAGTATTTGATCTCTGAGTGCTTGAATCAGAATGTGAAACCTCTGCTTCAAGATAAATCACTCCACAAAAGCAAGCATGGTGAAGTGTGTTGGTTTAAAAATCAAATAAATCTTTAACTAAGTTTATTGTATCACATGCCCACACTAATATGATTAGATGTGAAAATTAAACTTCCTCTCTCTGTCCACATTGAGCTGCTGGTTTTCCACACACAAAACGAAAGCTTCTAAAACGCTCTTGAGAGTAAATGTTTTTGAAATGTCAGTCTTACATTTTAGTGTGAACAGGAGAAAACAGCTTCGTGCTGCTGTGGGAGTACACTTAAGAGGTCAACTGTCTATTCGCTACAACTATCAAACTGAAAACAGCAGTGTGGACACAAGTCACAAATAAACAGTGCTTTCATATTCATTCAATTACTGTGGATGCAGATGTGAAAAATGAAAAGCTCTTAAGCCGACGGAGTGTGCAATCTATTCTCCAAAGTGATCGATAAATCACAGTAGCCACCTGGAACGACTCTTGCACCAACAGGACTGCTCGACTGGAACTAGACATTATATAATTTACACCAAATCAACTATATAAAGTAATTGTTGTGGTGCTGTAGATAGTACAGAATGCCATTTTCTTTCAAATGATAATATCACAAAAACAAAAACCTGGAGCATACTTTTGGATCTGCCCTACCACACTGTATACTGAAGAGGGAATTTAGTTTCAGCTGTAGTGTAGCTGGGTAAGAGAACAAACTCTGAAAGCTACAGCTAAATAATTAAAGGGGAATCCCACCCTGAAATGGAATTCACAAGTGCTATTTGTTTGTTCTCTGACAGTTCAGTCTATGTGTGAACACGGGCAACTACATTCCAGAGAAACTAATTAGCCATTGCTCTGACAGACTGAGTGCAGTTATGAGTATGCTTCACTGGTCCAAACCGCAGTACAGTTAGTCAGTAAGAGGGTGCAGGGGGTACACTATGTGGTAAGATAACAGTTAAACAGACAAATCACTCTCAGGCAGGATCCATGGGTTATATTCATGGTACAGTACATTTTAGAGAGTGTGACTCCTTAATCAACAAAATGAAATTACAGGTGAAACTTTTAGCCCCCCATAGTGAACATGATAGATCAACCAATGATATCTTGTCTATTTTATCTGGTTTATCATCCATTCCAGAGCTGCTTTTGTGCTGGATTGGGTTGCATGAAAGGTATACAGTATATTGTACAACCAAACCTGAATGTTTGCTTTCATAATGCATTTTATTCAACTCTAAGAGCTGCTTATGAAGATCTTTGAATATTCACTAGACATATGAGACACATTTTCAGATAGTCAGATAAAACAAATGTACATATAATAATCTGTCTAGAAGGATGTTTTAATCATTGAAGGAGAGATCTTGTCAGTGTGTGTGCATATGTGTGGATGTGAGCGTGTATTTACCTGTGTTGACAGCAATAAAGCAGTGTGTGTGTGTTGTCCTGTATTAGTAGTAGTAATAGCAGTGCTGCTTTGGCTCTTGTTACTGTGGATGGACTCTCTAGACAACGCAGCACCTTCAACACCAAATCCTACAAGACACAAAACACACAAATAAATAAAGTGAACACCTCCCTGACTGAGTGTAAATGTTTCTGCTGGAGAACCGCTGGTGTATGTTTTGCAATTCAAATGCAAGTAAGCTATATGGAACAGACTTTTAACACTGCAAGGTATCACCTAAATGTTTACATGGTAACATCCCTGCTAAGTAGGATGACTCAGAGTATGAAGACAAAAATGTTTGCACACAATTATACATGTTTATTTTATCAAAAAATTACTGCAATGTATCCTTATAATGTTTTCCAATAAAAAAGAAATTATTCAATTTAACATTTTCCCTAAGGTGTTCAGAAAAATAAAAATTCTAACACTGTGTTGATTAACAGGCTAAAACTTAATCAGCTCAGACTCCACATTATCATATAAAATGCACACACACACACACGCACGCACAAACAAACTTGTATGCCTTCAGCTACTTTAGACATCCATTCACTCAGCATAAACTCAGCGGCAGTAACTGGTTGGAAAAATTTGTGACTGGCCAACATTCATTACCATTATCATTATCACCAACACCATACACTTCGGACTGTGTGTGTGAGTGTGTTTTGAGCTAATGTGAGAGAATGTGCATGCATGTGTGTTTATGGGGCGACACACCGAGTTAATTAATTTCAAAGCCCTGTAGTGTGTGCCTAGCTGATAAGTCCCTCCCCACTACCCATAATGCTTTGCTGATGTAGAAGGCTGCAGCGCTTTCACTCAGCCAATTAGCCCAGATACTGACACACTCTACAAATTAGCGTATGTGAATGCATGCACACACACACACACACACACACACACACTTACAGAGTTCTGTGTAAACAAACTCTTGGACTGTCTGTCTTTGTGCCAGGGGAGAGAGAGAGGGGAGAGAGAAGGGGGGTGAATGCATATCAGTGTATAATTAGAGCAGAGTTGAAGTACTAAGTTTGTATTCTGGTGTTAAATTGGAAATGCTCAATGCAAATAAATTCAGTTCAGAGTCAATTACCAGTGCTAGACTCCAAGTTAAAAACCTTCAAATCAATTTTAACCCCTCTGCCTTACCAAGATTAGCACTTCGCATACACACTAGATGGGCTGTCTTGTGAAAAATTAAATAAGTAATTCCTCACAAATTAGTTCATGCACAGTTCAGCGTTAGTTCATGAACTGTACGGCAGAAAGAAAAAGAGACCGAGAGATAGACAAACAGAGAGAGAGAGAGAGAGAGAGAGAGAGGAAGCACCATGTAATGGTTTAGAGAATCTGAAGCCATTTTCCTCATGTCGTTCTGTTTTCATCCTTCAATACCTCTGTAAAAACCTCCCTATTAGTGACTTCTCCTTGTAAAAGTTAAACTCTACGCAATAGTAATGTTACCATCTAAATCTCCCATAGAATTTCTCTGTATCAGTATCAATAAAATGTAATATCAAAATGATATGGTCCAGATGATATGTAAACTGTATGTATTTGTGTTTGATATTCTGCAAAATATTCTTACACTCTCATGCAGATGTGTGTAAGAGTATAGACGTACTCTGTTCTGTGTGACACGGTGTGTTTGGATGCGTGAGGTGAGGAGGGCAGTGGCCATGGCTGTGAGCAGGTGCTGCTGGACCCTGGCCCCTGCTCCACCCAAGGCATCAAGGATAGCCGCAGGGCCACAGGTGTCAATCACTGCCAAGAAGACGGCTGGGACCACCCGGGATAGCCTTGAAAGAGACTGGAGACGCAGAGACAGGCAGATAAACATGCATGACACACTCAGGCATGTCATTCATGGAGTGTGTTCCAATTCACTTGTAATGTCATGATGCACTTGCCCTTGGTGTTAAGCTGTTGTGCATTAAAAAAGAAAAGCAAGTGGCCAATGGCACATAACATGGAGTGACAAACAGCCTACAAATGTAATTCTAATTTCCTCCACCGTGCCATCAACAAAGGAGTTAATATGATTCACAGTTCAACAGTTGGGGATTCAGGATATCAAATAGTGCATGAGGGCTCAGTTAACAGAAGTACATGTGGGCTATTTAGATATATAAATCATTTGTGGTCATCAAGCATTAGAGGGTCTGTCATTTCTTTATTGTTCAAGGTCAGTCAGGTGAGGCAGCTCAAGTCAAGCATCTTTGCCTGTTTCTATCTAGAGTTTCCACTAAGTATGTGTGTATAAAAATGAATTTGTACCGACAGCTTGTATTTTCAGTGACAGCTATTTGAGTTAACCACCATAGGGGCGTACTATGAAGCAAGTTCAACAAAACCAGGCTTTCTTTGCATGAGCTGGCTCCACAAACCCTAACCTCACTGTCAGAGATAACAGGTGTCATGGCGCTGGTTATCAACTGTCATTTGACTCAAAAATGTTTTCTGAAAAAAGCCTGGAAAGAGAGAGCGGTCAGTCACATGCAGGCCAATATAATGGAGAGCCACAACGAATATAAAAACTGTTGTTGCAAATAAGGCAAGAGAGGAATGCTGGTAGAATAAGTTGATATATTTGTTATCACTCCCATTTATTTCTAACATGGCAGCTGTGCATTTAGGTCTGACTCTGATTTTGCCAAAAAATACAGTGATTTGTACATCTATTTCATTAGAAGTAGATGTACAGAGTGAAATCAATTTTACTGACTGAATATTACCTGTGGTAGACACCAATAGACTTATCAGTTTTCTAATTGGTGTAGCTGCAGAACCTGCAATGTAAAACGGACTTTGAGCTAATCAGGACCAAGCATAAAAACATAAACCATTGAGGTCTGTAGCTGCTGAGCCTTCATCAGTCTGTTAGTGTGAAGATGATCTGCTCTTCCTCTTCCCTCTGCTGAGAATTGAAATCACTCATAGAGAATATTGTCGGGGAAAAGAGGGTGGTGCTTTTTACAGCTGATTTAAGCCAAAACTCTGAAAATAACCTGGTCCGGACCAGGCTAAGTCTGCAGCCCAAGTTACCATGGTGATCTAGCCAAGTTAAAAGAGAGGCACCTTCTTGACACTGAAAACCCTGAATTTAGGCTCAACATACTTTTCCAACCTAATAATCTCTTTTCGAAGTACAACCCTCAGGCTTTGGCTGCCTAAGTGTGTGTTTGAAGTCTATTTGTGTGCGTAGGTCCCACAGAGATGTTTCTTTGTGCATATGTGTCCGTACATAGTCACACATACTGTATATGACTGTGTGTACAGGTGTGTGTTTACTGCATGTGAACTTACGGAGATGGCCGTGACTCTGACAGCCTCCACAGTGGAGTGAGTAAACAGGTACCACAGGGCGGAGCCTATCTCTGCAGTGATCAGGTGGTGGGTGGGGCCAGAAACGGTGGTGGCGATGTTCTCTATGGTTTTTGCAGCCATATGATGAACTATGGGATTATCCTGTAACACAGACACACCAACACTTTTGAAAATATCCACTTTGGAACAATGGCCAACCAGGTAATTAAATAAAAAAAATATTAATTGAGGGGATTCATTTCAGTTGGTATTGATGACTAGGTCACTATTGACTAGTAAACTTAATCAACATTTCACAGTAACAAGATTGGAGAGGATCTCGTATCACAGTAAGTAAGTGTTTCATCTTTATACATCATATAGATGGCTGTATAAACGGTATAGTCCATGAAGTAAAAAACATTTCTGACGCAAACACCTATAACAATGCCAGTAAGAACACTCCATTCAAACCATTTAAAAATGTATTAGTTTTCCTGGCCCAACTTAAGACAAATATTTATAGAGCCAATTTTAAGAACTGGATTTGGGATTCATGAGAAATCTTACAGCTAGAATCCAAAGTCCTCAACACCAACACTATGATACTGAACTCAATGGCCCTCCATAGCATCGTCAACATGCATAGACAATACAGGCTGAAATAACACAATGCAAAGTTGTACGGTATGTGCTGAAAACGTTACTTGCATTTACCCACAGGGCCAGTGCAAATATGCCTTCATAAAATTAGGACAACCACTGGGTGGATGTCTTATTTGTACTAATGTAAAGCTTAGTTTTCATACTAGTGTGTGTGCACATGCATCCTAATAGCAGAAGCACAAAGCATAGTGCTTTATGTCCTAAACATGATTTTCTTTCTTGTATAAAATATAATGCCATTGCAAGCAACACATTTTCTGGGTAACTGTCAAGTTACAAACTTAAAACTCGATTACTGAAAAATGTGTTACGCCAAGATGCAGAAATGAACAAAGAACTAACACAATCACAAACTGACAATTAGATTAGTTCTCAACATCACCTCAACACAAAAATGAGAGAGAGGTTGTGCGGGTGTACGTGCGAGAGTGTGCAAGTGTTTGCATGTGTACGCTTATGTGTATATTTTATGTGCCCACACACCTTTGCCTGAGTAGAGAATAGTTGTTTGTGTTCAGACAATGGGGCCAGGCTAATGAAATCTCTGTAGCTGAGGAAATGAGTTTTTCCAGAAAAGTCATTGTGGAGAAAGACAGGAAGTAGAACAGAAGTGATTGCCTCTGTCAGGTTATTATTGTGTTTCACTGTGTTACATCACTCAGACGCTACTACCCCTAGATATGAGATAGAATAGAGCCTATTCATAAAAGACAGTTAGCTGTATTTTGTGGTGAAGGTTCATTATAAGAGCTGAAACATTAATTTCACCATGGCAAATTAGCACGGAAATTATGAGGAGTGGTGCAGGTGACAGATAATTACATTATTACATTGCTTAACTCTTTCACACATAACTGTACTGAATGTCCAAGCATTTGTTCATATATGCAATGTACAACATTTAAGAAATGAGACACGTAAGACAAAATCCAAAAATTACAGTAATACTGCATTAAAAATATATCTTTTTTAATATCAGATTCCCTATTAGCTTGAAAACTGGCTGTACAAACTTTTTAGCTTGTTTCTTAACACACAACTAAAATTGTGGTCAGCTTGAGCTGATATCATCTACCATGGAACATAATGCTGATGAATTTTCAGAAATTTTGACAACAAAGTCATAGTTTTGGTGAAATAAGGCTGAATAAACTGCCAATGTTTAGTGTTATTCCACTCCTCAAGAACTCCAACATTCAGCATCCTCAGTATATGGATGGACAGCGTATGTATATTATGTGGATAAGGCTGCAGAATTGTTTTGAAAAGACACCACAGGAATGCATTATAACAGCCATTAATTCACAGACTATAGCTTCTGTTCATCAGAAAGAACTCATTATCAGTTCATTTGCTAAGTCTTGTATCT
This sequence comes from Pempheris klunzingeri, assembly GCF_042242105.1. Taxonomy (NCBI): domain Eukaryota; kingdom Metazoa; phylum Chordata; class Actinopteri; order Acropomatiformes; family Pempheridae; genus Pempheris; species Pempheris klunzingeri. The sequence continues at coordinate 8,936,217 of NC_092019.1, read as the reverse complement.
TTACCATTTATGCCACATTTTCACTAAAAGATTTACCTCAGTCCCATCTGCAATCCAACATATGCACTGTGCAGTGGCAGTAAAGTGTCTCAAGTGTCCTGCAGAAACCTTATGTCCAAAAAAAGTGGACCTTTTAGAGTTGAGAAAAATCTTCTCTCTCATGGAGGCATGTATATACCTCTGACATTTAACAATGCATCAGTGGTCAGGTCATGTGATCCATGGTTATTTTACATTTTATGTAAAATTAAGACACATCCTATTCAGCCACATGGGGACTCTAATCATAACTGATAGCTTGAATAACCTATCTATTAATCCAATATAGCACATCACATTGTGCATTCAACACCAAGGGACTACGTTGCATGACAACATAATAAATGATCTGGCACCCCTCCGGGAACCAGAAGAATGGTCTGTTCCAGCATTCCCCAGGCCATGCGGGCCAGCTCACTAATGAGCCCACGGGGGAGCACCCACTGTCTGTGTGTTTAATAGACTGTAGCCCTGCCAGGAACTACACAGAGAAAGGGAAAGAGGGGGAGAAAGAGGACGAGAGAGAGATGGAGTGAGAGAGATATCCTTATATGTGGTGAGAAACAAGTAGCTCATGCAAGAAACTCCATCATTATGATGCAGACAGAGAAATGCAGGAGACTGAGGAAAGAGTAAGTTATTCTCATTATAATTTCTCCCAGTATGAGAAACAAGTTCATCCAAGAAACACACTCATTATATTATACTCAGTGTCCTACTTAAACCTCACATCTCCAGAAAGTCAACTTTAAAGACATTAAAGTACATTTTTTGCAAAGGATTTCCCAATAACTTAACTCAAGGTCATCTAAGAGTTTTTTTTCTTTCCGCACAAGACTTTGCCAAGTTTGAACGTAAATGATGAGACACCTGTCATTTTAAATGCCACTGTTGAAATTATACAATCACAGTAAAATTTTCTCACAATACCACAACCTTTTTAAGCTGAAAGCAACCAGAACAAATTGAAACATGTTAGGAAATTTTCCGCCTCACTTTCTCTCACTCTCTCCACTGTACATAAACATATTCAGGTGATTGTTGAGCAATAGTTTTAGAGCCAGACTAAGAGTCTACAGCTATGCTGACTACTCTGTAACGACATATGACACATGATGTGAGAATGTTGGCATGTTGACCATAAGACCATTAATGATCAATCAATAATAATCAGTTTCAGTTTCCTGTATTTGTATTTGGCAATTCCTGGGAAAAACAACAACATATGGTTCCCTTTGTTTTATCTTAATGTATTCAGTTCAAACAGGATTTCAACAGGTTTCAACAGGACCAATTTGGCTTCTTGGCAACTGGGGTTAAATTAGAAATCTCCCATATTCTGTAGCTCAGGTCTGACAGTTAAGATTTATGCACTTTGAACCCCTGGCTAAAAAAGTTGGAAGAACCTCTGTTTTCAGATGAAAAGAGTTAAAAGACTAGGTAGATATGGAACAATAAAATCCTGTCTTCAAGTGTTGATCAGTAGATTAGTTTTTTTTATCCAGACATGTTTGCACCTGGCCTCTGAGCCTCAAGTAGAAAGAGATACACATCACAAAAACTTGACGTAGGATTTGTGTGAACGCCTGTGTGTGTGTGTGTATTTGTGTTCACATGTCTGATGTGGTTTCCCTCTGTAATTAAAGTCCTTTAGAAGCCAGTGCACCTGGTTTTGAATGAGCCCCTATGGCAGAGACACAGACACCATCTATCAGCCTCACACAGCACATCCAACACCACTAATAGCCACACTCAAAGAGAGACAGACTGTCTGATTAACAGGCTAACGGACAGACACTGAGGCGTGAAGAAAGGGGAAGAGACGTGGACAAAACAGCAGAATTTAGCGACTAGTAGAGGTGCAAATACAAAGACGGAAAAGATGAAAGACCAGCAGAAAGACAAACACACAAGCACATGTAAACCAACAGGCAAATGAGCAGACAAGACAAGAAGACAAAAGGAGGGACAGGCAGATAATCTGACAGGAAAAAGGACAGGCTAATATAAAAGACAGGAGAAACAGGCAGCTGGACAGACTGGTACACAGGCGCATAGTGTTAATAGTCACTACCCTCCTTCCCACATTTTCTGTGTGTAAAGGACGGTGGCATTTAAAAAAAAAGTTCTAATCAATACAACACAATAACTGTGTATTATTATATTGTACAATGGCTTGCACTCACTTGTGTGTGTGTGTGTGTGTGTGTGTGTGTGTGTGTGTGTGCATGCAGGCACGTGAAGTGGTCATCTTATGTTGAAGACACAAGGGTAGGACCCATGACTGTCTTACTGAGTCCCCCTCTGTTCTCCTCTCCTTTGTGGAAGATAGTGATAAATCATTAATAGGCTCACCACTACCGTCTGTGAATGTATGTGTGTGTGTGTGTGTGTGTGTGTGTGTGTGTGTGTGTGTGTGTGTGTGTGTGTGTGTGTAAGGGGGATTTCTGCCTTCTGCCTTCTGCCCCCTGGCTTCTATCACTGTAATGCTGTTCACACATCATCTCTATTGCGCACACACACACACACACACACACACACACAGATTTTTCATCATAGGCAGCAGAAGCATCATCTTGTTCAGGCTCATAAATAATTTCCTGCAGCTCAAGTCTGGCCTGGAAACCTGCCTTTCACTCCATGCCATCCACTCCCCCTCTCCAAGTACAACTCTCTCTCTTTCTCCCTCTCTGACTCCCTGCCATCTCCTCTCCCCATCCCACTAGACTGATCCTTCCCTCACTTCCTCTCTGTCACTCCTTGCCATCCCCCACTGTCCCCCACTCTACTGGTAAAATCGCTCTGGCTCTGTGCCCCCCCCCCAGTCGACCCCTTCTTCTAGTACAACAATCTCTTTCCCTCTCTCCAGTGCTTTACTTGTAAATCAGGAAAACTCTCAACAGCAGTGGAGGGGGCTGGGGTGATCCTGGGGGTCAGGAAACGCATCAAAACCACACTGCCTGGAGCGCATTAGACAGGGTCTTGGCACTGTATCTCAATGCTGTCATGCAATAAACAGTGTGTGGCACTGGATTTACATTTAGCACACTTTAGACAATCTCCCCCTCCAGACAACACTACTAGAAATGCATGACTAAATATTGGAGACACCGCTGAAGCAATAAACCAATAATAAGGACGCAGCTGGTCATTCATCAAATCAGACAATATAAGTTCTAAAAAGGTATTTGATGATCAGCCAAGAGTCGTTCAAACATCAAATTTGTAATTTATGCTCCTGTGCCATTTGAGAGAAACTTAATTTGAAGTGGTTTTTACTCTGTTCCCGAAATCTTCAGAACTGTGTTGGAACCCAGATAAGCTGCTACCAACTTTACATCCCCCACACTGTGTAGCAGTAAACAAATATTTTGTTCGTTTCAACTCAAGGTCAGATGAAAACAATGGACAATCAATGTTTCTGAATCTTAAATGCCCCCATCCAATATGTGACTTATCTTTGGAGGGCTGTTAGCTAGCTCAAATATTTTATTTAAAGCTGCACTAATCAATATTTTTATATTAAAAATTTATGAAATGAATATGTGTAATCTGAAAGGTGCTGCCTGTTGTAACAAACCTACAGACAATTATCACCCAGCTCTGCAGATAGAGATAGATAAAAAGATTTTTTATTTTTTTAAAGATTTTAAAAAAGTACCTGCCCAGCACTAAATGACAAAGTTAGCCTGTGAACATATTCGGGGCATTTAGCAGCTAAAAAGCCAGAATTTCTATTTGTTCTACTGTCCCAAACTGGCCAAAAAAAGTCAAGTATTGCAGCTTTAGATGTTCTAAATTATTTTTTTCCAGAACGAAACATGTCACTGTACTGTATGCATCTTCATTCTCCTCTGCTTGTGCGTTACCTTTTCCCCTTTTGGATATACTATATGCTGGATTTCATCCTTTCTCTATATGTCAGGGAGCAGTACAACCTTATTTTACATTCACATATCTATTACTTATCACATTGCTGTACATTCAAAGGATTGTTGCTTCACTTGACTTATAGCTTAGCTGCAATACAAGTTGTCCATATTACCTCCTCCACATCTGTGCCCCTTTTTTCACATCCCCACCTGTCATCTCATCCTCTTTCACTTTTCTTGCTATTTTGAAGCTTTTCTTGGTGAGTAGTGTTTCTGCTGATGTTGTTTCCTTTAGAGTGCAGATTGTTTGCTCTCCTCAGTGCATTCCAGGATCCAAAAGCCCCTGAATCATTTTAAATAGGAAGGTTCAAGGCTCTTAATCTGGAAACAGGTGACTTAAAACAAATACACTAAATGTGCTGTTTATGAGCAAGGGGACCAAACAACACACTACGGGCTTATGTCTGGTGTAGGTCTCTGGTTTACTGAAATGCCAGTCATTCATGCGCTAAATCTTGGTAGTACACGAGACTAGTGTACTGGCTTCCTTTCATCCATGCACAAAAGTAAACATTGTAAGAGTGCAGATAAAAAAAAATTGGTTTTCTGCTTTGCTAAACATTCACATCTCTTCAACACCCTTTCATGTACATTAGCTGTCCTCCTTTTTGTACTGCAGTGGTACACATTACGGTGTTGGTTCAAAATAAGGTTAGCAGTACAAGCAGACTTAGGCCTTGGGCTATTTGTCATCCCATTTGACATCATTTGCAAAAACAATATCTCATCCTCTCTTGCTGTCAGGGATGAACAGCTCTATCGCTGCTGTCTTTCTGACCAGATGTTAAACTCTATATAACCCATAGCTGGATTATCCAGGGACATCACAGCCTGATTCTCCAACAGACTTTGAATACTATCACTTCAAAATAAAGAGCAAAATAAAACTTTCAATTATCTCATTCAACACAGGATGTTCAATTTGTGATAAAAAGTCATTATGCATCTGTTGTAGCCATGTTGTAAACTAGAAAGTTAGAAAAGATGTATGCCTATATCATAACCACCAATAGCTCATTTTTGTAAATTTGCACTATTCACCTGTGTAAATTTTGTATATTTGCACTATATTTTATTCTTGTACATTTTTTATTTTGTATTTTTTGAACATTTGCATTATATTTTGTATATTGGTATTTATTTTATTTATTTATTATTTTTTTCTTTTTCTTTCACTGGAATTTCTCACAGTAAAATTTTCTGAATGTAGCTGTTGTGTATATGCGAATTTCCCCTTTGGGGGATGAATAAAGGTGCATCTTAATCTTATGAATATTATTACGCAGACAGGCTTCTAGGTTGTGGCTCTGTACGTAAATTTAGTCACACCCATGCTAGGTAATACATTTTCAATGATTCTCAGTGCTGTAGCCACCCTTTTAAACACATCTAATCACCTTAAAATATACATTTGTGGTCCAAAAGTTTCTTATTTAACTGAGAAAAACTTACCTATGAAAATAATGTATGAGTGAACCAAGGACTGTGTGCATTAGTATGTTATTCATCATAAACTATCACTTATGCAACACAGGCTACTGTGCACTCATCAACTTAGTCATTGCTAGCCAACATTGGTTTTATATCCAGTACACATGATAAACTGGTTGATCTTTGCAGTGCAGCTGGAACACCTCTAATTTAATAAATAGGGGTGCACCAGTAAGTCATGCCAGTGAACCATCAGATCTAACAAACACTGTGTCATATTAGGAAGTATGTAAAAGTTAAAAAGGGAGAGCATAATAAAGTTTGAAATGACAAAAGGTCGACATGCAAAGATGTCAAGTGGTTAAAAGCTCAGAAACTCACGTGTTGCGAAGTCATCTGCTCATAATTCTGATTTTTCATGGTAAACATATTCCACTGCATTCTCATAAGTTAATGCTAAACTTAGGACAATATTGCGCACCTTGACCTCAAGCAGATATTTTCACTGCGGGTGAATTTTATTAGATGTTAAAAAAAATTGTTTTCACTCGTAAAGCTGATATGGCAATATGGCAATGCAAACATTCACCACTCTCTAAGAGTTCAGTTAATTAGCTGGTTGGACTTGATGTCTGTATGCTACACTCCTTAACAGGGCTCACAAAGGGAGTGTGCTTCCTATTCAGCAAGTGTGTCCCAGAAAAGGGTCAGGGCCAAATACTGAGCATCCAGATAAAAAAATAGGTTGCCAATACACATACATAAATACATTATCTATATATAATTATCAAGTTATTGAGATGGGGTAGAAAAACCTGTAACGTATTGAAAATATTAAATATAAATAATGATAATGCAGATTTCTTTTTAGTCACAATAGACAGAGTGACCCTGCATTGGTGCAAATCATGGTAGGAACTTGACTCCTCATTTCACAGACATGTCTGATGTATAATCTCACAAGCTGTCACAACTCGAGACATATCTTTGCAAAAGCTATTTAAGGAAAACAATCCAATGCTGATTTCATTTCATAATCGGAATATATTCAGATCATTGCTCACCAAATAGAGGCTTGGTAGATAGAGGACAAAGGCATCACTTTGTTGAGGTAAATGAACAATGAACAGGAGGCCAGCGATGGCAATGATGACAACATTGCCATTGTTGATAATCTATTTAAGATGAGCCTCAAGTTGAGTGGGAAGTCAACCCACCTGTGGAAGCAGCTGGAGGATCCAGGATGAGGTCAAGAGAGGATGATTATGATGGTGATGGTGATGGTGATGGTGACGAGAAGAGCAGCAAGCAATTCAGATGGGGCTAAATGACTGACTGCAGTCGCTGGTAACTCACGACAGTTGCTGAACTGTAATTTAAATTTTGGCTGCACTCTCTCTGCCATTCTTGTGTGACTGGCTTGATAGCTTTAGCCTTGTGGAAGGCTCCTATCATGTGCAATGGGTGCACTAGTACTGTGCGTGCAGGTAAGATGGTATGTAGGTAGACAGGTGCCCAGTCATGAGTTTATTAGAGGCCTGTAACAGCCACAGACAATGGATATTTTCTTTTTCAAACCATTTTCTTAACTGATTGCTGTCAGGCTGTTAGAAGAATTTGAACCAATACAACAAAAAATGCTTCAAGAGAGTTGCAGACCCTGCCTTTAATTCATTGTAGACATGTGATGTTTTTAACAATAAGTTTAGTTTTACATGGTTTTACATCAAAATGTGTAAAGCTGAGTGCTTCCGTATCCCATCGTGTTCTTCTTTGTAGTGTTCTTACATGGTGAGCCATTGCTGCTGAATAACAGAAAATTTGGTGGGTGGTGAGGCTGATATACAGTGAACAGCTTTAGGGAGAGAGGGAGATGGATGGTTGGATGTTGTTTTGTCTCTGAGGCAGGAGGGGGTCTTACTGTGGTGGCCCACTATAGCTGAATGAATACAGATGAAACTCTGGTCTGCACAGTTGTCAGCCACTACCTACTGTTGCTTCATTACCACTGGGAGTGTAGTGGGGGGTAGATGAACAGTGGAGGGGTGTGTGTGACAGGAGCAGGAGAGGGGTTGAGGGGAGGAGAGAGGAGGTTGACTTATTTATCATTATTGAGCTGTGAGAGTAGGCTGACGGAAGCACACACACACTCTCACACAGCCTTAGGGACCAGACACTCATCCCCGGACCCAACCTGCCTCCCTCTCTTTCCATCTCTTTCTCTCACCCTATTCTCCCCTTTCTCTCTCTCTCTCTCTCTCTCTCTCTCTCCCCGAATGGCTGTTTTTCCAGTGGATGCACAAGTATATTTACTATTATATTAGAGAGCTGTCTAAATAGTCTAACTTTGTCTCATGGGCATTACATTTCCTGAAGTTAACAAGGTGGTCACACTATACTATAGTTTACTATACTTCCACAGTCAGTTATATAGTTATACTGTTGAAATATAACGATATCATTCCAAATGGAGACACACCATATATTTGTGACACATTACAGGAAGAAGTTTCAGGACTCAGTCACAGACAAATGTTGTGGTAGACAGTTGTAAGACAGAAATTGATGCGTTACAATTGTAACGCATCAACTTCTGCAACATTCTTCTTCTGTTTCCTGTCTCTGATAATTGGCTATGAGAACAACATAAAGGAAAACCTAAATTTGACTATGGAATTTGCATGAAACTTCAGTGCCCATAAAAACAACAGACCTGTAATTGTTTAAATAACCAGTGACTGCTTTGTGTGCTCCTTATTTCAGCTAATTACAGCTGTCTGCGTCAGCATGCTATCTATGTTAGCCAATAATTAACAAGAGATTGGAGTACAGAAATACAGAGAACGACTGAGAGCAAACAGAAAAGCATTAATACCTTCATAGATGTGCTTCACATTCTAATTGATGAGGAAAGAAGGAATCACAGACACTTATTGTTGAAGTTAAGAAATAAGTGTCCAAACCAGTATAAAACTAAGTCAATCTCTACGCATTATTAGCATGATGCCAACATTGATGAATAATCTCCACATTTCTAAATAAATTTTAGGACAAAGTTTTATCACTGGAGACATACGTGTCATTTTTAATATACCATATGTGTCATTTAATTATACCAACCAAAATCATAATTTACCTTTTTTAAGGTAGACTTATATAGGAGGGGAAGCATAGATAAATTAAAAAAGTGAAAAATATAGGAGACATAGAAGAGAATAAAAAAGCCAAAAAGCCAGCAAAAAGAAAAGAGTTACAATATCTATATTTCTGCTTGTGTTTTTGCTCCATCTACTGTATGTGCGTGTCTGGAGGGTCCTAATTGCTGCTGAGGTCAGGCTGCTGAGCAGTAAAGGGCTGTGTTTGATGCAGGTAAGAGTGTGTGTGCGTGCATATGTGTGTGACTGCTCTGCATGCCCTTGACTTGCAGCTGGCAAACAACGCTTTAGGCCCCCACAGCTGCCTCATCATTACTGTTCACAGGGATCCCCTGCCACACACACACACACACACACACACACACACACACACTCGCAGGCACACACAGCGAGAGAGACTTAGTCACAGCTACACAGGCACAGACACAAAAACAGACACACGCAGACATACACAGAGACACTCACCCCTTCCCGCAGGCTCCTCATTAAGCCAGTGTAGGCGGCAGCGGGAACGAACCACAGTCCCTCTGGGGAGCCTCTCTTCTCCTCCTGATAGAGAGACATAGAAAAGACAGGGAGAAAGGGTGAGAGGAGAGAGGAGGGGGTTACCGAAGGGAGGGGGCGGGGGCAGTGGAGGAGTAGAGTGGGAGTGAGAGAAAGGCACAGAGATAACATGGAGGAGATGCAAGCAGAGTGAGGAAAAGGGCAAGAAAGGGCCAAGTTGGGGAGGGGAGAAGGGAGCAAGAGGAGCCATGACATCTTGATTACTCGGTTAGCATGTCTGTGTGAGAACATGCTTGAACAGTTTGAATTCAAATGATTTTTCTTCCTTCAAAATATTGATTTTAGTTAGAAACATAGTATGTGTGAGCATTACACATAATGCTGTCTTTGATTTTGCTTGTTTGAGAACTCAGTCATCTCTCAGTTTCACATTAAAACAAGTAGAAAAAAGAGAAATTAAACTTCCATAGTCCGAAAGTTTTAAAGGGAAACTTTGCAACTTCTTTACATAGAGAATCAGTGTTGATGGTAAATGTAGTCCATTGAAGTAAAAAATACCTCAGTGCGTGCTATATTGACTGAGAAAGCTGCGTTCTCCTGTTTCCTGTTCACAGAGCCATGCCAGCAGTGCCTACATATACCTTGATGGATTGCGCAGAAGCTTCTCACTCCCAACCCCCAAGTCCTCTTCGCTCCGCGCACTCTGAGTTAGCCTCACCCACAGATAGCTCAAAAACAAGACTCCACAAAATTACATCAATGACTCAAATGACAGTGTTCATGACCAGAAAGTACAATGGATTTTGCAGCGGGAGAAGTCAGTTTTCAATAGCACACACTGAGGTATGTATTGCTTCAAATGAATATATTTCCCAACAACACTGACTCGTCAATCACAAAAAATGTGACAAAAATTCCCTTTACTTTAAAGGTCACAGAGCTGCAATAACAAGTATTTTCATTATCAATTCATCTTTCAACTACTTTAACAAAAAACAGAAAATAGAGAAACATGCCCACCACAATTTCTAAGAGGCCAAGGTGATTCACCCACAGTCTAAAGATATTTAATTTACAATCACCTGAAACTGAGAAAAGAAGCAAATTCTCACATTTGACATGCTGGAACTAGACAACCTTGGCATTTTTGCTTGATAAATAACTTAAAAGATGATTTCTCAAAATTGTTAATTCATTTTTTGCCATTTGTCTCTTCAATCATTCATCTGAAAATAATGGGTATGTAGTCCTTGTCCAAACACAATACACTGTATATACAATATTTTATACCAGCACTGTGGTGCATTCCAAAAAATCTGATTATTTCATCCAATATTTTTTTATTCCTCTATTGCTGTAGTTTTTTCATGACACAATGCCCTATTCCGTTGCTACTGTTTGGGGCTCTAGGCTGTATCTAACCTTGAGGATAAAGACAGCACTGGAGGCTATAGCTAATCGTTGTCATTGACTGCAGAAGAAGAGAGGAGCAAAGCAGGTGATTTTACCTGGGGACAAGTAAAGGGCCATTCCACATTACTCAAATAAAACACTTTCTTCTGCCGTTAAACAGGCAAGGTGATTCCACCTGTCAGCACGAGTTCACTTCCTGTTTTCATTAGAACTAGTTGTAATAAGAATAGGAGCTACAGCTGATGGTGTTCAAACAACAAACATAATTGTCTATTACTGTACTCAGTGAAAGGTTTCAACATCATGCAAATAATGACTCCAAGAATTTAATTAGTGTGACCCGTTTTCTGTGTTCATGTACTATTTAAGGAAAAAAATTCACCATACGTTACTATACTCATCATACGGGAATAGTCTGATAACTTTTTCATTTTAACCTTGAAGCTATCAATCCTATAAAAGTTCATGTTTCTGTGGTATTTGTCAGTGTTGAAAGTTGTATCTAACCTTGAGGATAGAGACAGCTATGCAGCTAATCATTGACACTGACCAGAAACCCCACCAGACAGCCAACCTGCAGGCCCACCAGGGACTCTTAAAAGACTCAGCACAAATCAAACAACTACTGGGTTTTTGGAGCCATCAATTCTTTGGCTGGCGCTGCTGGAGAAACATTAAATTCTCAAGTCAACTGAATTAAGGGGTAGGTCTGAGTCAGAAACCCACACTGCGGTAAAAGTTGTGCAAATAATTGTCAGCCAAAACACAAAAACAGCTCTTCAATGTAATGACACCAAGCAGGTAGCCTCACAAAAAGAAGTTACCACAAACCTCTAACTAATCACTTACAATGCTTAACACACCTTGCCTGTAAGTTAAGCAAAGCAAGTTCGCCTCCACTCATAGTTACAACATTTCCTGTTGTAAGTGCTCTCTAATCTTGACAATAGAGCCAGAGCCTAAATCAAAAAACAGCCAGAGCCTAAATTAAAAAACAGCCAGTGCCTAAATTAAAAAACAGAAAACAGGCACCACAGCAAATCAATGTCACTGAAAGAAGCAACCAGCAAAAGCATCCAGTGTGCTCAGGGAATATGTACCTGTACATAGACACACACAAGAAGACTCAAGGCTGTAATCACTGAATATGTATGTCTATTTGATATTTTAGTTTTTTAAGTTAGCACAAAATTCTGAAGATCTATTTCCTCTATTCAGGGATACTGAGCATAGAATGATGTTGTCAAATAATGAATTTTAGACTACAACATAACAAAATGTGAAAAAAATGAAGGCGTATGAAAACTTTCTAAATGCCCTGTATATTTAGTTCATAGTAGGACATAGCCATCTGTGGTTCCTAGAGCTCTTCCAAGGACATGTTTTGGCAGCATATCAACAATACAGTCACAGGCAAGTCCATGAAAATATCTACAAACAAGTAAAAGCAACTTTTACTGTCTATTCTAAAAATAATAGCAGGGACAGTGACTGTGCAATATAAGTCAAGTGAGCTTTTCTTCAGTGTTTCAGTTACAGCTTTCTGTATAACTTCTAATTGTATTACAGAAGTTGTGTAGCCTTCTTGTTACAAAAGTATGCAGTTGTTTCTCTGCAGCAGGGAGAGAAAAGAGAGGCCAGATATTTTGGATTGTCTTAAAGCGAAATTATGCTGTTGCCTTTACTCCTGGTTTATAAATATATCTAATGGTTCACAGCAGTTATCAATACAGTGAGGTAAGTCCTCCATTACTCCTCAATTAAATCCTCATTTACTCTAGTATACCTAAGCACCACCCCTATTGTGTTAGAGCATGTTGTGAAGGGAACAGATAAACACTGCCAAATTAGCTTTTGTTTAGCTTTTTTTTTTTTTACTGTAATAACTGACAAACATTTACACTTTTAAGGTGCCGTTCAAAAAGTGACTCTGACCTCTGACGGGGGTACAGGCATCAGTTAATTATCACGTTATTACTTGTTAGGAACACACTGGCATGGATGGAAAAACAGCAGGTCCTTCAGGAGCTGAAAAGTCGATTTATTAAGAGCTTCTACAGGGCGCTGATGAGATTTTCCATGGCTTCAGGAGAGTAATAAGTGTAATCAGGCCAAGTGATTGATTTTTGAAGGTTATCCATCAGTCGTGTAAATAAAAATCTAACACTTAATCGACTTGCCTGGCTAGATTGAGGTTAACCAGAAATAAATTGGGATCACCTTTTCTAATGAAGTCATACAAGGCCTCCTCCACTTGTTCTCTTGTAATTTTCAGGGCTGGGGGTCAATTCGCTCTCAATTCAATTTAGCCAGCATGCAAATTTAAACTCCATTACCTAATGACAGACCACTCAGTTTCATTCATTTAACTCAAGATTGGCATTTCTCACTGAAGTAATAAGAAAATGTCTTTTGATCTTTTTTTTTTTTGCATCTGGCATTAGTGTCGTGCTCAATTGACTTTGACTCATTACCTCAAAAGAAAGCAGTCACCCCACATGAATTACTTTGAGAGACTGTTGGGAAAAGAGAAACTTTTCACAATCCACAGTTAAAATACAACCTCTTAGGGGCATCCTGAGGGTCTGCAAGTGTAAGGTGCATACTACATGAACACAATGTTATGGGCTAGTTTGTTTTAAGTGTGGTTTGCACATAATTTGTACAGCAAATTAAAAGTGAGCAACTTTGCAGCTCATCAGCCTACTATTGGTTGAGGTTGTAATTTATAAGCAGGCAGGAGCACATGGATCATTAGATTCATTGTTTTTCTCACAGCATGTAATAAAAGCAGTCAATCAATGATCTTAATAACTTTATCCATTACCAGGTATGTAGTAGTAGGCCTCAGCAATATTGAGAATACTAGTTTGACATTTAATTAATGACCCTGAGCACACTACACAGTGTTAATTACATCAAAATGTTTGATTGAAATCACCATCCACCACCAGTCACCATTGATTTCTTCTAGTGTTGTCAGCTTAAGGGACTTACAAAATGAAAAATGCTAAATTCAATACCTTAATTAGATTTAACAAACAGGGAATAATGGCACAGTGAGTGACTCAGTGGATAAATGCTACAGAGGCTAGAGAATTGTTCCCATTCTCTCCACGCTGATAGTTGAACTTTCATTTGGTTTTTTTTTATGACTGCAAATTAATTTAGCATTGGTGGTTCTTTTTTGTCTTCACGTCTGCATTTCCCTGCATATTTAGTTTGACTTCCCTACTACAGTCAGGGGGATTTTTATAAAGGCTAATGGTCAAAGACTTATATAAAATAACACAAATTTCACCCTGTCTAATATAACAAAACCAGAGAAATAACCTAAAAAGAGATGGAAAAAATATTTTTTAGCCGAAAATATGCAAATAGTGCAGCCATTTCTTACTTATATAGTGACTTTGGATATTAGTGAGTTTGCTTTAGATAAATTAACTGCACTATCTTTGTCTCTCTATATCCCTCTCTGCATATTGGCTTCTGTTATGCAGCGTTTACCTGAGAGGCGATGAGATAGAGGAACTCCCCGAGTGGTGGCAGCAGGAACTGCTTTATCTTAGTATTCCTCATGTTCTCTCGCAGCAGGTCTGTTAGTGTGGACACAGCCTAGAAAGAAAGAAGTCAATAGCATAAAAAGATTTATAGGTATCAGTTCTTATAAAAGGTAGATGGTACTCCTTCATGTGTAGTCTCAAAAGATAACAGGACTTGACAAACTGAGATAAACTCCTATAAATCTGTCATCTATCTAATATGTGGTTCCAAATATGATTACAATTTGACTTAAACATTCTTCACACATCTCTGTCAAACTTGTACTGAGTGCTGAAAAATATGATTAAATCTCCATAACCCATAATTCCAGTCCACATCTCCCCACCATCCATACACTTGAATGGGTTTGTTGGATTTGTTATGACAGGATAAAGCATGTTTCTGTCATGATGACGGGAAAATTATTGAACGGTCAGCCATCATGTCTGTGCTCGACCATGGAGTCATTTACTATCATATTGCTCATTCCACATTAAAACAACGTTTTTCCCATTTCAATACAGGAGATGTATATTGTGCTCATCACTGTGAAGTATATGAAAAACTAGAATGGTTCTCACTAGCAACAACAAGAAAGCTTCCATCTGTCATTTTTAATATAAAGATCTCATGCAAAAGCTGCATCAGTATACATCACTTAAATGTAACACCACTGCTCACCTAACCAGATCTCAGGCCGGTATAACTTTTAGGTAAACACTGAACTAGGAGATGCTGCCTACCTCTTCTTTACACCTATTAAATTGAATGAATTACAGAGGATTTTATAACTTGTATGTCTCATCCTATTGTCTGATTTTATGCATTTCTCCTCGTTTATTGTCTGGTTTTGTCTGGCGATGTTTCCTTTTCTTCCTAGCTGCTGTACTCAGGGCTCTCTTGTAAAAGAGACCTTGAATTCAATGCGACCACCTGATTAAATAAAAGTTATATGACTCCTTTGTAATAAATTATATCTATGACCCACAGATATAAGCAGATGTTTTTCGGTTCTCTGTCAGCCTGTTCTGTATCCATCTTCACCTTTTGCTTGGCTCAGGCAAGGTCTCATCATTAGTCAATGGTAGAAAATGTTCAGTGTGCAGAAAATATAAAAACTATTGGGATGAATACTTTTGCATATGACCAAAAATGTCATAAAGGTGAGTGAGAGGTACGTATGTAAACACAAGGATACACAAGTATACAAATTCATGCAATCATATGCACTTGTAGGAAATGCGCACACAGATACAGTTAAGCATATGCAGAGACAGCGTTGCAGGCTGACTGCTTCCTGGCATTAGCATTAGTGCAAGCTTCCTCCTCTGTGATCTGATGCAAGTTCTGCCTCACTCCCTATATCTCCTTCTCTCTTTTTTTCATTTTCCATCTCTCTTAATTCTCCATCTCTTCTTCCTTTATTATTTGTTTTCTCTACTTCTGTCTTTTCTTTCTGCTTTACTTGTTTGAATTGCCATCTATGTATGTATCACGTACCTCTCCCTACATCTTTCTCTCACACTTGCTTTCACTGTCTCTCACCTTCTATCTCTCTTTCTCTGTCATTGTAGGGTGAGATGTGGTAACAGTCTGTTTGTCATATTCTCTCTCAACATATTCTCCTCTTTCCAAGTTATTCTTTCCTTTTATTTTTGCCCAAGAACTGTGGCGTATCCTCATGCTGAGCCATTGATGAGGATGATACAGTTTGCCACTGGAATCCTGAGTCGGTCTGAACATTATTGATAATACTTTGATAACAGGAGGAAGCCAATATGTTTTAGTTGACCACATCCAAATGTATTTATACAAAAACTACAAATTCATACCATGTTTCTTCAACATTAACGTGTAACGTGTATGTAAAATAAATGCTCTTGGTTTTCTGACTCTTTCCAATATTAATGCTCTGAGTTCTTCTCCCTCAGTCCCTTCCTGAGTTGAATCAGCCAGTAACATAAATGGCTGTGGAGTTGAGATTCTGCTTTGTGTTGGAAACTGGTCACACCGCTGCTCTCAGGCAGAGGGTGCTGAGAGGCACCACTGTGCAACGAGGCAGTGTGGAAAAGCAAACATACACATACACATACACATACACATATACACACACACACACACACCTATTTTTCCCTCCACAACATTTTATCACCATCTCAGACTAATATTACCTCAGATCAAATAATTCACAGAAAGGCACACAAGGAAACAGAGGTATATGAACTTAATTAACATGCATAAACAATGCCCATATAACGGCACAGGGTATAAAAAGATATCCCAACACAGCAAGCTCAAGTTTTGCACATGAGCAGTTACTGTGTGCCTACTCTTGGGACAACCAGATATGTAAAGAAAGAATACAGAGAACAGGTTGGTGGATTATCGGTCCTTTAGAGAGCGAACTGCACTGCACTGACTTTACAACCAATATAACGCTTCTGTTTAGGTGAGAGAACGGACTGGCGTATAAAGCAGTTTTGCAGCATTGCGGTCAGAGGTAACACTCTTACCTTCAAGCACTCCCACTTCCACCAAAATTTCATTAAATTTCTAAATTTACATGGTGTCTTCTTACTGAGATATCCCAAAATCAACAGTTACAAAATGTACATGCGTTCAGTGTATGACATGCCAAATGTAATAACATCAAATGCTTGGCTCAAATATGCATAACAAATACATGGATTATATTTAAACATTTTTGTTAGTGAGTAAAACACCTAGTTTAAGAGATATTGGATGTAGATTTGTACAGGCTCTAAGAGTCCTCAACAAATTTCTCCAGGAATCAAGACTGCTATATTTTATTTTATATATATAAGTGTAGGAATCTATACTTTAATGTAGATTTTAAATTATTATTATTATTATTATTATTATCAAAATTAGTTGTCAAATATTGACACAACACAAGTGGTTCAAGCTTTCATCTTTTCCTTGCAAGAGGTATTCACAAATGCCTTGAGTAGTGTCTTCCTGGAGCCAATGCCCCCTGAATGTGTGTTCCCAAAGATTGCTGTGAGCATTTAGAAAGCGTTAAGACTCCATATCCCCATGAAACACCCTGCACAGTGGAAGCTTTACCGGCTAAACCGCTGTAAGAGCCACAGAAAACTTTATAAGTCATGATAAGTGAAGGGGAAAATCATATCTAGTTGGTTTTGAAAGCACAGGTTCCCTATGTCGCATAAGAAAGCAGCAAGCTTTGACAATAACATTACAACATTAACCAAGAAAATGTTATTCTTCTTTAATTCTAATCGAGGAGGGTGGAGGACAAAGACAGACAGACTGAAGAGAGAGAAAAGAGAAAGCAGACAGACAGACCGAAAGGAAGAGAGTAAGACAGACAGAGAAAACAACAGACAGGAGTGTGTGTGTTGGGGGGGGGGTAATCGAAGCATATAGCAGTTACCATGGTAACTAAGCCCAGCCCTGACACTCCAATCAGCAGGACTGCAGCAGGAGAACCCCTGCTGAGAACACACACACACACACACACACACACACACACACACACTGAAATGCAAGTATGTGCTGTTTTATTGGTCATCTGTTACCATCACTATAACATAACAACAAACAGAAAACATTTGCATGCACACACACTCACACACATAAATAGAAAACAGAACAACACAGACACAGAAAACTACATACGCCGGACCCCTGCTGAGCGCACACACAAGCATGTCTTAAAAAAGCCCATGTGCACTTATAAACATACACGTGCACACACACGCACACACAGAGACCCCTGCTGAGTAGATGGACACACACATGGTCATAGGCACAGACAGACGGACCCACAGGCACAAACGTACAGCTTTGTCCTTTTCTTAACAATTTGTCATCCTACGGTTGCAGCAGGGAGGTAAAAAGGGTAGCGGAAAAAATGTTCCGCCATTTGTCTTTAACAACAAGCGCACCGAAAAAACACTGCTATGCCACAGTCGGCCATTTTGTAAATCGCCGTGACGACTCAGTTGCAATAAAGTGTCAGAACAAGTGGAGAAAGAGGGAGGAAAAAGACAAACCAGGAAAGGGAGCGGATGTTGGATCACAGCTACTGTAGCCAGAATGGATTTCATTCTAGAATAAATAGATGTGATCGAGCAGACGAAGACACAAAGGAGTAGAGAAGGTAGAAAAAAAAGACAGGAAAAGGGTGTTAAGTTCTGTTCAGGATGAAAGGATCAAATAGGGGAGAGACGCTCCAGATCTCACCTCCATACAAAACTGCTTTTACGTTGAATTAGTTCAGCACCGCTCTGTTTAAACGTGTTTGAGTGTGTGTGTGTGTGTGTGTGTGTTGAGGGGGGACTCAGTAAAGTATCTGAATTGCCTGTGAGTGTTTCTGTCTAACGAAATTTGTATGTAGACAAGTGTGTCCTTCTACTTTACAGCACCTCTTTAACAAGATTATAGGTACTATGAATCTTCATGAAGGTGATAATGTAATGTTTGTTGAAACTGTTTTAGAGAGGTGTTCGACTGTGGGATCATTTTGGAGGCTGTAGTTTGTGGTGATGTTGAATTGAACTGCGTTAAACTGAAGGGTATTAATTGTGTTAACACCGTTACTAACAGCACCATAAAAACTGATTATAACCTTTATGAAGGTAGGATTTATTACTTACTGTTGTATTATTCAGCATATTCTATGTAAATATTTACAAACCAGCTGTAATGTTGTCTTTCTGATTTTCCATACTGTAATTCTAATGTGTTGGTCTATTCTGTGCACACAATATCTATTCTGTCTATCTGTCCTTTAATATATTTAAATAAAAACAAATAATCTGCAAGATCAATGTGCAAATGAAAACCAAAACATCTGCAAACGCAATAAAAACCAGCCATTACTTATATAGTTATCAGAAAAGTAACAGTTACATCACAGCCACTACCACTTCTAATTAAACAGCAATCTAAAACATATTTTACCACACTGTATGATAAAACAAACATTTAGCTAGCAAGATCTGTTTGTGTGAGACTGTGTGTGTGAGAGAGAGAAAGAGAGTGAGAGAGAGAGTGTAAAAAGAGAGTTGCCAGTGAAAGACCAGCTGGTTGTTGAGGCTGTTGATGATCGAACGTCTAGTAGGTTTTTAATGCCACCTGCTGGTACACACTAGTACTATAAAGTTTAAGCAGACAGAACATGTGTTTCCTTCCACATTTTGTTTTAGGACAGATGTTCCCCTTCAATTCTGACTAGAACTTATGATTACTGGTGGCGTGGTGGTATGCCCCTACACAGAACAAAAGCAGGAGTAACATCCAAACAAAAATTGCACAACTATAAAATTACACCAAAAAAAATGTAGACGTGCACAGCAACACTGAGCAGAACTTACTGTAGATAAAGACACAATTATGAATACACTTTACAGTACTGCATTCATTGTTAATATGTTTTATGTGTATTCTTATGCATATACATGCATTCATACTTTCTGTTAGATCCTGCTGGTATGTGCTGCCACCTCAAGATCCAAACTGGTACTGCAGCTGTTAAGGTACATAATGTTTTGCAAAGGTTTGGGAACTCCTGTTTATAGTTTGTTAATGAACACTTAAATTTGCCTTTGAGCCCTGACCTTGTTTGTTTTATGCTTTTTCTACCGCATCGTCTCAAAGCAAGTTCTGTCCCAAAGAAATATTGTAACTCCAGTCTGAATGCAACACTTGCTGTGGAAACAATATAAAACTTTCCCATGTCCATAACAACACAATGTGTGTGTGTGTGTGTGTGTGTGTGTGTGTGTGTGTGTGTGTGTGTGTGTGTGTGTGTGTGTGTGCGCTCCAGACCTCAGAAATAGGACTGTCCTCTTGGAGCTCTGTACAATGCAGTGCAAGTAGACCCATCACTCTGAGAACCTTGCTCCGTCTGGAAAACAAATTTTTTTTCAATTAATAAAAATGTTTTGCATATCAATACAGGACTATCCAAGTAAAGATTTTCTAACATTACAATTCTAAATTCGACCGTGATAAAAATGGGGGAAAAAAAGTAAGGAAACAGAGGATTTCAGTCTCCTGCTTATGTCTAAAGCTTGTAACCACCAAACCAAAAACAAAAGAACACTATAATGGTGTTTTAGCTTTCACTGACCACGCTCTATGTTGGTTTTAATAGCAGTAACTTGGACACACAGTTCCCATAGAACTGGGGCACACTGAGGACACACTCTTAGAGGTTTGCTGTCCTTTAAGTGCTGATCTGCCTCTGATGTTTGTTATTTGATAAGTGTTTTTTTCACCCAACAGTCTTTCTATCATAGTAAGATGGGTTCACATCATATCTTCTATTGTGTCTATTGTCTGTTCTATTGTGTCACTTGCATTCAAGGTATCTGAGTCCCAATAGCTTGTAGTTAGCTTGTAGCAGCTCCACCAATGATTATTTTATTTTGTATTTTTACTGTGTATTGGTAGGAATCACTTCTACAACATTATCGCAAATTTAAAAAGGTACACAATCATGCTCCCTAGTGTATAGAAAGAATACACACATAATGTACTCACACATCCCAATTAGGAGCTTGTCGTAATTGGTGGGTCAACACTGGAAGCTGAATGAAGGAGGGAAAAGATCAGAGACAGACACAGAGAGAAAGAAGAAAAACAAACAAGATTAGGAACCCAATCAGTAAGAAATTCTGATATTTGACAGCAAAACGTGGGTTTTAGATTAATTAGGACTTTAAGTTAGCTTGTTCCAATTTGCTAACACTTGAGTACAACACTTGTGTTTTGTTACAACTAAATTAGAAATGTATACATGTTCTCAGGTATTTCATGTTCAAAGTCAGATGAAAGGGAAGTCCTTTTATAACCATGAATAATTCTGTGGGACAATGTCCTTGCACTTATGACTCCCACTTGACTAATGACTAGCTGGGAGCAAAAGCAAGAACTTCACATATGTTACATCTTTCTGGTGAAGTTCTTTTCTGACAGGTAAAAACACATGAGTAACAAATGTGTCATATTGGAAGCACAGGGATAATCTATTATTGCATATCTTAGAGTTTACAAAATACATACTATATTAAAACTTAGCTGAGAGCCACAAGCTCTGGTCTGTGGTCCAAAATATTCCCTCAAAGAGCAAAATTATGTGGTAAAACCAGACAATAGTGATACAACAGTGTTTACACCGCATTTGTTTGGGTTTTTCTTTCTTTTGTACCAGTGTTGAGTTGAGCAGCATGTTAGCAATAACTTTATGTCCAGCCACACAGCAGAGGTAGCAAAGCAGGTTGAGTCTGCAGCGAGTGGCTGTGTAGGGAGCAGGAGCAGCGGAGGACGAGATGGGGGAGAGAAGAGCTGAGGGATTCTGTTCTCCAAGGGATGAACAGAGCTGTAAGAGGAAGACAGTCCACTCTTCATCGCTCAGGGACTGCAGCTTCTCAACTAGAGGACAGGAGAAAAAGTAAGCCTCAAGACAGATTGAGGCCAATGACCATGCACTTCGTATATCCTCTGTATATTCTGCAGGACATTGATTAAATCTCATTTGATACTGACTTGAAAAAAAACAAATATATCACAGTACCTGAATAAGCTGGTACACAAAGGGTTTTAGAATCGAATCGCACAGGAGGGCTCTTAAGAATCTAGTAAATAGTAAGAGAAAACCACATATTAAGCCTCAATATGAGCCATCATCATTTCATATCACAATACCCATTTGACTATTTTTGCTTACTTCCTTGTAACCAAGTTTTCGGTAAATTCAATATGCAAGCATTTTCATTAATGTAGCATATTAAAAACATTTGAAATCCCATTTCAGTAATATTATTGTTAATTTAAATGAATTGTAAGATGATGTTATAATATAACATGACCATCAGGTAAGGCTCCTCACAAGGACACGTGCTTAAGAGTCAGATCTGTTATAAGTACCTGAAAACACTGAAATAGCCTGTGTCTGCTAATATTGCATGTCTGTACCTTTGGGTTGTCCATGATTGGGGTGACGGTCAGTTCAGAGTCAGTATGGAGGACAGCTTTCACACTAGATGTGATGTCAGTACGCACCTAGGAGGACGGAAGAGGACAGAGAGAAGAGCGGCAAACTCAAACTCAGCAGAAGATGAGTGAAGTGTTTACCTGGCACAACAGCTGGTGGAAGCACAGGATAACATGCCTACCTCTAATTGAAAATATTGAAGTCTAAATTCGAGTAGTATGATGTAGCATGTTATGTTACTAACATTCACATTAACCAATCTGCTGTTTACATGTTCTTACAGATTTCAAAGTATATGTTGGGAGTAACCTGAGGAGCAGGGGCCTGGGTCGAAGAGTCTGACGCACTGCAGCTTCGCCTAGAGTTGGCACAAGAATTAGAAAAACAACAGGAAGGGAATATCAAAATATATCACTAGAATATATATCGCTAGCTACATATGGCTGACAGTTGGACATATGTACACAAAGAATACATTCCCTGCAGCTTAACTGGTAGGGCAAGGTATTGCTGCGGATAGATTTGCGAGTACAACTGGGGCAACTCATTCTAATATTATGCTTCATGCTATTTTCCCATAGAGTATTTGAAGTGTTTTGATGGAGAACTATATTATATTATATTTTGTTAGTTTACTTGTTGAAACAGGTAGACAACCCTGGCTAAGCAGGTACAACCTTGTAACCCTGGAAAAACAGGTGAACAATCTGAAGTAAATACCTGAGCAGAAAAATGGCCTCAGTGTTATCCTCATCCACACCACTCTTTGGCCTGAGCTCTGATACGTTTTCTGGAGGAGGAGAAAACACACAAGATATTAAAACAGATTTTTTTGGGATACATTGTGACACATATGTCTGTGACATGCCAAGTAAAGGTGAAAGATGGGGCAAATTTTAATCAGGGATGAGATTTGCACAATAGCAGCTATAGCAAACAGTGGAAAAAAACAAATGTTTGCAGTTGAGGGGAAACAATAGGACAGAACAAAAAAAAGTCTTATCTAGAAGACCATATTCATACAACTGCTATGATGAAACAGAACAAGTTGGTAAATGAATGAAAACTAAACTAAACATGCATTGTTGATGCAGTAAAAGTTTGCTGATGTGTCTGTCCTTCCAATAATATAAAGTTTCAAGTCTCAATGCTGCTGCTGAGTAACATGCAGAGAATAGTGGTTGCTTACCATAAATACAATAATTAAAGTATATAAAATAAATAAAGTATATGAATTAGTAAACCTTCATATTAACCTCCTTTTACAAAGCCAATTATCCAACTCCCATGTCTTACTAAAAACAAAGAAACATAATTAAACACAGACATCAGGAAATGTGTTACCTAGTGTGAATGACTTATTGGGATGCAATGTATGACACATCTGCTGGACCTCAGTTAGTTTGGGGTCATGCTCTGTGTTTGCCTCCCCCTGTCCTCCTCTCTCCTTTCCCACCTCCCTTTCCAAACCATGGCTGTTCTTTAGGGCTCCAAAGTTGGTTTGTCTGACAGCTTGTTGGCAATCAGTCCTTTGGTCAGACAGTCTGTCAGTTGTTGCAGTTGTTGTCTGTGATGAGATTAAATCCTTGGAAAGCTTGTCTGCCTCTCTGTGTATTGAAAAAAAAAACCACATACTAACACAAACTGTTTAACTGAGAGGAAACTGAAAATGCTGCATGTAAAGTGTTTTACTTAAATTTGGTCATTCTGTATCATATATTGAATTGCATCATATTGGAACGTGTGTCAATTATTTTGGCCGCTCCCAGCAGATTAAAAGAGAATAGACTGGGATTGAATGATACTTTTCTATCTAAACCAACCATTAATGTGAGCATTACAACACCTTCACAAAATAACACATCAACACACCTTGAGGCAGCTGAACCAACCCCCTCACAGCCATTTTTTAACATCTCATCCGCTTCTTCATCCTCCTCCGCCACATCCTCTTCCTCCTTTAGTACTTGTTTCCACAAAGGATGGTCCAGTAACTCTGGCCATGTCATCCTAAAGAACAAAAAAGCAATAAAACTAACAATCAGGACACAGAAACTTGACACTAAACTCGCACTAAAGTAGCAGTCTGAAGTAATTCAGCGTTAAAGTTAAGTTCACTGTCTTAGAAACTCTAGCTGTCCAGATTTATTTGAGTCAAGAACTAGAGCTGCTTTATTAATAAAACTTGTGGTAATGTGCAGTAAGATAATATGTTCTATGGTAAGATAAAGAGTTCAAATAACCTAACATTTGTTTAATTCTGTTGGGTGGTCATGAACATTTAAACAACTTGACAGAGAAACATAATTAATTCACAACAATCTGCTGGATTGTGACGTTAAGACAATATGTGCAAGCTATTTGAGGACAGTTGAGCAACAAACTCTGACCTGCTACCTAAAATTTAAATAATGAACAATATGGATGTTTTATTGTGATTACAACCAAATCAAATTGTTAGCTACCATGAGATTTATGCTCTGATAAATGTTATGTGTGTACTGGACCTCAGTGTGTGTGTGTGTGTATATATATGAACCTGACCTCTTTTCTGGATTTTTGTTGAGCAAGCCTTGCAGAAGATTCTGGAAGTCCTCACTGGGAGGACTGGTTGAAAACACTATACAGACAACACAGAAGAAACTTCATTCATTTTAAAAACAAATAAAAAAAACAACTATAACATCAACATGCCAGGCAAAGCTGCCATCAACAAGGCATCACAGAGCTGCAAACATTTCTTTTGTTAAATTGAAACAAACATATTCATCACATCTGTGTGTGAGTGTATGTGTGTGTGTGTGTGTGTGTGTGTGTGTTACCTGTCTGTCTGGGAGGTGATGGATCCTGATGTAAAATCATCTCTATCAGTTCATTGTAGCTATCAGAATAAAATGGTGGTTTACCTGTGACAAAACAGTTTGGGTTTAGGCTTACAATACAATACAGTATAGTACAGTATGTAACTGCATCTTACTGTCTGTTAACTACTGTATGCATGTGTGTGTGTTGTACCAGTGTACATGTAGTAGAGTATACAGCCAAGAGCCCAAAGATCAGAGTTTATATTGGTTTCCAATCCCTGCAAAATCTCTGGAGCGTTGTAACTTGGTGAACCTGGAAATATACATACATACATACATACATACATACATACACATTAACATACAGTAATTACGTGAGGCAAAAATAGTAAAAGAACACAGTCATCCTCATCTTGAACAAAACATGTTTTGATGTTAAGTTTTAGCTAAATCGTACACTTTTATCAACTTTTGTATTCCTGGTCGTGATTTGGTAAATTCTTCCTCTGGTCTTCCTCTGCATGCTTTTCCACCCTCTTGGTCACATAAAATCCCTGCCTGCCTGTTCACTTGCTCCCCAGCTGCCAATGAGTTTTCCCCAGCATGCATGCATGAGGTTGTGTCCTGATTCAACTGAATCCATCAGTGGTTAACCCACTGGTTAGCTTCTCCATCAGTCATCAATGAAATGTATAGAACCAGCATGATTAAAATTAAACATCTGACCTTGAAATCTTCTTCTCATCTTGTCAAGGTTCTCCTTCCTATCTCTGTCCCCTGCCTCCTCAGATGTAAAGGACAATGTTAAGAAATCCTCCAGTCTCTCTCCATCTGCCTTAGACAGACAGAAGTTACCAAACTTCAGAACGCCACTACCATCCAGTAGGATCTATGGGAAACAAAGGGAGTTACTATATATATATATAAATGATACCAATAGTTTGGCTGTCATGTTGTTAGTCCTACGTACATGAGTGCAAATGCAAACCTTAGCAGGGGTCAAGTCAGAGTAAATGATTCCTAATTCATGGATGTATTTCAGTCCTTTGACCAAGTCCCATCCAAATCTCCTCACCACATCTTCTGACAGACATCCATCATGAGCAATCAGGGACTCCAGGGAACCACCTGGACATAGAGGAAAAAGAGGTAGTTATTTAAAAGTAGAAACAGAGAGAGCACGAATGAGAAAGACAAAAAACATGAGCCTGGCACCTCTTACATGGTTTTAAAAACCAAAAACAGAATCTGCCTAGAAAACATGCCAGTTTAGAATCTATTCTTCACAGCGAATATCTGGCATTAATCAAATAAACCAGAGTATAAAAATATCAACTATTTGTGAAATCTTACATTTCCAGCTGCTAAAAGATGCATTTCTCTCTCCACATCTTTTACATCTAAATGATGCATGACTGCTTACCAGGAGTGTCAGAAGTAATCACTAACCTGTACAGAGCTCCACTACCGACCAGAGGTGGTGACTTGTCTCGTACCACTCATAGAAGCACACTATGTTTGGATGCTCCAGGTCACTGCTGAGACGTACCTAACACAACAGAAAAACATCATTAAATGTAAACAGTGTACACTCTTTATTTCAAGACTTCAAAGAAAAATGTACCCTAAAAATCATTCTTATGCAGAATCCCTATGAGCTACAGACTAGTAGACAATGTTGAATTTTGGAAACTCATTAAAATGGCAAAAAAACAGAGAGCCCAAAACTTTTTCAGATGAAAGCATAGTTAGTAGAATTTTAAATTGATATGACTCAATAATCTTTAAACCCTTATTTCATAATTGTTTCAGGCTTCTTCTATGCATAGAGCGACTATGTTATCATAACTGTTAATTCAGGTTATAAAGCACAATCCTACATGGTTAGTGATCTCAGGTCTCTTGGCTTTGTTGGA
Source organism: Pempheris klunzingeri (assembly GCF_042242105.1). NCBI lineage: Eukaryota > Metazoa > Chordata > Actinopteri > Acropomatiformes > Pempheridae > Pempheris > Pempheris klunzingeri. Next base: position 8,909,493 of record NC_092019.1, on the reverse strand, counting down.
GCAGATGACAGCTACATAGTTGAGACTGCCCTTCTTTCTTCCTTTATAGACAACAGAGTTACTGCCAGCCCCAAGCTCCTCATATAGGATGAAGTTCTCCATCCACTGTAGAAAAGAAATAAGAGGCCTAAAGTTATAATCATTGGACATTTTAAGATAATGAGAAAAAGACTGTAGAGTTTGTCCATCAGTGTGGAAAAGGAGCAGAGAAATATCAGACATTAACCCTAACATACAGTTTTCATATCTGCTTTATTATACATGTTGCACATTAGCTGTAATGGAACTCAATCCAGCAGAGGAACCATAATATCTGAAATATACTATAATTCATACAGTTACTAGATTATCTTGAACTGAAAACTACTCAAACTGTCGTTCAAGACTCAAACAAATAAAATCAATCTACATATATGTGTATAAATACTGTCATGTGTTGTGTATCTACGGTACACATGTCCTGTTAAGTTTAGCATATGAGCAACTTATATTACGCATAAACTGATCAATATTTTTGGACTACTTCACTACAAAATGGCTGACTACCTGTTGAGTTTATCAGCTGGTAACAATTACGGCTAATTAGCCTCAGACCACCTGACACCAGCTGTACTCTGATGGCTTCATTTGAAGCATAACTGAGTTTGAACTTTCAGCGAGCTAGAAATTAAAATGTGGCCAATTTGATTCAATTTAATTAGCATATTGGATTGGATTGGTGGATATCATAGCGTTAATTAGCGTTAACCGTCAATTTGCATGCTAGCGGTTGGTTTTTACGAATGTGGTCCGTCAACCGCTAATGTTATCGATAATTCAGCAGCACCGTTTGTTCGCTTGTAACAAGACAGAAGTTTACTGCAACACCTAAACAGTAACGTAATTGCATGAAGTCTAAACACAACTACATGCAAAGCCACAACAAACTTAGTTAATAATGTTTTTGCATTCCTTACTTTTATTATCAAATTACCTTAAAACTTTCCTCTTCAACGACCCGCTGTTTGTTGGCGGAAGCCTGGTGGGACTCGTAATTCCAACTGGAAGGGGGGAGTCTGGGACAGATTCAGATCAAATTAAAACTAAATCTACCCACTGGAGTGAATATATATGTGATGATATGTATATGTCTGCTTAGTACAACTTCTCACACACAAACACGACTCAATTAAAAAAACGCTGGTTTGATCGTAAAAAAGGTTTATTATTTTTAAAGCGACCACATACACATGGTACATTCCTGCGTTGCTAGGATACAAGAGTGCACACAACAGACAGCACACTGTGGAGCGCGTGGAAACACAACAAAAAAAACCCCAACAAAATGACTAAATGACATTTTTAAAAAGTATATTACACTCGTGTAATTTATAGAAAAATTATCCAGCGCACATCCAGGTCTTTCTGAGTATAGTAGTAGTTTTCAATTGATTTTTTTTTTTTTTTTACTATTTTTTTAGGTTACATCTTAGATTTTCGTTTGTTTCTTCAAAATTAAATTGTGTCCATGTTAATAATTTGATTTTGTTCAACAGCCAATGTTCAAAGTTTCTATCCGACAACTATCAGCTGCTCACTCTCGGTCTCTCTCCCCCACACAGACACACACACACAGCCTACTATGACGTAATGCATTGAATGAAGCAGGACACAAGGCTCTCGTGACCCTCCTGAATGGATTTTATGCAGTCTGCAAATGTCGCACATTATGTAGTCATGTGCGGGTTCAATGACCTAAAATTGGTGAGGTTGGAATTTTGCAGCACTTTAGAGGACAATTATAGAATAAACCCCTCCATACAGTGATGTATCCAGTAAAACCCCAAAAGAAAATGTTAAACTAATTAATTGCAAAGTAAAAATACGCAGGGAGAAGCAGCGCTAAGAGCAGCTGCTCTGTGACAGTGTAAATGTTGGCTCACTGCATGCAGATGGAGAAATGATAGAGGACGGCAGAAATCCTCTCAGCGTACTGAACTTAAAACTTCCTCACCTGTAAGGTTACATGAAATTAAACAAGTACTATTTCCGGTGAGCGTATATTATTCTACAAAATAAAAGCAGAAAATAAACTCAATTGAAACCTTTTTTCCAACAAATTTGCTTCTCACAACATTGTATGAATAGGCCTACATGAAAAAAAAAAACATGCACAAATTTCAATGTATTTTAAACTGGAAATATGCTGCTTTGAATTGGTAAATGGTCTTGTTCTTCTATAGTGCCTTTCAAGTCATTTTGATCACTCAGAGCGCCTTTACATTACATTTATATTCACCTATTCACACATCATTCATCAAGGAGGAATTTGAGTTTCTGGAGACTTTTCTTTTCGCATATATTCCCAACTTAACAGCTGGGCTTCAGTGTCTTGCCCGAGGACACTTTGACAAGCGAACTGAAGGGATTGAGCCGCCAACCTTCTGATTAATAGACGACCCGCTCTACCTCTGTGTATTGGTGTCGGTGTTTATGTTTTGATTGTGTTGATAATCACATTTCCATGATGACAAACTAATCTGTTTCTCTTATGTCCAAAGGGAGTTTCTAAAGCTTATTAAAAAGCTTGGTGGATGTCACACTGTGCAAATGATTAGATGAAATACAGCTTGATACATGCATTGTGAGCAAAAAACAGACCAGTAAAATCAGATATTATGAAACAAAATGAAATATCAATACAACATGAACTTGGCTACAAATGATAAACTATATATCTAAAGTATAAAATACACTCTGTGCTTTAACTTGTATAAAATGTCAAGAACTGTAAAGTAAAATTCCTACACGCTGCATATAGTGTATGTAGACAAGTATACACCTATCTATCTATCTATCTATCTATCTATCTATCTATCTATCTATCTATCTATCTATCTATCTATCTATCTATCTATCTATCTCTTATTTTGTCAATATTGATGCACTTTATTCTGAAATCAGTCGCACCGGATGTAGCTCCACACGTTTCTACCTTGCCTGTGCTCTGCTCAGCAGCTTTGTTTCTCATCAAACGACTCAGTCACGCCTGCTAACGAGCCAAAAAAAGCCCCTGAAGTTTGGTGAACAGGGACAGGCCTGACTCTGAGCTGCACCGCCTGCATTCGTCCGCTCACTTTGGCTCGTTTTCCGCCTGCTTACAGGTGTTGTGTCGAAGTCCGCTCCCCCTCCAGATTGTGCTTCACGTAGCGGCGTCCTCCACGCGTTTGGGGTTAGGTTATGTTAGGCGTAGCAGAGATTGACCGGTCGGGGGTTGGGGTGAGGTTAGAGTCGGGTTGAGCATCCCAGTAGACGCCTGGTTGGGGTTTGGAGTAAGTTCAGGTGAGGGAGGTGGGGACACATTTCGACAGGGAAACAGACTTGGACGTAACACCGGTCCTGTTGGAGGCTGCTCACATTGTGGCTCAGTTGGTGGGCAGCGCTGGGCGAACCGCTGAATTGTCTTTTGCTGGTCGCCAAACAGAGAAAACGGAATAATTTGGCCTCTTCAGGGAGATCTAAAACGGTAAGAAGTGGTTTGTGAGTTTGTGGAGGTCCGAGATGTAAAGTTTGCTGATCATGTGGTGACACTGGAGCAGGTGCATCGTGCCGCACGGTTTGGTAACTCCAGCCTGTAACAGCCACTCATGACAGGACAGGGTTTTACTGTGCAACTTCGTGCCTGTAAAGCATCAGGAAAACTAATATATTTGACCTGTTGCATTCATCTGCTCAGCTGAGCAAAAGCAGCTCATGTGCGTTTGTCTGACTTGTGTTAGTTTTCTCTGTTTTCTGCCCACATTTGGTCTGACTCAGGGGTGGAAATGCTCAGCCGAGAGTTTATCACGGTGGCTTGTGGGCACTTTTTTTAATAAGATTGATTTCAGATTTAAGCAGGCCTAATCCCCTCACAGTAAACCTGCCTCTACTCATTAAAAGTGACCGAGGTCCCCCCATAAGCAGCCTGAGTGATTACCACAGCCACCTCTGAGGGGCTGGGAACTAAGTTTGTACATTGATGAAGTGTTAATTATTCATCCTCTGGTTTTACAAATCAGAGCTGAGAGTTTATACTTTTTTTTTTTTTTTTTTTTTTTACAAGCCAGATACTGTAGCTAAGTGTGCTGTTCATCACCTCAGACAAAATATAATATTATCAAACATACTACTAAAGCATTATGTTAGATTCAAAGACAGCGACTCTCCATCCTCGTACACTGGGATCCATTAACTCTCTTTCCACTGACTTTTATTATTTGTCCATTTTATTGTTTGCCAATTGACAAAACCCAAATATATTAAATTTCCAATTATATAAAAGGGAGAAATGAAGCAAATCCTTGCATTTAAGGAGCTGGAATCAGAATTTTTTTTTTGAAATTTTTGCTTTATATATGATTTTAGACATGTGTGATATCTTTCATGTAGGTGGGCTAGAGAACAATGACCTTGTATATTGGTAGGAACTTCTTTTAAAGGACAGAAAAAGTCAAAGGTTTTATTCCAATACTATAAATACTAGAAGATGATTTTACTTGCACACCATATTTTGCTTTGTTAACATCTGGAACCTCAGGCACGCTGGCAGAAGTTCTGGCAAGACTGAAGGACTTTCACATGACGTGATTACAGAGAAAAAGTAAAGGGGATGAAATGAAAGTCAACCAAATCATTAGGGAATTAAAGAGACATTTGAGCCCAGACTGAACCCATGGGGTCAGGTAGTGACCAATTAGCTTCAGACGGAGAATAAAAACTATTCACTTGGAACATTTAATCAAACAGTACCTGAACCTGTGTGCTTCTATGCTGGTTTACACATGGCCACAGTGTATTTAGGCCACGGGATAATGTCGACATTGCAGTTTTCAGTAGCAACCAATGTTTACTCTCTGATTTCTGTCAGCTTCTATTAACCGGGGAGGAGATTTTGTGTTGGTCCTCAATGTGGGGATGTTATGGAGGAAGTTTTCTTTACACGTTTCCAGCCGACATATCGTTTCTAATGAGTGAGCAGGAATTTGGGACCTGTGACCCATCTGTCACCGAGGCTCTGACCTGTTTCCATATGCCTTACAGCTGATTTGAACATATGGTTACACTCTCCTGCTTTTCAAAATAGTTCTAATAGACTAATCATTTCAGCTCTGCTTGACTGAGATGTGGATGTGTTGAAGCGGCTGAAACACACATGTTGTAGATTCAGTGTGTGAGGGGCACTGAGGGCTCAGTGATTTTTATTTTACCTCAGCTGCTCTGCTGAGGAGGAGGGTTTCTCAGCCAGTCCTGAACAGCTAAATAAGGTTCCAGTTGGTTTTTGCCAACTAGCAGCACATGATCTGTGAGAGGCCTGTGTAACGTCTCGCTGCTCGGACACACAGCAGGTCTCGTTGGTAACACGGAGACTCCTGAGAGAACACACACACACACACACACACAGCCAGGAGCTAGACCTGAACAGACAGTGTAGTCTGCATGTCTGATGGACAGAGCGACTGACAGATGGGCTGTGGGGGGGGTGTTTGTTCTTATCTGACCTCTCTGCCTCACTACACACACACACACACACTGTCACATTCACACTTGTAGCATATGGTAAACCACTCATCATAGTTAGACGTGTGATATCAGTATTTTGAAACCCTAGCACCCCCTTTCAAAAAGCCCAAATAATTCTCCTTCTCAAGGACATTCTATGCATTCGTTTCCTCTGGTGTGACCTTCTATTGAAAAGCAACTGATCATGTGATGACCACGACCATACCTTGTATATTGGTAGGAACTACTTTTTAAAGGACAGAAAAAAGTCAAAGGTTGCTTTTATGTGCGAATGAGGCCCTCATTAATAACTTCAAAGCTCTTTCACTGCACACTATCACTGTTGGGTAACTTTATGAGTGACCGTGTGTGTGTGAGCGGATCCCCTTTGGATTGACTGTTTGGCTGACATGTTGATACCACCATAGCGATACTGCTGCCATTTAATACCAGCAATAACAACACCAAAAAGTAGTTTAGCCACAGTGACTTTCATACAGTCCTTTACACTCTAATTCTTCAAGCAGAAGATAAAGAAATACTAACCAAAATCTCAAATATAAATCAGCATTAGATTTTCATATTGAGATGGTGACAATAATAACATTTAAGGATCATCAAAAAGAAATATGAATAAGTATAATAAATATGTGTCACACCACAACTGCAGATAAAGTTATGTTCCTCTAATCCATGTATGTTAGCAGGCATAAATCATGTTAATATAACATAAAACCAACAAAAAGCAGATATGATAAAGACTATAAAAATAACAATTGTTAAATAGTCGGTCGGTCAGTTCAGAATGATGACCTTCAGTGTGATACAGCACAATACAGAGTTATGGGTGACATGATCCTGTTAAATCCAGTCCAACACTGAAGAAATCAAACTATTTAGAAGCAAAGAGAGCCCGTGCATTTGCAAACAGGATGAGTTAATTTTAGCATCAGTGCTGCTGCAGTTCTGAACTGAGCCGAAGTGATGCAGCTGTCTGTGCAAAGCATGTGGACTGGAGGTTCTAGTGAATCATGATAAAGTGTGTGTCTGTGCCAGACTTGGACCGAGGATAGTTTACACACAGCACTGCAGTAGCTCAGAGCTTCTTGTACTAGATTTCAGATACTTCATGTGATTTCCAGAAGTGTTTTGTTTTCTCTTTCCTCATGTGGGAAGCACTTTTTAAGGAATCCATAAGGGTTAAACAACACCTTGAAAACTTTAAACCAGATGTTGTATCGGCCTACACTGAACCAGGCTGCATGGTTGATAAAATCTGCAGGGCTGAAGGCTGTGAGATTTAGCAAGACTCCACTGCTCAGCCATCTTTGTTTAGTCCCATCAGGATTATCCGTACAGCCTTGAATGGCTCTCTGAGCCACAGTTACAGACTTACACAGTGTCTGATTTTTGGCGTAGCTCTCTGTCTTCCTGTCGTCTTGTGGAATAATAACTGTAAATCAGACCTTGTTTCTGCTCCAGTTATCTGCCCCTCTGTCTTTTTCCTCCCTCTATTCCTCAATCTTCTCTAAGTCTCCCCTCCTCCATCCTACTCTTCTTCCTGGATGTGGTTTCTTCCTCTCTGCTCAGTGTGACATGAAAGCAGTGACAACATCCTCTGCAAACCTTTCAAACGGGCTGTAGCGTCACACAGACCGTCATGAACACCCATCAGCCCATCCCCGCTCTACTAACAACAAACTACTTCTTTTTTTCACCCTTCAGCCAGGAGGTGTTCAACTCTTAAATTACATGAAGGGATTTAAAGGATTTCTCAACTTCCTTTTGACTGATCATGTGACTTGCTGGTGTTTAAAATCCTTCTGGTCCCACCTTAACTTCTCTCTTTGTCTTCCTCTTTGTCTCCCCTGTGAGTAATGGCATCAGGTCTCCTCTGTCTGACAACTGGCTTGTTGGATTTTAGTTTGTAGGAACTTTTTGCTGCTTGCAATTAAGAGCGAGAGGCTAAGAAGTGAACAACGATATTAGCGGATAGTATGTCAGAGACAGATGGAGGGGGGGGGGAGGGGGGGGGGGGGGACAGAAGGGACTTTCTCCTTTTTGTTTAAACCCGACTCCACTCACCGTAAACCAGTCACATCACTGAGATAGGACTGCAGCTAACGATTGCTGTTGAATAAGCTGTTGATTACAGACAATTGTGAAAGTGGAATCAGAAAATTGTGACATATTACTGTTAAAAGATTATTTAACTTATTTTAAAACTGTAGTGACCAAAAAAGGTGCATCTGACGACGACCAGTAAATAATCATACAGTTAAGCCTCATAAAATTGAGTGTCTCTGGATGTTTTACACACTGGTTCACCTAAATGAACTGTTTTTGTTTTAATGAAATCATGCATTTTCCAAGAGAGTTCAAATATAAGGAAAATATAATAATATCCGTTTCTTTTGTGAGTTCGATCTCTTCAATAAATCTTTTTTAAAAATATTCTGACCTTTGATTGCTTGTACCTCAGGTCAAACAGAGGATATTGGACTATTGATTGGATCCATTGATCATAAAGTGGCTGGCAGGATGGGCTGCAGTGTGGACTGACCTTCATTTACATCCTCACACAAACATTTTGTTGGAGTCGGAAGTTTGTAAATATAATGATATGATAATGATAAAAAGAAACAAAAAAGGGGGGTTTTAAACACATAAAAACAGTTTTTTGATCATATTTAGGAGTTGCTGTTTACTGCAACTGCACACAGAACGTTTTTTTAAGCAAATACTATAAATACTACAAGATGATTTTATCTGCACACAATATTTTGCTTTAACATCTGGAACCTAAGGCACGCTGGCAGGAGGTGGTTGGAAAGCTGAAGGACTTTCATATGATGTGATTATAAAAAGTAAGAGAGATAAAATGAAAGTCAACCAAATCATAAAGAGACATTTGAGCCCAGACTGAACCCATGGGGTCAGGTAGTGACCAATTAGGCTCAGACGGAGAATAAAAACTATCCACTTGGAACATTTAATCAAACAGTACCTGAACCTGTGTGCTTCTATGCTGGTTTACACATGGCCACAGTGTATTTAGACCACGGGATAATGTCCACAGCAATATCGCAGTTTTCAGTAGCAACCAATGTTTACTCTCTCATTTCTGTCAGCTTCTATTAACCGGGGATTTTATGGCAGGAGATTTTAATGTGTTGGTCCTCTCACCGTGGTGATGTTATGGGGGAAGTTTTTTCTTTGCATGTTTACAACCAACATATCTTAATTTCTAATAGGTGAGCAGGAATTTGGGACCCCTTGTCACCCATCTGTGGCAAACAGCATTCAGAGGAAGCTGTCTCAGTGCTTCCTGTGTTAGAGCTCCAGTTTACATCCAGTCAGTCACAGCATGTGGTTACGCTCTCCTGCTCACAGACAGATGACCACTAGAAACTCTCATCCATCAGTGTGTCTTCATCTGTTCCATTAGCCAGGACACACACATTAAAGCGCTGGAAACGAGCACAACTGCAAGTCAAAGTGCTCTAAATTATTAGCTACTGAAAGTAAGGAAATCCCCTGTAGCAAGGACAGACCTCTGCACTCAGCCGCTCAAAAGTGCTGCACAGGCGTGTTTTGTGAATTGATGTATTGACCGTCATGGTGCCCCATAGTGCCCCGTTGTGACCTGTTCATAACGGGATCTCATTATGTATGAACAGTCTACATTCATTTATATCATTGCTACACACCTGCCTGCCAAAGTATTGAATTATATTTATGTAGCTCAAAACTTCACTACGAGGCTCATATACTCCTTCTGTTTCTTGTAGTCTGGTTTATAGGAGGAAATGTCCAAAAGCAGGTACATAAAAAATAATAAAGTAAAGTAATAGGACAGTGTGTGGGAGCTTTCTCTTCTCATTTGTGTAGCTGCCATCAGAGTCAGTTATACTATGTAGGTTCTTTTAATAATTTTGAGTTAAATATAAGAATAATCTATGTTTTTGGCAAAGACCATTTTTGTTGATTAGCACAAATATAATTAAAAACACCAGCGTAACAATATATTTTTAAAAGGAAAAATGTCTTTTTCTGTAGCAGAAGCAATATTCTTGAGTCACAATGAGTTCTGGTCATCATTAGGAGATGCACTTAATGATCAGAGCTGCCAGGTTAAATGGAGGATGATGGTTTAAGTTACGTTGCTGCACAGAAATGTTTTACAGTTTTGTTTCTTGCTCCCTTTGAATTGGCACGACCAACAGTCAATAGTAGCTGTGGATGGAAAGAGTTGTTTGTTTTTTTTAATGTACAGTTTGAAGTGTTACTGACTGGGCTGGGTGGTGCAGTTCTGACTCCCTTTAGAAGCTGAGACTGAATATTTGTGGTCTGTGTCGAAATGTCCATATTGTTGCAGTTTAAAGCACAATCAGTCACTAATTAATCATTTGTGGGAGGGCTGTATCGTTGTTTTACTGTCCTATCCTTGACACTGGAAAAACAATCTCATTCCCTGCTGTAACTAGTGATTACATTATGTTCACATCTTTTTTTTTTTTTTTCCACTTGCCCTGTAGGCAGAATAGGCTCAGGGTCAGCAGAGAGGGGATGCTCACTAATACAGAGGCTTAATTCCAGGTCCTCTGGTTGCAAGTAGCTCTTCCTACTCATCACACCAGCTGCTAAATGTAGATTGGATGTTTAGATCCCCATGTCCTATCCCAGTTCAGAGATAGGAAACACAACATGTGCCTTTCTGGACTAAGGTCCAAAAAAGATCTGGAAACAAAACAATAAAACGTATGTAAAACTGAACTGGACCAACAGTGTGAACAAAGACTGAAAGAAAGTGGAAAACCACTCCTTGTCCCCAAGAGAGAAATCAAAGTTATTAGCTATTGTGTTCTCAAGCACCGGCTCCATAAGCTGATTGAAATCTTCCACTCCCTCTAAATTCAACCCTGTAATTGTGAGGACAGTAAAGGTGGGAATGTTGTGGCCATAACACATTAGATCCTGATACTGCTGATACTAGTACTGTTTAACTTTACCTTGGAAATACAGAATAACTATAATTATACCGATGCCAGACATTCAGCCACTTCATGGCTCTGTTCATAAGAGCTGCAAATACTTTTCTTTCTTTCTTTTTTTGTGTCCATTGCTGGTCACCCCCTGTGTTATTGAATAGAGTTTGGGGTGTTTATAAAGAAAAAAAACAATATAATATGTAGTGAGATTAGATTTTAAATCCTTAAAAGTCCTGTTTCTAACTTTTCCAGCATGGTAACCACCTTAAAATGTCTGTTTCAGCCATCAGAAAGATTCAGGTCCTTTGAAGAAACGTGTCATTGCAGTCATATGTTCTGCAGTGACTGTATGGTTTGTTGTCATTAGCAACAGTGTTTGGGCATTTGGACGTCCTAAATAATGGAAACTGTGTGACCTAAATTGTACATCCCACAAGGCACTGGGATCTGAGTCAATATGTCTAAGAGGAGGGGGGGTGGAAAAAGGAGGATAACTCCAGGAGAGAGAAAGATGGTATGTTTAAAGAAGAAGGGAGAAAACAGAGAGTAGAGAAATGGAAGATGTGGTGCAGCAAAGCCACAATCGAGGTGTTGGCTTCATATCGAGCTGCTTGTCTTCAGGGTTGTGTGTGTGTGTGTCTGTGTGTGTGTGTGTGTGTGTGTGTTTTGAAGAGTTGACTATTAATAGAAACTTAGTTCCTCTTCAGTGCAGGGCAGCCTGCTGAGTGATATGATTGTGTTGTACTTTTACTCCTTTTACCTTGTCAGGTTTTTTATATCATTAACATAGACTGTGTTTATTTGTTGACTGTTCTTTTCATTGCTGGATGAATCTCACTTCTATATGGAGTGCAGTTTATAATCAGTATTCTACTGAATGATCCAGAGAATCAGCTGTTCACTAAACCTTTCACTAAAACATAACTCTCTGTTATGCTGGTAATGTGATTTATTGTATACTTCTGTATCTGTACGATCTCTTTGCTCCCTTGAATCATGTTTCATTAGATCTACTGCATCCATTAGATGCTCGTGCTGTAGGTGACAGTACACTTGTGCTTCAGTAGTATCCTCTCCTCTTTTTACAAGACAAAATTAAGACGGTAAAGAGTTTATTAGGGGCATTTGTACAGTACAATGAATCATATCTGTGAAGCTGATATGTTCACAGATGTGTCAGAGCTGTTTATTCAATTATGTGGTCATTTTGAGGCTGTAATTGGTGGTGTTGCACTAGACTTGATTTTCCATTGAGATATTTTGTTCACCAAACACTCTCAAATTGTGGACTTTCAAATGACAGGATTTGCTATAATATTTTTTTAATTGATGACAATCTTCCGTGATTATTGATCAAACAAAAGAAGACAATTTGGCCCTGTTTCTGGATGCAATATTATGAATTTTATGGACTAATGATTAAACTAATCTTAATTTAAAAAGTCTTGTCAGATTAATCAGTAATGAAAATAAATTTTGGCTGCAGCCCTAGTTGACAGAAACACAGCTCAGTCTATTGTAACCTAACACAACAAATAACTATTATTGCTACAAAAACTAACATAGAGGAGACTTGACATCTTTCTGACACTTTGTCTACAAACACAGAACATTAAAATCCTCTTTATTAACGATTTATTTCAAGGTGTTTGTGTTGGATACATCAGTCACATGAGTGTAACAGCGTGTCTATAAATACTACTGCCCACCTTAGTGTGACTGAGAGCTTCAATTGAGACATGATTTCTGTTATTGGAGATAAAATAAGGACCTTTGTGCACATACAGAACTATTGAAAGAGTGTAAACCCAAGTGTTTTATTTCCGTGCTTTACCTAAGTTGGAGTATTTCTATTCATCTTTTTCCTTAAAATTCAAAACATTAAGTTTTCTTCTCCTGTCTTTTGCTGCTCTCCTTCAGGTATGCACTGAATAACCTCCGTACATCCAAGTGTGTGGATCTGGTTCTGCTACTCCCACCTGCCCTCTGCTAGAGACACCCTCACCGGTTTTGTCCCATTCCTGTTTTGGCAAGTCCAATCTTTGTCCATGGCTGGTCGTGTTTTAAATCGGTAACCACTCGGCGCCAAGCTGGACCCGACGACTTCGCCTCCCCACACCTGCTCCCCTGCCCCACCCCCCACACAGTCTCCTAAACACACGGCTCGGCTACACGACCCAGGGCAGGGATTGGTCAGCGAAGAGGAGGAAGAGGAGGAGTATGTCAGCGAAGCAAGCCTGCCAGCTGCACTCCAGGAGTTCACAGCCACCTACAGAGATGCAGAAACCATTACTGGTAATGTTGCATGCATACATTATAACCATAAGTAGACAAAACTTAATGGAAGCCATTTGGCTGTGTTGAATCAGCAACAGATACATAAATGCATAGTTCGACTGTCACAAATGCTCTTCTTCTAAAAGCCCATCTGGTTGTGAGTCAATAAAGTGGATTTGTGTATGTACATCAGAGATTAACCCAATTAAAAGTTTACAGTAATACCAGCCCATAATCATTAATAAAAAGAGGGGGACATTGTGGGCTGTGGAAGCTTGTGTGTGTGAGAGTGAGGCATGTGGAGCTGAGAGAAACGATCCCTCTCTGTGACCCTTTTCTAATGTCACATCCTGTCAGTGAAGCAGCTCCAGGGGACCTCAGCTCTGTGTACAAGCCAGCATGTGAAAAGACCTCCCAGTGGACTGCCTCTGTCAACTCTTTCACTCATCTGCTCTTCTCTTTTCTTCTCACCACTCATCCTCCTCTCCAAGGGAGCAGGGCGACACTAATGTCTTCTCTCCAGTGGTCACAATTTAGCTTGGTTGTGCCGCGTTTCCTTTGTTTTTACAGTCTGAATGAGCCCATTTGGACCAAGTAGACTCTTGATCAGACGCTTTCATAACTGAAGTGTTTACACATAAAACATTAATGGATATTGATTTGAAAAATCATGCAGCAGCCTAGATCGCCCCAACCCGACAGTCTAGCCTGGATTAGAATAATAGTTTAATGACTGTACAGCTGAGACTGCAGTAATACAATTCATGATCATTATACTAAGTAATGAATCCAACACACCATCTTGTGTCCCTTGTGATGAAACTTCTACAGACAACTGTTAAGTGCAACAGTGCTAAGCCACAGTTTAATTGAGGAGCTTACAGCCCTGAGGAGCAGGAAAGGAATGGGCCCCGAGGAGGGGAAAGGGAGCTGAACACAGCCTGGCCAAAAGCCACTTCAGTCAGGCCACAAGGGTTGCCAAGCACTTGTACAGCACCAGATTAAACGGCCACTTTCGCAGTGATTGAGACTATAGCAGTTTCTTATACATACAAACAACAGGAAAACACCCTTCCTGTAATTTCCTGTAGCATACACCCTCCCACTCTTTACCATGACCTCAGTTCTTTGTATTATCACCAAGGTCCCTTTATCCTCTACCCCATAACAGCCATGAAGCAAGTAATCTGACGTTTCTCAGCCTGAACACTCAAAAAAAAAAAAATTGGCTCTGCTGTTCACCAGTCCATCTCTTTACTTTCCAAACCAGCTCTCACAGGGCTGGAGGCTACCCTGGTATACATTGGGTACAGGTACTTACTTGAGTTTGTGCGATGGACTAGAAGCCTGTACCATTTTCTCACTAAAAGTCACTAAAAATGTGGAGCAAATGAACAAGCAGGACTGGATTTCCCTTCCCTTCCCGTCTCCTCAAGCTGGGGACATCACTGACATTTAGCACAACCATAGTGAAGGTTTGCACGGATGTTATTCTGCTGCTCACCATCTACTCATTGAGCGCCGTTTAACGGTTACTGACTTCAAACACTCAGAGTTGTGTTGGAGTCGGACCTGAATCTTAATAGACGTCTGCATTGGCTTCACCACTCAGCTGTGGCAGTTGCTGCTTACAAGTGATTTTGGAAAAACCCAGTGAAAGGCCCCCGCTGTCATAACACAGCCCGGGGCTTCAGTGCTATGATATGGATTATTGATTTTAGCTTCTATCTTCAGCACCGTGATTCCAGAGCTTCTTCAGGAGAATCAGCTGCTGAATGTTGTGTCTGTTTGTGAAGTACCTGCACTGTGAGGGGATGCTAACCTGTTTTATGGTCAGCACATTAATGGCCACTTCCTAAAACATGCTGCTCAAGCATGCTTAGGTATGCAGGAGGTGGAGAGAGTAACGGGAACGGTGGATAGTGCTGTCGTTTATCGCAGTCATCCAAGGAGTTTTTGAAGGTTATTAGTTCCAGTTTTGTTGAAACTGTATCAAGTGTCAAGAAGATTTTGCAGGAAATTCATGAGCTTGTCTATTGTTGTTGTACAGTATTATAGTGCAAGCTGTTATTTATCAGTGTTGGAGAACTGAGAATTCATCTTGAGTATTTAAAGATACAAACTTATTTATGATAAAAGCACCCATGTGAAGAAAGAACATTGCATTACAGTCACAGCTTCACTTTTCTCTGGTGCTGAAACTATATTTAGGTGTTTTTTTTACTTATTTCAAATCTTCATGCTGTTTTTTTTTAACCATCGTTTTTAATGTTGTCTATAATAAGGTTTTCTTCTGTAAAGATTTTCATTGAGTAGTGTCAAAGTGTAAAGAAAAAACAAAGCCATGACATTGTATTATTAGTGAGAAATCAGAGCAGTATCATGTTTGTACAGCAACCAACAGTGTTAAACGTGTGTGAAATCTGATGATGAAACGCGCTGTGGCAATATGTACTGTAGTCATGTGTCTTCTACACTGAAGTCATTCAAGGGCAGGTCAGCTGGAGAGGTCGGGTCAGTACTGCCATCTGCTGGTGTGACAGCATTACTAGAACAAACTCGGCTCTCCAAGTTAGATGATATCTGCTATGGTTTAAGTTCTTTCTTTTCTCTTTATTTTCTTCTGTCTCTCTCTCTCTCATCCTTCTCTGTTGGTCACGTCTCTCTGCCAAACTCCCTAGTTGAATACTTCCGCATAGAGAGAGAGAGAGTTTTTGTGTGTGTGTTTAATTTCACTAAATCTAGAGGATGAATGAACACAAAGAGCTGAATAGAGCAGCTCGTTGCCGTGGGGCAGTTCCTGAGCGTGAGGTTAATTCTCCGTGGTTACCATCCAGCAGTGATGTAAAGAGTTGAGTAACTGTGAAATTATGGGATGCTTGGGGAGGAGAGACAGGGATCAGGAACAGACAGAGAGGAGACGGAGGACAGAGAACTTGAGAGAAGTTATGTAAGTGGACAAATGGAGTAGAATCCAAATTGCTGAGTCTGCTTCCTGACTCTGATCCAATCACGGCATGCGAAAACATCCATTGTGCTGCAGCGCGTGGAGCAGAGCTTCTTGTTCACTGTTTGCATTAATGGACACGGAGCCAAGTCACATGAGACTGAAACTGACTGTGGAGGAGTGTCGTCATTTTGTAGGATTTTAAACAAACATGTCCAGCACATAAACTTACAGTGTTGCCATAGATACAGTGTTTTGCTGACAGCAAGGAGACTGACTGGCTGCATACTTGACAGAGGAGGCTGAACCGCATAATTTTGGTTATTGCAGGAAACTTTCTGCATCACCAGCTCATGATCTCATTATTTAATGATCTGAATATATGTGTGTGTATGTGTATATATATATATATGTGTGTGTGTGTATTTGTGACAAGTTAAGGCAGACTGGTTACACCTTCTGTTATTGTGGCTCATTTTTCAGGCTCATGAAAGGGATGCTGTTGGCTTGTGACGTTGCATGTATACATATCTCATGCAGCCACATGTCGGTTCATGTCCATGAAAATGTGCCCTCCCCACATTATGTTCATTGTGTTACAACCCTGCAAAATGTCCAACAACTAAACAGAAACACCAGCTTACAGTTGTATCAGATATGTTCTCAAAAGCCCTGTTCCTCTTGACTCTTGATTGACAAAACCAAAACGTGACCATATCTTGTGCAGTCATAAAGCATTGAAGTCACATGAGCAGTAGCTCTTATTGCTAGCTGTACCACCAGTACTGTTGAACTGACTGTACTGTCTGGCAGTTTGTATTATAATGGTTTGCAGCATGTGCCAATGGACTCTAGATGCTGAACTGACTGCAGCCTGAGCCACAGTAAGGCTGTCAGCTGACTGAAGAGCAAAAGTTTGTGGGACAAACCTTTTGTAATGTTTTGATGACGTAGAAAACAGCGGCCTGTTATGTAAGTGGTGTAATTAATGTATTGGGAAACAGAATGCCTGGCAAATATTAGATGTGAAAAAATGTGGTGTATTCAGATTTATTATAGCTGAAATTCGCATGTACACTCAAACTGGACTTATGCCACCACATTTCCACTCTGACCCCAACGATTAGTGCGAATTCTTTTTAAACAAGATACCATGCTAATCACACACACACACACACACACACATACTGGACTCAGAGATTTACAGGGTTGGTGACATTTGAATACCTTGTTACAGCCTTGGTAGATATTGTGGGCTGCCAGTGATATTTGACCACCTCGGCGTATCCTGTATTTCATGTGCGTACGCACTGTGACCAGCGGCAGCTTTCAACCGTGGCCCCGTCTAATTCAGGACAGAGTTGTGCTATAGCCCCATGAGAACAGCGCTCAAGTATTTTGTTGGATGGCTCAAATTGTGAAACTGGCTCTAAGGCCACTCTTTTGCTACATTAAGTGTCTAGAAAGCTGCGTGCACCTGCTGTTAGTAGAGATACAGTGCTGAATTCAAGCTATTCAAAGTCTATTTTTTCACAAATCAAGTCAATTTAAGTAAAATTGTTTCCAGATAAAATTGGCCCATCAAGTCACCAGGAGTAAATCTAAGCACTATTATTACTAAAATCTGGTATAAACATTTCTAAAATAAAAGCTTTGTATCATTGATCCTGTACTTTGTGCTGCTTTTTCTGTCTAACCTTCCTGTGAAATTCCCTAATCTCTCAAATTAACAGGAAATTTAGTAACTAGTAATTATTAACTGATTAGTGTAGCTAATAGTCTGCTTCTAAGACCTTTTTATACACAAGCTTATGATCAGATTCACTCATATCAGGTGCCATTCAGTGCCAATCACACTGGGATCTGTAGAATTACACGGAAAACCTACTGGGTTTGTTTTTGGCAGTTCTTCTGCTTTGCTTTGCTTGTGTTGTACAGACTGTGATTACTGCAGTAACAGGGCTAAATCTGTTTTATGACCTGTTGCTCTGGCAGTTAGGAATGTTTTACACTTGCATTAAACACATATAGAGGAACCGTCTGCTGGGGCAGCTAGAAAGACAGACAGAAAAACAGTTCATACTGAGAGAGGATAGGAGGAGAGAGATGGTGTTAGTTAGTGCAGCTTGGAGGAAGAACCCAGCTGGGTTTGTTGGCTGTCAGAGTGAGGAAGTGAGGAGGGGGAGAGCAGTGGTGGGGCGTTCCATGTGGCTATCGTCACTGGCATGTCAGGCATGACGAACCAGTTTGGCTTGGGTCTCTTCTGCTCTTCACTCCTCCCTCCTTCCTCTCCTCTCTTACACCCAGTGCCGTCCTCTAAAACTTTTAGCTCCCTCTCTCTTGTTCTTCCTGTCTCTCGCCCTCCCACCACATTTTCTCTCTCTCTCTCTTTCTCTCCCCCGCCGGTGTTATTTCTTGCGACCTTGCCCTCTCTGGTCCAGTGGAAAATGTGATTGGAGGGCAGGAGAGTTGGTGGTTGTCGGGCTTCAGGCACCATGAGTGAGTACACTGTGCACTGCATGGTTTTCTGCCAGCTTTGGCCGTTCTCTAGTCAAGTTAATGACGAGTCTGGCTGACATCTGGATAGCGTTTCTCTCACCGTCTCTATCTCTCTATCTTCCCTTTGTTTGTTTGTCTTTCGCTCTGTCCTCCTGTCTGTCTGTGAATCAGTCAGCTGTTTCCATTGTGTAGCGAAGGGAGTTAACTATTTGTATCAAGTCTGTGTCTGTTGAAGTTTAAATCTCTATCACTTTGCCACAAGTGGCACTATTGTACTGAAACAGTTTACAGGGGGCTGCCATTTAAGAGGCGCTGCACTTGGATTTAAACTTGTCCTTTTCTGTTTAGCAACGTCTCTAAAATCTTATCCACATGACTCTGGAGTGTGACACCAACACCATGTGTGGTGGGTTTGGATCCAGCATATATGCTTGTGTACTCCTCCTCTCCCTGGTGACCTAATTTTGGGTCTCAGTCCAATGATACTACACTTAGTTATACTTACGTGCTATACGTGCAGTGTTGGTATTTGTGTGGGTCACTGGAACCTCTGCTGGATCTTCATGGTTTATTTTATTGCTTTGCCTTCTTTTGACCAAATTCTGCATGTTTTGGATCTGAGTAATTATCGGTGTATTTCTGTAGCCTGCAGAATATTCTTGATTTTGTCACTTGTCTGTCAGTCTTTCTGTATTTCTGACTGTGCAATGAGCAATAAACACACCAACATGTGCAGAGGACAGTCTAACAGTGTCACAGTGGCCTATTCTTACATTTGAACTTGAACTTTCTTGCTCTGGTGTGTACTAGCTAATGTTGGTCTGACCCTGCAGGTTGTGTTCCGTGTGCCAGCTGTCTATATTTACATTTGAATGTTAGACTTGAACTTGCACTTGTCTTGGCCTCGTAACTATTTTGTTCATGGGTCCCAAATTATTCATTGATCCCAAATTGAAAGGTTTTTACGACATGCTCCTTTGATTCAGTACTAAGAAAGAAAAATAAAATGTTACTACTCCCATGGATGGATGGATAGATGGATAGATGGATAGATAGATAGATAGATGGATGGATAGATAGATAGATAGATAGATGTGAAGTTGCATTGCTCATTGCTGTAAAAGGTGTTGTGATATAGTTCGTTGTCTCAAGGGAAATTCTGACAGAGGCTGACAGTAGAAAACACAAGTCAACAACATTTACCAGCAGACAGTCTGTTTACTTTGAACAGTCCTGGTTAACTTTTGTTGCACTTTTTGCAACTTCTTTAGTGACACACTTTCTACTTGACAACTGTGGAAATGATATCCAGCTAAATGAAAACAAGATAATTGAATGTATCCATGCAGGGTCCCTCTATTGATTTGACAAAAAGAGAAAATTGCAAACAGCTATCATCTTTGTTTTACCATATGAACTATACTCATGAACACAAACACACTTTTTGCTGTCTCCATTGACCTTTTGTCAGCACATGCAGCACAGATGGGATTGTGCTATTAATATCCTCATCCATGTCCTATCAGTACTTTTTTTTAGGAGCTGAAGTGCATTGGTCATATTTCATATCAGCACAGAGGAGAAATTTTGTCCTTGTTCTGACCAGAAAGTCGACGCAGAAGCTTTACAGAGACATTTAATTGAAATCTGGTTTATTATCTTTACAATAATATTGATTTAGTCTTGGGGGTAATGGGTTGGGATTTAACGTTTTGTGGTTTTTATGGTTGAGTGGTGACCTTTGGATAACACCAGTTATCCAAGGGTCACCACTGATTCCATGCGTTGTTATACAGTTGAGTAAAAAAGCTCAAACTGATGGAAGATAAATAAAAGAAGGCTGACAGAAGAGCTGCGTACTGTATATTTTGTCTGGTAAAAAGAGTGACAATGTAAAATAAAGATTTAAAGTTAACTAAAGACAATAACAATCTTTTTTTTTTTCCGAATTATTACACTATTCCTCAAAGATGGAACAGATTAGTAAATACTTAACTTAATGGTAAAAAATAATGGTAAGAAACTTAATGATAAAATGCCCCTTTTCCAACGGCTTTGGCAGGAATTGCAATTCAGTGCTCACTCCTGTGTTGAAATCTCATTGGCTGAGCTTGCTGAATGATTCCCCAGCTGGTGTGTGTGTGTGTGTGTGTGTGTGTGTGTGTGTGTGTGTGTGTGTGTGTGTGTGTGTGTGTGTGTGTGTGTGTGTGTGTGTGTGTGTGTGTGTGTGTGTGTGTGTGTGTGTGTGTGTGTGTGTGTGTGTGTGTGTGTGTGTGTGTGTGTGTGTGTGTGTGTGTGTGTGTGTGTGTGTCCCTTTCTGAGCACAGTCAGTCATTCAGTCTGGATTAGCAAACTGTGAGAGACAGCATTGTTAGAGAGACATACATGTAGACAGACAGGGAGAGAGGCCGACAGCAGAGGAGAGAGCGACAGAGCCGGAAATGGAGGGAGACAGAGACACAAAGGATTTTGTTTTTACTGTATGTTAATCCTCATTCTATGTCTAACCAAGAGCTTCTCGGTTCCACATTTCTGGAGAAAAAGTGACTTAAAACCACTAACCTGTGTGTTAGCAGGGAGAATAAGCTAGTCCTAAATGGATGGCCCATTTTAATAGCACACTAAACTGATGTGTGAACAGGGAGGCACATAGCTGAAAGCTTAGGTAAGATTATTTAGTTTTCCACAGCAGCACACAAATGTGGCGCTCTGGTTGACTCAGTGGTTTTCAGAAGAGGGCTGCTGGAGGAGATGAGATACAGGGCGTTTGTAGATCGGTTTAGCTGCCATGGCAAAGATGACTACTAAATGATAAATGATTGCAGGTTTTTTTATTGTTTTATGCAATGGGGAATAATAAAGATTTATTGTTTGATTGCTATATTTAAAATACTGCTTTCATTTGATTAGTTGTGGTTGGGGTTGTAATGTTATACAGCCCCAACTCAAGTATACATTGGATTAATTTATTCAAACACAAATGAACTTGACCTCCAGTTCATTTGCACAGTAGATTCAAGGAGAAGTAGGTTAGTTCCTCATTTTACCACCAGAGGGCTTCCTATGCTTTCAATTTTGATGAACTGAAATGTCTTGTTTGGATGGATCATGACTGAGGAGATGTCCTCCAAGCTGAATTGTCACAGATATCTAGAGGACATTTTGGCACACTGCCTTTCATAAACCTTTATCTCTGCTGGAGACAATATCCCAATATTTGTCCACTGCCAATGGTTGACGCCTTTTTATCCTGACTGTAAAATGTGTTGACGAGAAAAAAGAACAACTAATGTACAGCATCTGTCTTTGTCTCTGTGCAGATGTGTGTAATAGTACTGACTTGCCGGAGCTTGAGATTATCAGCTTATTGGAGGAACAGCTGCCAGTCTACAAGCTGAGGGCCGACACCATCTTCGGCTACGACCAAGATGATTGGCTGCACACGCCACTGGTGGACCCGGACTCTGCTCTTGACCTGACTACTGAACAGATAGAGGAGACCCTCAAATATTTCTGTAAGTCTCATACTGTTGCTTTGGATGATTTGGTGTAAAAATCCAGAGCACGTTTTCTTCTAAATGTGATGTTGGTGTTTGTTGAGGTGAGAATTTGGTTTTCTAATGCAAAAATCTGAAAAATCTGCTTTGTATTACTGCCCCTTTCTCAAATACCATCATCCCCTAAACACACAGGGCTTAGTATTTCAATATGTTCCTGAAACTGTTGTGTAAATACTTGTAATACCAGACACAGACAGAAGTCTAGATTTCTAGATTTAACCTTCAGAAAACTGTCACAGAGACAGAGAGAGAGACAGACAGAGAGAGAGACAGAGACAGAGAGAGAGACAGAGACAGAGGGAGAGAGAGGGAGGGAGACAGAGAGACACACACACATAGAGGGAGACAAGGACAGAGAAAGAGAGAGAGACAAACAGAGAGAGAGAGAGACAGACAGAGAGAGAGAGAGATGGCCATCTGCCCATCAGAGTGAGGGCACGACAGCTGGTCACGGTTGCCACAACAAACATACCTGTCTGTCTCACTCTCTGCTGGTCGATGTTTTGCTTTCTCCTCTCAGCCCTCTGTTGTGTCTCATACACGTGTCTGCACTTATCAAACTAAGAGCTGCTCACAAACACTTGTACAGACATAAAAACACGTGCACACACTGCACACGGCAAACCGAGGGAGCATAAAGTGGGGTTTTTTTTCAGCATCAATAATTGAGTTGTAATTCATGTCTGCTTGAACAGTGACTCATGGTAAAAACAGGTTCTAAAAATAGATTGAGTATGGACTTAACTGAGAACTGTAACTTCACCTTGATGCCCTGTGCTGACATTGTCACTTCGCCCATGACATTCATCACAGCCAGCCAGGCTAAGAGGCTACGACATGCTCATGTTACATAAGCGTGTGAGAAGGAACAGGGAGGTGTTGTGCTAAATATTCAGCATTGATTTTGTGCTTTATTATAAACTGTATTTTCTACTTATTTTTCCCCCTGTAATCCTCATCCCAGCTGGAGGCATATCGCTCCTCCATTATTGCCTCAAACAGATGGCCGGGTATCGACACCCTGAGGGCCATGAAGGAGCTGGGATGGGTCATACTGGTTTCATCTTAGTTATGAATTCATGAGCTGTGTTGAGGTCTAGAGATATGTTCTCTCTGATTAACTGCTGCACATGAACCAAACCACATACAATAGATGTCTATGTAGATGTATGCATGCATTTATAATGCACCTGCTTGTCCTGTCCAACCTTCATAACCTAACCTGGAGCTCCTACTGGTTAAATTGTTTGATAGAACTGTGAATGAACAAGGTCATGTGCACACTGTTACATCACCCAAGTGGGAATTGATTATTTAACACTGACCAATAGAGAGCAACTTCATGTTGTGATGACATCACACCCACATGTCTCACTAAGCGGAGGAGATGCGTTGTCTGAGTGATAAACGTCCCCATAGCCATCTCAGATATTATGTAGCCGGTGATCAGTATTAGGAATCATATGAAATTGTTAATATTTGATGAATATGGATGAAAAAGCTGTGAAAAACATTTTTGAAAACATTTGTTATGTTACATACTTATGTGATACACAGATTATGTCTGTACCAAAAAGTGATCTGTGGGATCTGTGATATGTGTTCTGATTCAGTGGTAACAAATGATGAACTGTAACTGGATCCGTTTCCAGAGGCTGATGCAACCTCACTGCATGACACAAGTAAAATCTGTTTAGTGCCACCTCTTGTTCGGTGGCACTAAACTGTGTCCGTCACTATGCTTGCAGGAGCTGTGTTTTTACATATCGTAAACACACATTATTAAAGCCAACCTGCTCCTGGGAAGCTTCAGTCTGTGAGTCTAACATTAGCCTGATAGCTGTTGGTCTGGTTCTTGTGTTAGCTTCACAGTGCATCATAGCAGTCTCTGTTAGCACTTTCAAGCTGGTTCATGTTGATCATTTTGTCACTAAAATGGATCATTTTACTTGTTCCCTGATACCACATCATTGCTCTGCCCCTCATTCACTGTGCATGTGCTTATGTCATCACACCCCAGCTGAAATGACCAACCCTTGAATAGCTGTTGTGTTACTTAATTTTGGGATATCCACGTCACCTCTGCCAACGCTGCACTGCTTTCCTGCTAGCTGCCTTTACATGCTGTGCTGCTTATCCTCAGGCCTTGGAGTCTGGAGCCCGTTACTATAGCAACCACACAGAAGGACAAAGTAGAGGAGAGGAGAGGGAGATGCTTACATATGAATGGGGCGGGCGGGAGCAAGCCAGTGATTTTGCTCACTCTGATTGGCTATAGGCCTCCTCTAACCCCGCCCACCCGACTGTGTCATGATTATCATCATTTCTGCTGCAAAACCCGTGACTGCTGCTGCCTGCTCTCTCTCCCTCTCTGTATCTGTGTTCATTGAGTCATTGTTAGAGATGTGGCGGTCCATGTGTAGAGCTAGTGCTGTCACTGAGCAGCAGGAGAGGACAGCGGTCAAAACCTGAAAGACTCCGCCAGAGGACAGACTGGCAGTAGCACTGGAAGATGAAATGAGCAGAAGCTATAAATGGATGAGACATTGAGAGGATAGAATCTAGTTTGTTGAAGCTTTGGGGTGACTGAGGAAAACTGATTAACAGAAAGAGGACAGACAGATGGGACAGGTTGACGAAGATGGGAGATTACAACCGATTCATGCTGAATCGGTGAAGAATTAACGATGGATAAAAGGATAAAAGGACAAAGTGACAATGAGTTTTTTTTCTGCTGACAACTGATGACGCAAGTAACGGTTCTGTGGGATGATACGCAGAAATGGCACCAGCACCACAACAAATATGGAGTATAATACGCCGACAGTTTGCTGCTAATGAGTGTGGGACAGAAAGGGCATATGATGAGAATGGGCAGACTGTCACCAATAACGGCTGTGTGCCAGCTGGTAACTGCTAAGCATGCTGGGATAGCAGAACTCGACGCTGACTGACTAACTAACAGGTGATATCAGTAACTGGTAAGACCCCAGTGACAACTGGTTGTCCCCAAGCATGCTGGGACAGTGGATTTGCCAGAGATGTTACAGCTAAGTATGCTGGGACATTGGAAACAATACAGCTGTCTGCCAGAGCAGTGAGGATGAAGAGACGAGGCCAGAGGTTTGTCAAGGCAGACTACTACGAACTGGACTGGTACTATGAAGAGTGTACTGATGGTAAGAGCTGTGTCTGCTGCAGTTTTACTCAGTGACATCTAGTTATTGAAGAGTTGACTCAAAGTACCAACAGCAGTGATGCTACTGGCTAGGTGGTAAGAGGTGGGTTTTATATACAGAAGTACTTTCTGTTGGATAGATTGTGGGAAGATATAGAAACACTATAGGGGGGATGGCTTTGGTGTAACTGCTGTGGCATACTGTGCAAATGCACTGACGGTACCAAAAGACACAAGCTTTCCAGAAACTACACTGACACAAAAAGTGCGCTGTTTGCAGTACAATGCATCAGATCCAGGTCTCAACACGTGTAATGTCTCTATAAAAAAGCTGATACAGAATTAATGGTAGAAAGTACTTACTGGTTTTGGCGATCAAAATATCATACACATGAGAAGTGCTTTGGTAATGCTGTGCGTGTGTGATATAATGTTGTTGGATAACCACTGGCCAGGTTTTATGACATGTCCTCTGCTGACTGAGGTTAAAGTGAAGAGAGGCAGTGGCAAGGATAAGCTGGATTGGTCATTATTAAACAAGGTAGGTGAATAGGTAGACATTCTCTCCTCAACATTATAGAAAAAATGGATTATGCAAGTAAGGTACTTAAACTCAAACAAGATAGAATTGTCCTTCAACTAGCCCGCTAGTAGACTCAGCTTAAACTGATTTCTTTCTACCCAGAGAATGTGACCTTTTGGACTGACACTCTCGACACAAGAACATACGAAGGCAGATGTTACAAAACACAGCAATAATAAACCTGTGACTACCGAAGGCAGCGGCTGATGGATACGCATGGCGTTGTACCAGGTGCTCTGTGGCAGCTGAGTCAGTGTGGCTTCTAAAATAGAGCCACGGAGTAGCTTTTATGACTAGCTGTAGGTGTAAGTGTAGGATGTCGGGCTGGGGATGGTTGTGATTCTTCTTTGTTGGGTGTGAATCAGAATGAGAGGGCTGTCTGTGCCGATGGCAGCTAACCGGTTATCACAGCAGCCTGAAAAAAGAAACTCATACCAGCTGATCTGCAGAGACTCATGGAAATCACAGGTGGGAAGAGAGATGTAATGAATATGTAATGAAAATATAACTGGCAGAGTATCGAAGTGATAACGTAGGTGAATGAAAGGAAGCTAAAGCTTGTTGAGACAAAGTGGAAGCAGTAACATAATATTCATATCAGGGCATTTAGAATTTTTTTTGGAGCAACCTTAACATGTAAACCTAGAAGGGCGCTCACCGCAGAGGTCCACCAGTGAGTCAGATCCAGAGCCACTCCAAACTTTAGTGGGCTCTTTCTCAGTCCATTTTCCCCCCTTGCACCAAGTTTCATGATAAATCAGGCCAGTAGTTTTTCTGCAATCCTGCTCCCACACAGACAACGAGCACTGAAAACATAACGTCCTTGGCGGAGGTAACAAAACAGAAAAATATAAAAGAACAAATCAAGCAAGAAGGAACTAATAAGTATAATGAATAAATGATGGTAGAATTTGCTGCACTGATGTGCACTTATGTAATGTACCCCAGTTTCTTACGACGGCTTGCTGTATTGTCTCACATCAGCTTTGGTATGTAACCTGTGTGGACAGTGATTCTACAGATCTTACACACACACACACACACACACACAGCTAAGACATGTGGAGGACTGATGACACCTGGTCATGTGACACATGTGACTAACAGCAGGTTATATCAGTGGCTGGTTGCTCCAGTGCCTCTTGCTCTTTCCCACTCCTCTCTGTACAGATTATGTTTTGCCATGTTTTGATGTGCCGTGTAATTAATTTGACTCAATGCAGCAATGATTGTTTTCCATTTGGCTGGTGTTTTTTTGTGAATCTGATGGTATTGTATATTGATAGAATTGACTCGTGCATTAAATGTGAAGGTCTGATGCCCTAAGGGAGAGAATATGATCTATTACTGTGGTTATTATTTGGGCTGTACTGTGTATGTGTGTCGGGGAAGCTCTGTAGAAATTCTTACATAACAGCTGAGACAGCTCAGCACCTCCCCAGTGTGAGCTGTGCAGCTTAAACGTCTGCAATATTATTTAACTGTAGCAGCTAACCCAGGTTTGATTTCCAGTCTTTTTAGAGGCAGTTGTTTACTGCTAGACTCTACCAATAGATGTTTCAACTGTGCTTGATGCTGAAATGATCAAATAACCAAATGAGAGGGGACGTGCAGCTTCTTTGTGGAGTGTAGGGGCAGAAATAGAAAGCAGCTGGTTTGGTGTTATTCTGAGATATGCAAGGGAGGGATGTGGAAGTAGGTTGGCTTATATTTAGCCCAATGGTTTGCATGCTGCTCTAAGCCACCCTTGTCGATAGCAGCGTGCCAAATATTCTTTGGCACTTTTAAAAGCCTTCAAAACAAATGACTGCATGGATGGGGGGCAACCAGTACAGAGGCCTGGGGCTCAGAAAGAGGGCAAACTATTCTCCCAGCGGGGACATGACAGCGTGGAGCAGTAGTTCAGAAACAAAAATGGAAAACATGGAGTTTTGTGTCAGCATTTAATTTTAAACGTGGTGTTCGAAAGTGCTGGAAATTACAATTATTTTAACAGCTTAAATTGTATTTTCCTTCCCTATATCATGTGAGTTTAGATTTTAAAGAATAAGTCAAAATTCATCACCGAAGAGTCATTTGATCTTGGAAGTTTAGTTACCGTTCAGAAACCATCTGCTGTGTTTTAGAAACTCAGTGTGCAACTTAATCAGTAAGTGAGACAAATGGTTCCCTGGCTGTTGCTGCTCTGTTGGTGATGTTGCTGTAGTGCCAAAGAAAACAGTGAGCAGGCATGAAGGACACATGTAGGGATGTGACAGTCTAAGCCATGTGGATTTCATGGTTTCCACATGTCTGAAATGGTGTTAGTGTAAACTCTTTGTCCAATTTCGTAATTTTCTTCAAAACTACCATTCAAAGCAGAGACTGAACAGACAAATCAGGTGAACAGGAGGGGGAGGGTGTGTGAAAAGGAAAACTGAGAAACGAGTGGAGTGTAAAGAGTGAATGTGACCAGAAAAGCAATGTGAGAGGGGGAACAGAGCTCAGAGGCACTGAATGGTGTTTGTCCAGTAGTCCTTTGTTGCCTGCAAGATGGCATCCATAGGGCCATTGAGTGAAATTACTCAAGCATGCAGGCATCAATTTTCTAGACCAATTACAGTAATTATAAAACTTGAGCAGTGACTAATGAGCAGAACATTTGGCTGCTTAGATGTAGCTCATATTGATTTATGAAGAATTGGGTCTCAGGTTGTGATACCTCACCTCAAATGGACATGTGATACTGATATACAGTATGTATAGTTATACCATATTTGTTTGATGCCAATCAAACAGATGTTCTGTTTTTTTCCTGCATTTAAAGTTGACAGTAACAGTCTCTTTAAGCCAGTTTTCAGGTTTGTAGTTTGAAGTGCTTTTTCTTAAACTGGATTTAGACCTCAAAGATCAAGTCCCAGTTCTCCTTCACTTTACGTGATTATAAATCACTGAACCTCACTCTACTTGTTTGATTTCAGTCATTTTTCAAGCAGCACGGTTCAGCCAGGTGGCTTGCTCTCGCTGTTTGCATGCAGAAATCCACCACCAGCGCTGTATCATATCTCTCACCTCGTCTGTGCAGTCCACAGAGAGCACAGGGTGCACAGTCAGTTTGCATGGCTGTGTAGTTGTACAGAGATGTGAGCATATTGTCTGAGCCTCTGTAGCACCACGAGCTGCCTCTCTCATGTCTCTCCAGTCCTCATTGTTAATGTTGTTTCATGTTATTATTAAATAGCATCACATTATACAGATTAAGGCAATGTTTTTAGATATTTACATCGTGTACATATTTTACATATTATTCAGATTAAAAAGTAAGTATTGTTTCTTGTGTGCCTCACATTATATTCTTGTTCAGAGTGATTGGAGGGAAAACACGTAAACTGTAATTTCTCCATTATGACTTCACAGTATGGTGCATATTAAAGTTAGCTTTGAATATCAATTTATTCATTTGTTTGCCACCAGATTAAGATTGCTCTCCTATGAATCTCCACTGAATATGTGTAAAAACCTCCACCTATGAAGCTTTCACTGACACTGGCCCCACCCTGGAAACAGGTGCAGGTCTGTTATTGTTCGCTCTGCCCTATTGTCACCATAGAGGCCGAACGGGACTGTACCAATTTACTTTCACGTGAGGGGGGAGGTGGTTGTAAAAGAACTTGCATTCATTGGATTAGAAACCTACCTGAGAAACAGGTGTGTGTGTCTCAGCTCTGGTTTGTTCCTGTCAGTGGCAGCCTGAATGGTTTGAAGGCTTTAAATGCAAAAAGAGATGAGATGGTTTGACAGGTTGAGGATCACAGGGATTAAGATTAACATTACAGATTATTTGAAATGGTCTCATCTGTTGTGTTAAAGCTATTCTAACCTAGTTCAGTGGCCTTAAAAAGTTGTCGGACAGCCTCCTTTTTAAGTGTGTGTTTGTGTGCGCCCCCCACTGTCTGCAGTAAAGTAGAGTAGACCATCCACTCACCAGTCACAGAGGAGACGGGGAGGAGTCAGGTCTGCTTGTCACACAGAACTCCCACAGCGTACAAATGATACACACACTTTTAGAAACTCACTTAGCTCACATTATTTGGTACTTGACATACACACATGCAGACTTTGTCAGTCATGTATAAAAGAGAGACCTACGGCACTGTATGCATTATAGACTACTACTGTCCTCTTTGGAGCAAACGCTTTGTTGGATGTGTACTTTACTCTCACATACAGACACACACAGATTAGGTATTGATTCATAGTTTTAAAACACACACACACCCACAAAGACACACAGTACAGGTAGGAGCCATGGCGTTGCACCTGCAGGCTTTGTGGTTTACTGGTTAGCGTTGGTTCAGAGTGGAGGATGGCGCGACTCATGACTGCTGAGGACGAGCCGGAGTGCTCCAACCAGACAGAGCAGGACGAGGAATACGTTTGTCTACCCAGTCATGGAAGCACAGAGCAGGAGGAGGAAGAGGAGGAAGAGGTGGGAGAGGAGTATGTCTGTCTTCCCAGTTGTGGAAGCACAGATCAAGAAAAGGAAGAAGAGATGGATGAAGAGCAACAAGTTCTGTGTGAAGGTAGTCTGTGGTCTTCTTCGTGCTTAAGGGCGTCATATCTGTTGTGCTCTTCTTTACTCTCACTAGTCTGTGCGCTTGCTTGCTGAGACCTATGTAGTGTTTTTTTTTTTCGCTCTTGATTAATTTGTTCTGAAGTTGCCTGGATTCTTAAGGGGGATACTGGATACCTGTGTAATCTTCTAAATGGCATTTTGTCTCATGTGGGCTGCAGCTTCATCCCACAGGTGTGCTCCCTCCTGTTGGTGTTGTCTCTGCTCTCAGCACAGCGTGGTTCACCTGCCTGCTGATTTGACAAGTTCAAATATTGTCACGGCTCTTTATCCCAGCTGTCACTTTGCACAGTGTTGTGTTAAATGCCACCACTCCACTGTACATTTTAATATTTGTCTGAAAATACACAAAGATTCTCACTTGGCTGTGATATGTAGGTTTTTACCTCGTGTTAAATCACTTTTGGGATCTCCTGAATTTTTCATACAATTTTTTTTAAGACAGCTGAAAGACAGAGGGGCTGATGATGATGCAGGAGGATGTGTAC
Organism: Pempheris klunzingeri; assembly: GCF_042242105.1. Lineage (NCBI taxonomy): Eukaryota > Metazoa > Chordata > Actinopteri > Acropomatiformes > Pempheridae > Pempheris > Pempheris klunzingeri. The sequence continues at coordinate 8,878,841 of NC_092019.1, read as the reverse complement.
TTTGAGACATGTGTATATAAAGGACAGAGGACTCTTCTGTGATCTGGTCAGCTGAAAATAAACTGCTAAAGTGGGTTTCTACTACAAAGTATGCATGCACTAAAGAGAAATCTCGACTTCGATCTTTGTAGTATGTGATTATGTGTGACGGACTGCATTTGTCACGTCATAAACATGAGGCATAAACATGTTTTTATAGTGGTAATTAACCCATATCTGGTAGAGATATGGTACTCACATTATATTAGGTTTTAAAAGTGTTTGGGGTATTTATTCAAATAACAAGGGATCCTTTCTGTCAGTTGTCCTGGTGTAGTTTGTTGTCATTGAACCTATGTGTTGTCTGTTGCCAAGTAGCAACAGGGAGGGGGCTGATGGAGCCAGATATCCAGACTCCTGCCTCCATCAGCCCCCCTGCTGCAAAGCGGACAGACAGAAAACCAGGAGTCTGCTAACGGGTTCTCACCGAGCTTTAATTACATTCAAGTCTGAGTCACCATATTTATCTACCAAGACAGAACCCATACAATTTTTTTTTAACCTTTGCTGAGACCTAGATTTGTGCTGGTGAATAAGACCTCTCTCCTTCATCCTCCTGGCCCCATAGAGAAAGAAAGAAGGGCAGAGAGTGAGTGAGCGTGTCTGTCTAAAGTTACCTGCTCTCTGTTTAAAATCACCAAGAAAACATTCAGATCACCTTCCAATATTGAGTTACACCTCCTTTTACATAATCCTGGTTACAGTTGCATTCTCTAACATGTGTACACCTTTCCCTTCACTGCCCATTTATAGCTAAGGTGGATTAATAAAGTAAATCTGGAAGTGAATGTTATAGTTTCCTGGTCTCCTTACCTCACTGAAAAAGCAGGAAATCTTAACATTTTTATTCCTTGCCTAGTTGTACAGAATTGAATTTTATTTTTGGTACAGTTGATAAGTAGCAGTTTGCAGATGATCATGGCCACTTTGTTGTTTCTGTGCTGCCTGGTCTGATACGTTTCACCAACTCTGCCTCCTTCGCAGCCCGCTGTCTTCACACAGCGACATGCAGAAGTGAGGGGAAATGTCCACTGACATTGTCAAGGCTCTCTAATGGCTTATAAGCTTAGTTATTTTCAGTTGTACCTTGTTATTGATCCAACTTGGGTGGAGTGTTTCCATGGGAACAAACCAGCATTGGACATAGACAGTATGGCAGGTAAACAAGCTGCACCTTATGCTATCAAGTGTACAATCTCATTTCAGTTAACGGGTATAAGTGGAGCATTTTTTCTCGTGTGTGTGCGCACGTACACAAGTGTTTCCTGGTTATCATCATGCCGGTTTGTTCCTTTGGTAACTCTGTGCCTTAATACTTCACCCAGGAGAGAAGGGTGTGTGTATGTGTTGTCTGTGTATCTGTATCACACTTGTATATGACAGATTTTTATCATCATCTGAATAAGTGGGAACTAACTCATAAGCCTTTTACGACCAAACTGTGTGGACTATGACTATTGAAGGCTATAATTTGCTTTCAGCCATGCTGCCAGCCTAGCTTCATGGTTGGCAGTGTTGGCTGTGCCACCACTGCTCCAGACTGAACACTCCAACAGCTACTGAATGGATTGCCATGAAATTTGACAATCATGGTCCTCAGAGGATAACTTCTCCTGGTGATTTCTCAGAATTTCCTCTTGTGCCACCTTCGGTTAAAATGAGTGGCTCTGAGTGAATTGTCTTTGAGTAGACACTGTAGTTTCCAGGATGAATTTAGTAATATACTCTCAAAACAGTCATTTCTCCAGTACTTTGATTAATGACCAAATTCTTGCAAAACTAAGGAGTTTTGGAGTAATTTGCTGCATGATTAACTAAGATGGTGAACATGGTAAACCTGCGTCTCTCTAGCACATAATAATAATTTTCAATCCAAAGTTGTTGCTTATTTACTCAAACAAAATACCTCTGTGAAGCTGCTCAGGGTCAAATACACTCAACGTTGTCTAGCTAGAAAAGAAAAAAGCTATTTAATAATGGATGATAATGCTGGGAAATATCCTTAATTAAAGCATGGTCATCTGAGGTCCTGTGTCCATGTTTCCAGCGGCCATACAGCAAACGGCCTGTGATGTGCACAGATATTAAAATTTGTCATTTGCATTGGCCGACTCTGTTTTGCATTCTGGGAGGCCTCTGAGTCAGCTCTGTTGTGAATGTGCCTGATATGACATTTGTCCTTCTAAAGCAGAGTAAAGGATTATTTCTGTGGAAACTGGAATAGTTAAATTATTGTGTTGTAATGGTGTGTATTACATTATCTCACTATGGCCCTGGTACTCCATTACATCTCCAGACAAGGTAACATCACACCTTCTCTTGACAACCGACTCCATGTTAAAAAAAACAAGACTGTTCATGAATAAATGTCCTCATATTCTGAACCATCCACTCCAAGTCACTTTTATCTACACTCATGGGAATGTGACTTCAGGAAAACTCGAATAAATTTCCAATGAACCAAAGACCACAATCAAAGTCAATGCTGGAAAACAGCTGCTGTCAAGGAGAAGAAAGTAGTTTTGTTGCTTTGCCCCAGACAGGGTTTTATTCAGGTATTTGTGATGTCAGCAGACCCTGTTTGTCCTCTGAGGTGAATTATTACTCCAGTCTGGACTGAAAACTGATTAATTTTAAACTTTGCATGAGGACAAAAGGAGTTGATAGTGAACTAATGCAACTGAAATAGCAGTGCTGGGGTGTGGTTGACCACTGAGTCTGCATTCGGTAATTTATCTTTTCTTGGGTAGGTTAATGAGGGGTGTGCGCTCCTTAAGAATATAATATGATTCATGAGCTGAGAGCAGGACAAAAGTGGGAAAGAAAGGAGACAGGTGGAGGAACAGGAACGCACTGCTTATTTTCCAGTCATTGTAACTTTAGCATGACATCTAACAAATAGTATCTTTGGTCAGAAACACTAAGAATCTCATCTCAGTATAATCCTGAGGTGAATAATCTGGAATTACATTTTTAGTACTTTTTTTTATCAGTGATTCCTGCTTTTTAAAAGTTATAACAACTGGGATATGTGGAATAACTTTGTTGCCTACAGACATTGGACATTCCCACATTTTATTCTAAAATACTTTGTAAGCACATGCAACATGTTTTAGTCACCTACCACTGTAGGTGGTGCAGACTGTATTTCAACAAGGAATGCGGTCAGCTCAAATATTGTAAACAAGACCTGAAGTTGCTGTTGTTGTGATACCTGAGATGAATGTTACATGGTTACAAGTTCAGACATGGTTTACTATTGTGATTAATTATTGAGAATATTAACTTAGTTCATTAATTAAGTTTAGGGAATTTTGTACTGTGACTTAAAGACTCTTTTCTTTGTGTCTGTGCAGTACTGTGTGCTGACAGAGTGGGCCAGATGACGAAGACCTACAATGACATTGATGCCGTCACTCGACTACTGGAAGAGGTGAGATCAGTTACAGCAGGGAAAAAAACAGAGGACTGCAGTATATGCAGACTGTGAGGCGTTTGGTCAAATTCTGTGGTCTAACCTTTATGAGGTTCATGGCAAAGGAGGTTTGATGGAACCACATCATAAAGCTAGTTATCATCAGCTGATATTCAAATCTAAGTGATCCACATCCACTGCTCGGTGACACACAATGGACACAATGCCAGGCATGACGTCACTAGTGAGGAGCTCAGTCGGCGCTCTCTGCATAAATATAAACGGTAAAAACAGAATGGTGTTATTTTTAAATGATCCATGAGGTTCAACAGCCAGACAGTGACTGACTGAATGTGGTATTTTAAGATGTCCATCAACAAACGGAACGAACAACCGCAATCTTTGCACCGACTTTCATTACTGTGAAAGGTTTACTTCCTTTGGTTGACAATGCATTAATATTCACTATTCAGAGTTTTGTAACACTAAGCTGGTCCTCCTGATCTAAGTAGGTGTGGACTAGACAGCTGCTTTTGTGTTGCTCAGTAGCACACAGCACCTTAAGGGCAGTGTTATTGATTCACTCAGGGGTGACTGGTAGGCATTTACACAGATTCATAATAAGCTTTTAATTATACTTCTTTGTTGGGAGTTTTCTGGTGCTCCACTGGGTTTTCACTCACAGGGAATTTGTGCTGTTGTGGGCAGTAAAAGGTTGAAGTATTGAGCGTCCTGTTTAAAAGACCATGATTGTCCTTGTTGACTTTATGTTGTGTTTCTGCCCCCCTCAGATCTTTAATTCAACATTTTCCTTCATTCCTAGTGTATTTGAGTCACATAGTCCATCATGTTTTCAACTTTATTCTGCTGCATTTCCCTCACATACTTTATCCTGTGAGGACAACTTTGCACTGTCATTATTTTAAAAGAGTAGTTCAACATTTTGGAACCACATTTCAAGATTACTTTATTTATCATTTTATGCTCAACATAAAAACAATAAATAGTCGATAAATATGCATCAGTGCAATAACTAAACTTGCTTTCTTGCAGAGTTAGAAGGAGAAGATCAGTACCACTCTACCACTCTCACATCTGTCCATTAAATATGTATGAGTGACATCAATGTTCTCATTTCCCTATTTTCCCAAAATGTTAAATTATCCTTTTTAATGTCTGTTCTGTTTTGCTGTTGAAACACTAAACAAAACTTTGTCTCGGTGCAGAAAGAGCGTGACTTGGAGTTAGCAGCTCGCATCGGACAGTCACTGCTGAAGAAAAACAAAGCGCTTAGTGAGAGAAATGAACTGCTGGAGGAGCAAGTAGAGCACATACGAGAGGAGGTACACAGCCAGTGTGTGTGTGTGTGTGTGTGTCTGTGCGTGTGTGTGTGCTTCTGTATTTGGTGGTGATCAAAAATAGCAGTGTTTGGAAAATGTCTTTATAGAGTATGGGCATGCCTTAGAACATGTAAAATTATTATGTTCTCGATCTACATGTCTCCTTCCCTCCGTCCACATACAGGTATCTCAGCTGCGTCATGACTTGTCCATGAAAGATGAGCTGTTACAGTTCTATACGAGTGCTGCTGAGGAAAGTGATGGGGACTCTACCACCTCCACGCCGTACGTCTCCTTTCATTAATCAGCTCTCTTTTTGTCTCCTTGATAAAATAATTTGCGCTGTAGTTATGGATTGACTTTTAAGTTTAATTCAAACATGACATATCATTATAACACTCCCCTCTTAAGCGTTCATGGGCTGTTTGAGGCATTAGAGCGTGTGCCAGTAATACAGATTATTCATTGCCCCTCTAATGCTCTTCATTTTGTAAAATGTGACAGAGAACTAGACTAATAATAATAATAATACAGCTCAGCATTACGGAGACCACCACTAGTACTGCATATAAATGGGCATTTCACACTGGTTTATAGCATAGTAATGGATGATTAAATTACTTACTTATTCACATGTTTATCTGCTTGTGTGTGTTTGTGTGTGTTACAGTGTGCGTCCCAGTGAAAACAATGTGTCAACTCCAACTTTTTTCCCCCTGGACTCCTTACAGAAGAAACTCAAAGATCTGGAGGAAGAAAACAAATCATTGCGATCTGAGGTACACAGACACACACACACACACACACACACACACACACACACACACTTTCCCACTATCCCACTAAAGCTCCTGGAAAAATTTCAGCATAAGTGTTTTTGCTTTGTTTTGTCAGTGAATCTGTGTTTACTACAGAGTTATTACTCTGTACATGAAACTCCATGTAAATATTACTTCCAAAACTGGTAAAACCCTGGTAATAGTGAGCATTATTTAAGTTCAAACCAAGAATAATGATCAAAGTCTAATTTGTCACATTTGTTTGTTGATTTATTTGGACAGTGCACATGAATCAACACTGACATCAAACCATCACTGTAAATGCAGGCATCCCAAAGTCTGTTTAACTTTAACAGTGTTTTTATTTATAACGAAATCCAAGTTGTAGGCTCATTTGCTACATAAGAGGAAAAAATTGGAGTGGGAAGGACGTGCTAAAGACTCTTTTAGGAGAAGTTATTTATTGTAGTGATTCATTATGTGTACACATGTAGCACTGATTAGTAATATTCTTTTTTCTTTTAGGCAAGTCATTTGGAGACAGAAACTATCTCCTATGAGGAGAAAGAACAGCAGCTTGTCAATGACTGTGTCAAAGAACTACGTGAGTATCCGACTCACTGAAGTCACTCTGTGCTCAGTGTTATGTTTGTCACCTACATTTCTCTCTTTCTTTTAAAGCGGTTATTCAGCTTATTCTCACATTTGATGAACAACGTTTGGTGCTTCCAGGTAATGCCAACCTGCAGATCTCCTCTCTGGCTGAAGACCTGTCCAGGAAGACTGAAGATGCCTCCAGACAGCAGGAGGAGATTACACACCTCCTCTCCCAGATAGTAGACCTCCAGAAGAAGGCCAAGCTGGTATGAACCCATTCACATCTCTGTTAAATATCTACTGAATATTTGTCTTATTAAGTGTGCAATGCAATGCAGCAGAGACTGACTGTGCTGAATACAGTGTTTTTCATATCTGCCGTCCTGTTTTGTCTGCCATGTTTGTAGTATGCTGTGGAGAACGAGGAGCTGACTCAGCATTTAGGTGCAGCCAAAGACGCCCAGCGACAACTCACTGCTGAGGTAAAGCAATCCACAACCGGCTGACTGTGGCTTCATCACTGTATTTTCTGCAGTAGTAGCTTCCATCAACAAATATTAATGGTCGAAGTAAAAACTGTACTGCAAAAGTATAAAAAGAGCAGAACCATACATGCATATTTGTTTTTCCTTTAATTTTCTTCCCCCTTTTTTGTCTCTCCTGGTCTTTCTTCTCCCTTCCTTCAGTTGCGAGAGTTACAGGATAAGTATGCAGAGTGTATGGAGATGCTACATGAGGCTCAGGAGGAGCTGAAGAACCTGAGAAATAAAACTCTACCACTCAGCACACCGAGGCGTTTCCACTCTCTGGGTCTGTTCCCACTGGTGAGCTCATATTCATCAACACGTCTGCCAGTATCACAGCATCTCTGTGGTCTCAGTAGCTATAAAAGTCTTTCTGCATCTTCTGCCTTCTTCTCCAGGACTCTCTGGCAGCAGAAATAGAGGGCACCATGAGGAAGGAACTTCAGATGGATGATCCAGATGTAGAAGAACAGAGGTGTCAAGAGGCTCATTTTAAAAGGAAAACATAGATGAAGGGTTGTTAATGATGTGAACTAACTTCACAGTCAAATGTTCATGTGATCATGTTTCTCCAGACTGCACCCAAAGCGAGTGTTCCAGACGGTGAAAAACCTGAACCTGATGCGTCAGCAGCGCTCATCGCCAGCCCCGTCCTCCCTCAACATCCCAGGCTCTAATCAGACATCATGCTTCACCTCGGGGCGCTCCAGCAGGGTGGGCACGCCGCACTCCAACTCCATATATGGGAGCGAGATGGGAAGTGGGATAATCCTGGACAACAGGACTAGCAGCATCCTGGAGAGCTCAGACGATGGGTACGGGACAGTGTCTGTCACTGTAGCTGATTTTCAGTTCTTTTTTTACTTCCTCATTGTCTCCAGTGACTAAGGGGATACCACACACACCACACACCGTCTCTATTTCTTGGTGACCTTGTTGTTTGTTGGTGTGTTTCTATGGTTTATGTTGAGGTTTCTGTTGGAACAAGTCTATGTTTTAGGTTTCAGTCATTAGCTCCTTCCTTTTTTATTATTACACAACACAACAGGGACCAACTGAGATTTAAAATGGAGAGAGAGAGAGAGACATACTGTTTTTTAAAATCCTCACTGAAACCCAACAATGTCATCTACGCCCCTCCCCAGGTCAGAGGACTCCAACAAGCGGCCCCCTGGCACCCCAGGGACCCCGGGCAGCAGGGACCTGGAGGCAGCTCTACGGCGTCTGTCCCTCCGCCGCGACAACTACCTCTCAGAAAAACGCTTCTTTGAGGAGGAGAGGGAGAGGAAGCTGGCTTACCTCGCCAAGGAGGATGAAAAAGGAGGTGAGGGGAGCAGTGGAGGCCCAGGGACACCGACAGAGAGCCTGCTGTCGTTGTGCTCGCATCCCTCCCTTGGAAGCGTCTGGTCGGGGTACTCCTTCACCGCGAGATCCTACCTGCCGGAGAAGCTGCAAATTGTAAAGCCGCTAGAAGGTGATTATTCCTCTCAGAGACACAAGTCCTCTAATCCTCCACATGATGACAAAGAGAGTCAGAATCAGACTGCCTTGCACAATGAAAATGAAAAATATCCAAAACTTCAACAGAATCAAAACCAGACCCTGGAACAAAATTCAAATGGTATATTTCTACATACTCCACAAAATTGCACTGAGATGAGTCAGACCCGATCACAGAACCAAAGTCAAGTCCTTCAAAACCTGCAGCAGAATCAATATCTCATTTTTCATAACCATAGTCCGCCCAAAATCTTTCTCAGTGCCTCACAGGTCCCTCAGACCCTGCAGAGGAGCTCCAGTTTGTTGGAGCTGAGCGCCCTGCAGCGCTCTCAGCTTCACCTCAGAGCGCCACTGGCTTTAGTTTCAGGCCTGCTGGAGGCTTTGGAACAGCAGGAAGGAAGTCTAAATCTCCAACACTCCTTTTACTTCAGACATACGCAGCCACGCTGCTGGTTTGAAATATAGAATACCAGACAGTCCGCTGTGTGCTGCAGGTGTGAACTATATAGTTTGTCAAAAAGCCATTATCACCCCTTACATTTTACATTCATGCTGTATGTCTCTGAAAGCAGATTTGAGAGTATGAACTCTCTGTCCCATCATTAATGCCAGCTTTAGATTATTAGAGATAAAACGTTTCCTTTTACACAAAGTGAGTAAAGGGTTTTTTTTGCAGCAAAGCAGTCTGTATGAGGTATTTGAAATGGTACTTAGTGTATTTCTCAACACAAAAAGCTTTCTTATTCCTTGTTTTTTTTTTAAACAAGGATCTATATCAGCCTTTATTTATTTCTATACTGTATTGGTTGTAGTATTTGTAGATATATTTGTGGAGTTTGTTAATATTTGCTGTCAGATATTCTACATAATGATGCCGTTTTGATACATGGCAAATGATAAGTTACAATTAAATTTTCAGAGGCAGCCTTTTCCCTGAAGATATTTTCTTAAATTGTACATGTGCAATATGTAGCCTTTGAAATATCACTTCAAGAATTATGCCCGCTTGAGAAGGACAAACCTTGTGAAACACTGTTGTCACAGAGGTATTTCCTGTTTTGTGGCACCACCTAGTGTTCAAACTTATGAAATGTTTAATTTCAAGTTTAATGATGGTTGGTGAAGATGTGGAATATAATGTATAACCTCTCTCAGATCTTTGTTTTATCATATTTCTCGTAACCTCAGATTAATGGGCTGACAGTGTTCTGTCTAGATGATTATATTTTTTTATTATAATAAGCCTGACTGTTGTCAGATGGCTATCAGCTTTCCCTGAAAAGGTAATAATATTACAGAAAAGATTAGACTAATATTCAGATTTGACAGTATTTTTACTGTATGAGTCGATAGTGTAGAGACCACAGATTTTACTGCACACTCTACTGTGCACTGTCCATCCCTTTCACTCATCTATTGTTTGCCTTTTTCTTTTCATCGTTTTGGTTTTGTCTTGTCTTTGCACTTTACTTCTTTTTCTGTTCAATTTGTCTGTTTTCCTTGATTTCTTGAATAAAATCGTACTAATTTTCTTCCCTTTTCTCTCATTCTTTCTGTGGTAGTCCTATGAGTTTGTGTACTGACATCTCTCAAAAGGACCGTCATGAGAAAACAACCATTCACTGGACTTGAAATGAGACCAGTTTACAGGAAAGAAAGACGTTGCCTAATTAAGCATGTCCTTTACAGTCAGTGTAGAGGCAGCATGAAGAAATACTGTAACAATCTAAGAATATGCCTTTGCCTGTCCGTCCTGTCTGTGTGAGCACACACACATGTGCCAAGGATTGTGTGACTGTGTCCTCTCGGGTGTGTGTGGGTGTCTGTCCTCTGTCTGCTTGCCTGTTATATACAGTTTAATGTCTGCCAGTAAACAGCTGAAGTATGGTCTGATCTATTTTTACACATTTAAACATAGAATTGACATTTAGTAAAGACATATGTCAGTACGTCTACACACAGTGCAGTGCTCTGTCTTGGATGCAGCATGTACACAATATAATAAAATGTAAAGCTTATAGCTGTTAGCTGAGACGTCCTCCTGTGAAGCTGATATGATTTGGGTTAGAGAGCAGTATTACGTTCAATGATACTGGCCTGTGACAGTGTACAGTATTGAGCCTGTGGTCTCTTCCTCAAATTTTAAGTGACACATAGTACCTAAAATTGTAGATATAATTTTAACCTAAGACAACAGTTTAGAAGAGTCAAAGTTAATAGCTACATCTTCCATGTGTCACCAACACTGCCCTTAAAGTCACAATGGAAAGACATTTTAAAAGCATTTGTGACATAGAGCAGCTTAAGATGTATTTAGATATCATGAGTGTTTCTCTGATTTGTTTTTTTTGCAGGCTCTGCTACTCTCCATGCATGGCAGCAGTTGGCTCAACCCCACATGGGAGCTCTGTTGGATCATCGGCCTGGTGTGGTCACAAAGGGCTTTCGCAGTTTAGCGCACGAGCAGGAGCAGGAAGACAGCTGGCAACTGGACCAACCAGAGGAGGATGAAGTTTCATGTGACTCGCTGACCGGCTTGTCAGGAGAGAGCTCTGCTGCCATGGATCTGCCGCGCTCTACCTCTTCTCCGTCTGTCTGCTGCAACAAAAATGGAGACGTCGATGACAACAGCCAATCAGAAACGCTGCACGAAGAAAAGTGCAGGGCAAGAGAAGCGATTCAAGTAAAAGATGGACATGATGCAAACATGCCTCTTTCCTTCTCCTGCCCCTCCCCTTCTTCGTCTCCTCTCCCCTCTTCTTCCAAGATGAACGGGCACGTGGACTTCAAGGAGCTCCAGGCCTTACAGCCCGCCACAGTGGACCGTATGCCCGGTGAGGGAGCACTTAGCTGAGATCACTGCACTGCATCCACCCTCCCTTGTAACCCTGGAGCAGGGGGATAAAGGGCAGGGGGGGTGAAGAGGAGGGGGTGGGAGGGTGAGGGATTGGGGAAGGCATTCACTGGACATCTCACAACCTCAATGCAACATCCCAACCTGCACGATAACGCTCATGTCCACACACCTGCACACCCACCCGTCCCAGCGGCAGTCCTTGTGTGAGCAGCCATCGAATCCCATCAAAACAGAGTATATGTTTTTTTTGTTCATTAATTGACTTCAGTTTACATCTTCATAACTTTCCTACTCAGTTCATATCTTTTGCCACTCCAGCCCTTTGCTTTATTTCAACCAGTCACACATTTCAACCTATCCTCTTCAACAAATCATATGACATCTATAACTTTCTTTTGCAATTCTCAATCTCAAGTGTGACCTGCAGAATTTCTTCATTTTTTGGTTAAATTCATAGAAATTTAATTCTGAAAATATTATGGCACTGTTAGTATTTATGTAATTTATTTCTAGCAGTCAACACTCACTAAAACACCAGCGTGCTACACAAACACGCAGGCAGAAACATCACGGGTTGGCTCTAGGATGTGGGCACGTACATGTATATCAGGTGTTATTAGTGCAGCTGTCGCATGAAGTCACATGAACACATAACACCCACTTATTTATGGATCGCGGACATAAAGCATATCCAAGTGATAACATGTTTAGATGGTCGCAGATGTTGGCACAGAACAAAGGACACACAAGATAAACACAGTAAAATCCTGAAATCCAAACTTACTTACTTCTCAATGACATTTTTACTTCAGCCATCAAATTGTCCTTCTTGTACTTTGGTGTATTATTAACAATGTAATTAGAAACCTTTGACCCTAACCCATAAAAAGAACCTGGCTTGAGCCCCACTAGTTTTTAACAGCAGGATGTATGACATAAGACTGTTCAACAACATGCACAAGAATGCACACGGCCCCTGGTATTATAGCTAACAGCTACGTAATGAGGAACATATCAATTAAAGATATTGTACATATGATGCAGCTTCTCTTGTTCTGCCCTGAGGTTTACCGGCAGCAATCCCATTCTTCTAAATACCAACACAGGTCTGAGGGGGTGCATTTGAAACACAGAATAGTTTTACTTCTACACCTGCAGTTTGTTCTCGAATTTAGTTGTCAAACCACTTTACCAAGCAGAACCGGCACAATCAAACTGACATGAGAAGTTTCTTCACAGAAAAGTTTTTAAAATCAGGAAGTTAAGTTAATTTGCAGTGTTAGATAATTTTAAAGCAACACGCATAACACTTCACATTGGTATGTGAATTATACACATGTTCTGCCAAATGTCTAAACAGGTAAAAAAAAACTTTGAGCAAAAAGTATCTTTACTACATTATTTAGTGAGAAAAATAAAAGTGTGGTGGTCACTTATATCAGGAGTAAGTTAGTAAAGTAAGTACTAAGTAAGTTTACAATTATTTATAACCAAGACCAAAACATATGTATACTTTCAAATAATGAAAGTGAATGTGTATATTTGACTTTATATTCAGTACATCCCTTTCATGACTGAAGTGAATTTGATGAGATGATCTGTCTCCTGGATTTACCACGCTGTTTCTGTTTCTTTTGGAGGCTCTGGATGGGTGCACACACAATCATCACTTCACTGTCTTTCTAATGTATGCTGCTGCTTTTGCTTGGGGCTTATACTACGGTCGTGTCCTATTTTTTCTCCACTTCGTTGCTTACAGTGTTTCTGCAGTGTTGTTTGGTACCCTTTGTCTCAGTACTTACAGCCTTTCTCCTCTGTTATTTTCCCCTCCTCTCCTTTCCTTCAGTCAATTTCCCAGGAAAGTGTATGTCCCATACTAGCTCTACATACACCTTCACCACCTGCAGGATTCTCCATCCCTCTGATCAGCTGACCTCTGTGTCCTCAAGGTAAACGTCTTAAAATCCTGACTGTTACTGCTGTACTATATTCAGTTTTAAAATGTTTATCTGTAGAAATGCTGTTTAGTCAAGTTTATTTGTCCTTCGTGTGTACAATTGTACTATTATGAAGATATGATGGCAGATGGAGTCATTTTTCTACCTGCATTCCATTTTTGTGTTAAATTGTTACCAAATGGCACATTGTGAGGAGACAGCTGCTGGCAAGTCTGCTGTCAACAGGAGGCCTTACATTAAAAAAAACTACACACAGCTTGAACAAAGTCTCCACTGTGCACTTTAAATCAAATAGCTGCTTCTCAGCCAAGGTAGAAACGCTGTTGTTCCCCTCCATTAGATTTTGAGGCAGGGCTACTTTGATGCCACAGCACCTGTCTGACTCCATACTCTCTATCTCCCTGCTGTCTGATCGGCCTTGGCAGGTCATGTGATGAGGAAGATGAAGTGGAGTTGTATCATATGGTTGTCATGGCCGGAGTAGAGCAGACCCATTGAGTGCACCCACTGGGGGTGCACATGGGTGAGGCAATGCATGGGAGTGCATTCCTAAAGACTGTGGGTTTGTGTGAGCCAGAATAACATCAGCAGTTTGGCCTAACTTCCCAGATAGTCACAGCACTGTGGGCCTACATTTAGTTTACCTCTAATGTTCCCTGTCAACATGTTCCTAACTAACAATCCAGTTTATGGCCCAACATTGTGACTCAAATCACTGATCAAAATTTAAGTGCAAAAGGTCCACTTCTTAGCTTTTAAACATCTTCGTTCAGCGAAAGAAACTGTCTGAGGTGTCATCAAGTCACCTCAATCTGATTCTTCAGTCAGTTGACAACAAGGGGTCGTATATGTAGAGAAACTGTAACCCACATCTATATTCAAGGCATTGAATGCCAGGGATTCAACAATTACAAGAAAGCCATTCAACACTCAACACTGTAACCAAAAGACTGGATTCGTAAACCCCCACGTAGATCCCGGCAAACTCAAAACTGTTCACAGGATTTGCTGGGAGGAGATCCTTTATATCTGCCGACAAAGGTCCGCTTTAAATCAAGAGAGTTAGATATCCTCCTTCTATATGAGCACTTTGCTCACATGACCCAAGGACCAGATAAAAGTCATGACACCTGAGTCGGCTCCATTTGCTGAATGAGGATTAGTAAATGGACTTTTGTGCTTAGTTCCTTTTCACTGTGTTGCTACTTATATCAGGGTTCTAATAATTAACTTACTGTGTTGTAAATAATGTAAAATGTGTCTGTAAGCTGTGGTGCTCTTGACTGTCGCTTTCATTTAGAACATGCTGAGTTATTTGTTACCTAAATAAATGGTTATGGTGTGGTTATTATACTAAGGTTATGTTTTAGGATGGCTCATGTAATTTTAATTCTTGTAACTCAAAGTACTAGTACTGATAATTAATAACTCATGTCCTCTCATTTCTGTCTCCTGTTCCTCCTCTTTCTTCTAACCTCCTTCACCCATCTCTCCACCCCCTTCTCTCCCCCCTTACTCTTCCATCTCCAGCTCAGCTCTAGCCTCATGTCAGAGCAGCGCTGGCATTGGCACAACAACCCCAATCTCCTCTCCTATACCTTTCTCTGCCCCACATACACCTTCTTACACCCCCTGCTGCACCCCACGCCGCCTGTCCCTGTCCCTGTCATTAGCAGAGTCCTCAACCAACCTTCGGGACTCCACCAAGACCACCAGCACCTCTCTGGGCCTAGTGCACCTCCTGCTGGAGCATGGGATCTCTGCCTCAGTGTATAACCCCTGCAGCTGGGACCGAGGGTTGGCTTCCAGCGGAGCCTCAACACCCCTGGGAGGAGCCCAAGCACAGAGGAGCAGCGACGCACCAGGGGAGACCGAACACAGACGAGTGGGGAAACGCCCAGACACCCTCCTCCTCCAGCCCTCCACCCCGCCCAACTCCCCGCGCTCCAAATCTGCCTCCTCTACAAGCACCTGCCCAGTTTTTCAGTTCAGCCCTTGCAATGATGTCCCTCCATTTTATGACGCCTTCCTTGCCTCTAAGCCTGCTCGCACTATTCTGAGGGAAGTGCTGGGCGAGGCAGAGAAGGAGCAAGAGGGGCAATCAGATGACGACAGCCAAACAGAGATGCTGAAGCTGCGACTTGTGGACAAACTGAAATGTTTCCGCACCCTCCCCCCTCGTGCTGCCTCTGTTTCTACTGGGAGTGCTCTGTTAGCCCCTTTTGGCTCTACTGGACTGGGGAACAGTGCACTGGGTGGGGGGCTTCCAGGTTTGAATGCAGGGCTGAGGAGGAATCGAAGCTATCCAGCCATGGTGGGGGCCAGCATGGCTATGAAAGACCCAGGAGGCCCCCCCAGTACAGAGATACTCATACCACATACGATGCAAACTCCACATACCCAACAAGCAGTGAACACACAGGAAATGGGCAAAATGCAAACAAAACACACACTGGTCCCAAAGGCCACACACATACCACAGACACTACATGCACTGGAAACAGTCACACCAAACACGATAATACAGAGACACACCAGGCCAAACTACGGACTGTGGGATTCAACAAGCAATGACCAACACAGTGACGATGAGACTGGGACATAATGGGAGATGATCAGTGTATTAGCCCATATTACAACACATGCAACTAACATATACAGCATAATTACACATGTGCACACATTCAAATTCATTTACAAAACCAAATACCCAACAAAACTATAAAGAAAAAAAAACATCCTTCAGCTATGGAGTATCCCCAGATCCAACAGCTACAGACTCGACTAAACAATAAGTGATTTAGATAAATAATCATCAGTAAGCAGAAAGACATGGTGGTGAATAAACCAGTAGTGGCTGACACTGTTACACTGTGTTATACTCATATACTGTCAGACCACACTAATGATGATGGATTATGTTGCCTTCCTCTGCGCCCATTGTAACTGTATATTGTATACACTGTTTATGCAATATACTGTCATATATAGTATGATATTAAAGTCCCAATCTGGTTAAAGTGTGCAGGGCTTTCCCACAGTCCTCCTTTAGTTTAGTCCTTAATTTTCCTTCTCAACCTGAGTGAGTGCACTAAAAAGGCAACAAATGAATTTTAAATGTACCTTACTGGCCCGAATGTAGCATTGTTATTTTTTCTGAGTGCTTTGTCGGAAGTCTTTTGTAGCTTTTATGTCACTAGGCTGGCAAGTTTGTACTGTGATACTGCAGCACAATAATCTCCATTTTCCCCATTAACGACCATGATGTATATGAAATTCATATTAAAACCGTTGCCAGGACGCACAGCAAACAAGGTCTTAGGCTTTTAAATGAAATCTTTAATATTTGTAAAAACTTAACCAGAGTGCACAGACAGACTACCATTTTATGTGTTTGTTTCTTTCCCATTGTGAAAAATCCAGCCACTGTAAAATCAGGTTGCTTGTGCAGAACAGGGCTGTCCTATTACCAGAGCTTTTGTTCAGATGAAAATCTCCAAAAAAAATTATGATCCACTTTTTGCTTATTTTGGCATCTCAATGTGTGATTATATATTTTCTTACCGCTGTGGCAACACATTCATTGTGGTTCATTTATCTCCCATGTTGATTCAAAATGCAAAATGTAGTCATCTTACATTCGGGCCACTATGGTATTCTTAAGCCTTTAATTGTTTGTGTCTGCATTGAATTGCACTGGAGTTAAATGGAAGTTATAATATTGGCACTAGAGATTATTTTCTACCAGAAACTTTTTGTGTCCTCTCTGTATGTATGTAATGTGTATTTTTGACAAATAATCCAGATTGTGGCTTTAATGAGTCATCTTGCTGTGATCTTCTTATGTGCCTAAAAAACAGCGAACATACTGTATCTCATTGGAGTGCATTTGTTTTATTTGACTATAATTTTTATGCAGAGTAAATGAGAATAACTGTGCAAATTGATGAATTTGCATCTGAACCTGCTGAGGGTCCTCACACATGCTCATTTGTGTCCGTGTCCATTTTTGGCTCTTTGTTTTCGCCTCCTAATGAGTTTGAGTGAAGCATCCCCCTCATTTATAACCAACAGGGACATCCAGCTATACTGACACCTGTTAAAGCACTGTGACCACAGAAAACCAGAGGCAGACCTGACAACACACTGCTTGTTTTGTTTGTTTGTTTGTTTTTAAACAAAAAGACCTCCAGTCTTCCCATGATCTAGTCACAGCTTGAGGAGGATGACAAAAGTGGTTCGATTTGAACCAATCGTGACTGAGGCATGACATCCAAATCCAACAAAATGCAGACAGGAGCTGTAACATCACAAAGTAAAGTCTGTCGAAGGCACTGCTGTACCGCACGCTTTCACTCAGAACCAAAGTTACACCCAAACAAAGAGTGGATGGGACCACAACAACACAGAACTTAAGCATGGCTGTTTGCCAAACAGACTATTACAACAGGTTCACTTTGTTCCACATTGCCGTTGTAAACCTGGATCACATGCATACATAATGACGCCATTTAATTTATTTTGTCAAAGTCAAACAAGTGTGTGGGTGAAAAAAATAGCAATATTAGGCATTATAAAACTTGTGACTGAATGTAACTGTAAAGGGAGTAACTTGAAATATCCAAAATGTTGCTTTTAACGGCAAGAGACTGAGCTTTTATTTAGTTTGTTGTTGAAGGGACGTTTTTGGTATCACTGACCCAGTTTCAGTGTCCATCCTCAGGAACGGCCATCAGACAACGTGTATACTTAGATTTACACTTAGAATAAAGACTGAAGGCGGACATTAGGACTGGGTCACTGACTGCTTGTCAGAGTTTGAATGAATGGACAAAGTGTCTGGCTGGGATGCTGGCAGTGATTTGGTGAAATCCTTAATGATTAAGGGGTTAAACTAACAATGTTATTGAGTGGGAGATTAATAATCATTGAATATATTAATTATTTTGATAGAAACACGCATGTAACTGAATGTCCATTGTACATGTTTCAGTAAAGGACTTTTGCAGATTGTATTTATATTTTGAACTGTCACACTGATATTTTAAATGATTAATATTTTTCTGGCCTTATAGAAACATTTCCTTTCAAAATAATGGGTGCAGGTAGCTGTCTACAAGCTTATAATCTATTGATGCTGCCCATTACTTCATAACAGCTGCACATTTGGGAGGAAAAAAAAACAAACAATCAGACCACAATCTACAGTATTAATGAACGATACCAAGTGCTGAGACAAAGCAACAATGAGTTGGTGTGTGTGTTTGTGTGCTTGTTTTTGTGTGTGTCAGCATAATCATCTGAATGTAAGTTATTACAAACAGTAATCCTGCTGTAGGGCCATATATTTGTGTACAGTACGTTGATTTATCGTTATCAGTTTGTGTTAACCTCAGATGGTGGAACTGTTATTACATTGTAAATGTATGCAACACATATAGTCATGCTAACTTTTTTTTTTTAAAGGAAAACTGTAACAGTAGAACAAAAATAGGGAATTAAGTTGTTTATTTTTAGTAAAGAGGGAAAGAAACTTTTCTGTTCAGGGACTGAAGTGTTCTATTCTACAGAACAGACCGTACTGTCAATAAAAGATAAATAAATGAAGACTGACTTGTTTGCCTTATTTAGCCCAACAGACCATTAAGTCCCCATAAGTCACTCCTGGAGACAGGGCTGGGTGATAATACTGGAAATCAGCATTAATGAGAGCATTTTTCATTTTTCATTTTATTTTTCATTCACAATACTGGCACCAGGGCTGACTGTTGGAGCTTACAGTCAACTATGCAGTGTCCAAGCCAAGCCCTCATCCTCCTTTGGCTACAAATAAGGAGGAACATCTATCACAGAGTAGCCAACACGGAAAATGTCACAAATCCACAAACAAATCAATGATAATTGCTAACTGAGATGCACCAGGGCCCAGGCTCTATGCTGCATGTCCTCCCCTCTCTCCCCAGTCTTTCCTGTCAATCTCCACTGTGCACTATCAATTACAGCAACAAGTGGCACAAACAGAAAAAAAAAGAAGGATAATTGAGAGCTGAAAAAAAGATGTTGCGTGCTGTGTAATACAAATGTTAATCTGTGCTGATGGTCCAAGACCAGCATTTACAACCGAATGCATCGTAATAACCTACCAGGTCAGTGAAGACCAAACAACTGATTTACTCGTTGTCCATCATATTTGTGTGATGTTGCTTACACTATGTTCAAATGATTTGTCATGGTTTGTTTGTCCCCACGCCATCAGCTGATCTGAGTACAAATGCTGGAACACAACACTAGTGCACACAAAGCATAATTTGTACACAGATTCCCTTCATGCCATTTATCTCACAATTGATTTTAATGCAGCTCATTCGTAACCTGCGGCGATCAGTCTCTCCACTGTTAACATTTAATCTTGATCACGGCACGTAGTGGCTGCACCAGCTGCAAGTACAATCTATTCTCTTATTGTCTGATCTTAAAACACTAACTGCAGTACAAATACCCCCTCGCTCATCTTAATTTCCTTATCCATAAATCTTTACTTTTACTGCTGCAGTTGTAGTTAATGAAACCTCAGTTCATAAACCTAATGCTGTGTACTGATGTGGTTGTTAGTTCCTGTGAATGGCACACAAAGTTAGAGTGCAGACAGTAACTTGTTTGGCTCTGGTCACTCCAGTTACAGCTTTATTCCACAGGGAGGCGATGTGTCTCAGAGAGCAGACCTGACAGCTGGTGTAAACACAAACCACGGCCAACTCTAAGCCTGGAAAAGAAAGCAAACCAGTACTCAGAGATCATGAAACGCACCCAGTGTTGGTCTAGCAAACCGATATGTGCCCATCCCGGCCTCAGACTGAAGCTCAGCAGATCTTTCTCCTGTGCTTCTCCTCCATCCTGACTCTCCTACAGGATGTCTCTGTGAAGACGAGCTGAAACAACACCACACTGACCGCACTGCTACTCTCTTTCTGTTCAGTTCTAAACTAATTATAACTAGAGATCACAGCAGCTGCAGGGCAAAATCGGTGTGTATGCTGCAATAGAGGAGACTGCGTGGGAGAAGTGAGTTTGGCAAAACAGGTGAACTGTGCCAGATTTCTTCAACATGAATAAGCATCCTAACATTAACAGACACATTCAAGTAAAGGTTTAATGAGCATTCTCCTTACATAATATTTCTTTAAAAGGATTTATAGAAGGATGGTCATTATTAACGGATGTTTAAATAAAATACGTTGGTAAGTGGAGACTATGTGAGATGATAGTTTCTGTTGTCAGTTATAATAAAGATTAAACAGTATCTACATTTCGCTGGATCAGTGGTTGGGAATGGCTGATTGAAACTGGGATACAGTGATCACCCTAACTCGGACCCATGAGTGTCTTTTAAGAACTGGATACTGGGCTGCCGTTCTGCCTGCCAGCTGGGATTGGCTCCAGTCCCCCTGCGACCCTGGCAGATAAGCGGTACAGATAATCTTACTAAAACTTTTCCAAAGCCCAGAACAGTCATTTTTTTTCACTGAATAACGTCACAGCTGTGGTACAAGTCATTCACCAGCCCAGCTGCACCACAGGCATGATGGAATGAACACTACTGCGCATATTTAATGGGCCACATATCTCTGAGACTAACCTGAAAGCTAGAAACGTTTGGTGTATGCACCAGGTGAACAATTCTTATTGGAGTTCTGTGACTGCATCTTGCACAGTTTTGATGCTATCACATAGACAGACAGACATATAAACACCTGGTGAAGTACTCAAAACCACTTCTGTGGTAATCCTCGCTACAATAAGTGTTTCCAGGACCACATTTTGCTATGACGACACACAAATACACGCAGTAAAATCATTCACGGCCACATGCTGTCATGGCTGGCGATGCAAATGATGCAAAGTATGTTCATTTGTAGGTTGGTGTTGTAAACGTGTCTATACTTTGTTATCTACTTGTGTATCTTACGGTTTTTGAAAACCAGAAGGAGATCTGACTGTCCATTAAAATTATGTATCAAAGAAGCCACCGTGTCCTTTTTCTTAGCCGTCTTGTCTCTGCTCTATATCTAAATGATGGAGAAGTGAAGAGAGGGGACAGATGGATACAGGCAGCAGTGGATGGTCCTGAAATGTTTTTTGATGCTTGGTGGAGGACTATAGCAGGTGTGCGTGAAGCCACGGGGGAAATGAGAACATTCTGCACAGTTGAGTCAGTCAGGACAGAAAAGTAAAGACAAGCAGGAAGGAGGAGACGATAGAGGAAAAAACTTTCCTCCGTCTGGTATGTCGTGGTCAGGTTGTCTAGTGATGCTATTTTTTAATATTGGTCAGTCTGTTATTTCTCGTCATCTGTGGAGGAAGGTGATCAGATGGAGCAACAAGAACACAGCAGACTTTGAGATCAAAGCTCCCCTGAGTGAATGCAGTTTTGAAGCGCATTGCGACTGCAAACTAAGTGAAGAGAGAAGACATACCAGCAGAATACCTACTATGAACTGATTCATAGATATGAGTCCTGAGGTAAAGGAAGTCTCTCCACGCGGCTCTTCAGCTGCTGTGCATACTTCAAAGCCAAGATTACTCAAGAGACCCTTGGGCACGGCGTAATAAACAGTAGCTCGGGAAGAAAGTCCACTCCTGGATGTGTGATCATGTCCTCAAGAAGTGAAGCGTGAAGGGCTACAGAGCCAACATCCTTCAGCAATGATCCTCTACAACGCTGCAAAAATGGTTTTCCAGATACAAGAACTTTTTTGAAAAACTCAGTTTCTTAAATGAAACCCTTGTGTTTGTGTTATTCTGTGGAAAGGACACTAGTCAGTTGGTTTACTCCAAATGAAGATAGGCCTATAATAAACCAAACCAAAGAGTGATGAGGCCATGATGTAGGAGACATTTACTGATGTAGGAGACATTTATTGAATTGAAAGTCTTGATGACAGCGTAAATATTTACTTTTAAAGATCCTTTTACTTTAACGAACGTTAAACATTGCAGTTTAGCATGCTAACATGCTAAACTGCAATGGGGAACAGGTTAGCATTGTCATTGTAAGAATGTTTAGCATGCTGATATTAGCATTTAGCTTAAAGCGCCACTCTGACAATCCTCACAGAATTATGGCTGAAGATGACGCTGCTGTTTGTTTTGCATTTATCTGCACCAAAGAAGCTAAAAGCAAGAGCAGAATACATTGCAGGTAGGAGACATCTCACTGTTGTTTTTGTGGGACACTGCAACTGTAGTTGTCATAGTTTTGACTTTTTAACCAAAAGACACAGCACTTGCTTTACTGTGTCACATGTCTATAGGATACTATAGCATTTCTGTGTCTGCTCTGCTCTTTTCATGCATTACACCTCCATGTTAATTCAGCAGCGTGGAAACTGCTTTATTTCATACCTGAACTGACCTCCTCCAAAGTCCCTAAATAAGATTTTGTCCAATTCACCAATTCCCGGTGAATCCGCTCCACATTGAATTGTGCTTTATTTGTCTCTGACTTCAGTCGTCTCATGGTGGCTCAGAACTGTGAAACGAGTTCTGCCTTTGGAGATTCAGCTGATCGATTTTCATGGTCACTCACACCCACCCACACACACACCCACCCACACGAGCAGACAGAGGCCAGCTGTGGGGTTTAAAGTGCAGCCATTAGGGGTTTTCTGGTCCAGTGTAAACAAATGATACACATGTTCTCTGGACAACCGGAAGTAATAAATCTGTGAGTGAATATTTGAGATGCAGTGTTTCTTTGGGTGATAATGCTTCAGAGAAAGTGGATTGTTTATTCATACATGTAACTGTGTAACTGGGAATGAATAACAGCACAATAGATAACTCCATCATTGCCAGTTTGTCTCTGGGTGCTGCTGCATTTATCAAAATATGATTAAATGATCACTGAATAACCATTATGTGGCCTGACTGTCTATTCTGTTGGAAATTGCAAAACGATCAATTTTCAACTTGGCCAACTTTAATTGTTGGCTTCATTCAATTTCTTACATTTGTATTTAACCAATCAATCAATCTTTATTTATATAGCACCAATTCATAACAAGTGTTATCTTAAGAAGCTTTCCATAAAAAGCAGGTCTAGACCAAACTCTTAAATTAAGAGAGAGACCCAACGATTCAAGAATTCAAAATTAAAGATTCAATAATCCCCACATGAGCAGCATCAGGTATTAGGCAACAGTGGCAGGAAACACTCCCCTTTAAACCCCCTTTATTGCTATGTGTGTCTTCCTGCAGAGATAGCCAGCTTTGCACACAAATGAATTCTCTGCTGTGGAGCTCCTAAACTAACAGCTTGAGTATTAGATCGTCCAAGTTTTCCCCCCCTCCCTGCTACTTCAAAAGAAAACACAGAAACATGGTAATCTCTGCACAGCCTGACTAAATGTTTATCACTGAGTTTGGGTACTTGCAGTCTGACTCACTCTGTGATGACAACACAGATAGGAAAGAGTTTGAGAATGTTCATTTTTACACGTCTGTAGTAAGTTTAGTTTAAAAATATATCACTAGTTTACTTTCATGGTACTTTTACTGTGCTGGACTAGAGGGTCAGCATCGCTGCTTTTTGCGCCAGCTGTCTAATCCATTCACCAAGCATGCATCCACACATCACAGTAATGAGGCCTCATGTTAATCAGCCTCGGTCAGAGCCCCTACCTCATTCATATTTATATTGGCATAGTATAGACATGAATCTTTTATATTTCTCTTTCTGCAAGTTTATTGC
Organism: Pempheris klunzingeri; assembly: GCF_042242105.1. NCBI lineage: Eukaryota > Metazoa > Chordata > Actinopteri > Acropomatiformes > Pempheridae > Pempheris > Pempheris klunzingeri. The sequence continues at coordinate 8,855,082 of NC_092019.1, read as the reverse complement.
AGAAATCTTTCAGCTCGAAGAAGTATATTTTTCATGAGTTGTTGATTTCCCCTTTGACAGCCATTTATTATGAATTCTCTGCAGTACATTAGCAATGATTTAGTTTGGCTGATGAAGCATCTGTAATGTACAGCAGACCATGGGTTATCCCAAACATTATACCTGTCATTATCCAGCCATTTACTACAGCTGGATAACAACCAACTGAAAGAAATACCCGAACTATAATATAATCTATAATTAGTAAAATGATTGAAAATGAATATATATAAATAAGTGAAACAGTATGATGACGATTTAACTGGAATATAATCATACAATTGGTTTGTACGTTTTGGTGTTGAAAAGTTACCATGAGTTAATATTTGTCGTACCTACTGAACAGATTGATTAAGATGGCAGTTACACATTTATAGCATTAACGTGTCATTTTAGGCGAACAGCAGCCACTGTGGCCACAACTGACAATGATGCTATGACAGTAGATGCTAAAACAATAGCACAACAGTGCGACAAGGAGTGAAGAGTCCGAGAGTCAGTGAAATGACTCAGTAAGAATGGTCACACAACAAGTAACAAGACCAAGTAAGGCACTCCAGAGTGTTTTCTCCTTTCAAAAGTTTAAACGGAACATTTTGAGTGCTTCTCAGGCCTGGCAACAATTACAGATTCATTGATTTGTATAGTGTATATATACACAAACAATACAACCTACAATATTCATCCTGTTATACCATCACTTACAGTCCACTGTATCACAGCACCACTGTGAGAGCACATTAGCTAAGCTCCTGACTGTATGCATCAGTTTTGTTTTTTCAATTGAAATCAGCTCTATTAAAATGTGCACCGTGGCTACCCATGTGCAGTCTGGCTTTAGTTGTGTTACTGTGTAAATGTATAAATGTCATATTAATATCCTGCATATATTCCCCTCAAGGCATTTCAAACCATGACACCGATCTTTGTGACACATAATCAAGATAACTCTCCCGCAGTTTACTCATGTTTTACAACAGAAACTGTGACCTTGATTTATGTATCAGTTGGCTTCTAGATGCTACTGTAGGTGCACACCATCATTCCTGGTGTGTCAGTACAGTCAGGAGCTGCAAATAGCAAACCCCCAAAAAAGCGCTACAGGGATACCCTGAAAGCCCTCTTGAAGAACTTTGGATTTGACCTAAAAAGTTGGGATCTCATGGCTCAAGACCGACCTGCCTGGAAAAGAAAAGTCCAGGAAGGTGCAGTTTTCTGTACGCTCTTGTGCCATGTTCAAGAGGCAGCAGCGTAAATCTGCCAAGAAAGGACTTGTGGATGCCCCTCAGAGCTCTGCATCTTCTCCCACCTGTCTAGTGTGCCGCAGACTGGTGTGTTCAGCCATCCGCTCCCTCACCGTAACCCAACAAAATAAGATGTGCCATGGTATCAGTGGCTCATTGTGGAGCCAAAACATAAGCCATTATCAAAAATACCGGTGCATCTTAGAGAGCATTTGTCACACTTTTATGTAATCACTGTGATACTGTGATTGTCTGACACAAGATGAGCACAAGATAACCATCTTCAATTTATCCATTAGCAGCGTGTCCTGAAGGAACAACAACAATGCGAGTTAATGTCTTCCTCTGCTGTGGCCTCTAGGTGTGAAATGTGTGAGGCAGGTCTCCCCCCTCGTCTCCTCCTCCCCTGCTCCAATCATTACAGTTTCATTGTGATATTTACATCAGATAATTGGAATTTGCCAGACGGCAAATTGAATCACGTCAAATGAAGTAGAATTGCATTTCACCGAGTCGTCCTCGGAAACATTATCTGAGATCAGATGACATCAGCCTTCTTTGTGGCAGCTTCTAAAAACCTGACAATAATTTAAATGACAACTGAATAACACCTAAAATATAAGCACAACATTTGTGCCATGTTTGAGCTTTTCTCCTCCTCTACAGAGTGGTATAATTAAATTATACATGACTGAAAAGAATTAGAAGAATTTCTATTCACCTTTTAAATTCTGGTAAATTAACCTGAATGTTAACTGCATAGAAATGAATAATACAGAGAGAACACCTTCTGATATAATCTGCTGCAGAAAAATGCTCAGAAATTAGAATTTTCTTTTTTTTTTCATGTGCTGAAAAAGAACTTTAGCGTAGAATTCATCATTTATCACTTCCATGAATATAAAACTTGTTTTCTGTGCTCATCCATAGCAAACAATGCATAAAATCCCATTTATAAACTACATTTTTCAGGTAGAGAATCAAATGAAAATGTACATAATTGAAATGAAATTATAAATATTTCATCGTCCTATAATTTAAAGGTCCAATGTGTAGGGTTTAGGATGATATATTAGCAATAGCAGAATAAAGTATTCATAACTTTGGTTTCAATAATGTATAAACACCTTAAAGTAAGAGTCACTGTGTTTTCATTACCTTAGAATGAACCCTTCATACCTACAGTAGCCCAGAGCGGACAAACCATCAGCCTTTTTACGTTGAAGTGGCAGCTTGACGAAGAAAAAGAAAGAAGAGGAATTGCATTTTGTGTTGTGACGAATGGAGGATCGTACTTATTATTTAGCACAAAAAAAGCAAAGGAGCATTGTTATGAGAATTGCCAGACAGTCTGGCAATTCTCATAACAAGCATGATTCCTTCAGCCGCAGTAGCTGGAAAAGCGAGGGGTGAGGAGAGGGGTATTCAGTTAGTGGCAATCAGTCTGTGCACTTTATAGTTGAAACAATTAATTGATTAGTTGATCGACAAAAAAAATCAAGCATTTTGCTAATCTGCATTTTGTTAAAGTAATTTAAGCAAAAATTAATTGGTTCATGGTCTGCAAATGTAATGATTTTTATGATATTTCTCTTTGTCTTATAGGACAGTAAACCGATTATGTTACACTGTTGTTCGGAGAAAACAAGCAATTGAAAAAAAAGTCTTTTTTCTTCTTGAGGAATTTCTGCACCATCACTATGACATCTAACTTCAGTTTTCTATTTTAGCAAGCTAAAGCTAAAAAGTGGTTTTCTTACAAATGAATGTTACATAAATGGTACACAATCTGTGATTTTTAAAAGGTCCAACATGAGTCAGGAGGACCCCTTTGGTTGTGTCATGCTGTTCTGCCTCTCTTGAGTCCTGGTCATTCATGGTTTGGTTGGCATACATTAATACATACTCGTGCAGAATTTGAATTTGTCAATGTTACACAACACAAATTATTAAACAGTGAACAGTAGAGAAGGTGGAGATGATATGTAGCCAAGATGTTAGATGGAAACCAAAAGTTTACTTTGGGCCACCAGGATGTAACCAGTTCATATGTGAAGCTGTGGTGAGGTTTTTATTTAGCAATGTCACAGTGATGACATTTCAAGCGCAAGTCTATATTTAGCCGTCTCTGCTCATATCACCTGCGTCATCAGAAGGATGTAGAACAAGATGACATGACATGAAGATGTCGCTGTTATTTATTTATGTGTGTCTGTGTGTGTGACGGGGATTATGTTTGTCAGAATCATGTATCTAGACATTTATTAAATACACATATAGATATACATTGCTATATATAGATGCACGGATTTAAGATACAATCAAGTTACAGTAAAAAGTTTATCAATGCTGAATTTAATATTGTTCCATTAATTCACTAGTTTTTGATTATTTTAAAACAAAAAGCTGAAAGAATAGCTATAAGAAAAGAGTCATTACTTGACATTGTTTTATCAACATAAACAGACAAACAAGCCTGCATGCAGCCACACACTTGTCCATCTTGTTAACTATAACAAAACTTTTATTTGTGTGTGTTCATCACCAGTTTTTGCATTTGCTTCTTTAGACAGGCCAACATCAAGAAATTAACTTGGAAATCAGAGTTTAAGAATAAAACTTTAGAGGTATTTAATGTATTAAGTAACAACCCCAGCTCTTTCCTAATGTGTTTCCATGTGAGCACTGGGGAGGTTATTGTGGGGCGTAGGGACGGGAGACAGTCACTGTGCTGTTACGACAGAGCTGCCAGGTCACATTGATGTCATCATGAAAGCAACGCAAGTCTGATACGACAACAGGAGACCAAACAGGAGAATCAGCTAAAGATGCTGCACATCAGTCGGTAGCATGAAGACCATGTTAAACTTTGTCCAGCCAATGTCCTTCCTGAAATGTTGCCCGTTAGTTTATCATGAGAGAAAGAGGAGGATGGACGTGTAACTTAAGTCTTGTCTTTCACAGGGTGTTACGGTTACTTTGCCAAATGAACCCTCAGAATGGCTGTTTGTCGAGATCTAGTCTAATAGCAGAGCTCCCTCCACCGACCACAACTGGAGCAGAAAGCTGTGGCCTGAATTTTAACGGGCACAAAGAAACACAGAATGAAGACATGATTTAGCCAACTTATGCTGGCTGCCTGTTTTATTCCATACTGACGACAAAAAAGGGTTTCTTATCTCTTTGTGACCAAAGCCAATTGCACCTATTGACATTAGACAAGTTCATTAACATCTTTTAAATTCCTTATTTATTAATTATTAAGTTCCTCATTAAAGGTTTCCAGGTTTTATCATTTCACTTTTGCCATTTAAGTTTAACTATATTTTATTTATCTATGTTTTATGGCCACTGTGCTGTTTTTCTTTTTGTGTTGTTTTTTCTGCATTTTTTTTTTATCGTAAGTACAAAAGTAAATATATTAAGTTTTATCATTACTACTATTATTGTTGTTGTTTTCCTTTATTATGTTTTTGTGTGTTCAATAAAATCTGAATATCCTGAATATCCTGTATTTATTACAATATCAACAACACAATTCCTTTGTTATCATTGAGCATGGAAAATAATTTTTTGTCTTGTTTAATATGTCAATATAATAAAACTCCCACCATTAATGAATACAGATTTTAGATGTTGGGATTTAATAAGTGAAGTTTTCTGGCACCACAAATGCATTCAATGAAGTCTAATTTGACCAATTAATAATGACGATGTGATATTTTTATTATATGTTAAACTACCAACACACCTCTACCATCTACTCTTCACATGATAATTACTGAAGCTTGGTGGCTTTCTTATCTGCCCTCCCCACTCCGGCCATTTGGATATCAGGTGGATCCTGCTGATCTGTGTACTTTATACACATTATGGTCACAATTTACTCTGTATGTTTGTGGCACATGTGTGTTTTATGGTGTCTATCTCCTGTGGTTGTAACCTAATGTCTTTATGGCTGCTTGTAATGGTCAACAACAGAGGAAAGGGAGAGAGGAAGATGGATGCGAGAAGACAGAAAAAGACAGAGTGCTCCGTGTGTGAGACTGTGACACATTCTTTATGTAACATTTTTTGGGGTTAAGATTTCAGCATTTGCCCGCACCCCTTGAGTGTATAGTAACATGTCAGACCGCCTCTGATGGGCAACTGCTGACAACCACTCTGCACTGACGGCACGTATTTATAGCAAGAGGTGCATGTAACCTGAACAGAGCTTCCAAACAGCCTGACATAAGTAACAACCTGAAGCAAACAGTGTCAAAAACAACCAAATGTTTTGTCTTAGTTGCAGTAGTACCACCAGGTCCACTAAACCCATCAGAAGTATATGTATAATCAGTATACTTGTATAATCAGGGCCATCCCTCAACTTTTAGGGCCCCTAAGCAGGATTTGGTTTGCGGCCCTCTTCATTGTATCATGCTGCCACTTTGCAGGACACTGAAAATGTTCATTTCACCTAACTCTGAGCTTGTCGTTTTGTCACTATTTGTTGGTGCCAAAAATGACACAAAAAGTTCCCCATTTTCGTTTCAGGTCTGCTGCGTATAATACACACTTGTTAGCAAACAGTGGCTTATTGACATACATACAGTAGTAGAGACAGAGCCACAGTAGTATTCATTTGGAGTCAAGTTTCTAACCATCAAACCTCCAATAGTCACTCTTTTAGCTCCGTTTTGGTCTCCACCAAATCCCATTTGGGCTGTTTAGCAGCTAAATGCTCCACTATGTTCAGGTTGGTGAGCGGGTGGTCAATAGTGGGTCTTAAAACAGCTGCATCTGTCACTATGAGAGTCAAAGATTACAGTTGTAGGCTGTAAAAGCAAAAGCTGAAGGAAACTACAGTCAAGTGATTCTTTGTGGATTAAACACAACCACAAATGACTCATTTCACATTACATGTCGTCATGTGACCCTTTATTAACACAAAATATATATTAGTGCAGCTTTAAACATTCCAATGTTTTCAGTGAGCTTATAATAATAATTATGTAAGTTGGTATAAGAAGACAGACATGTGATCTTGATGCATGGTCTTCTGTATGCTTAAAATGCAATAAAATACAACGTTTTATTATTTACAATGAGAACATGTTGTCTTTCATCCATGTTTTCAGCTGTTTGCACAGACAGTGATCTATTATCCTCCATTTTAACACTACAAGGTTGAGATCTGTGTGTGTGTGTCACAGACTATAGCTCTAAGGCCTTATCGTGACTTGCAGTGATTCTAATTGTTGAGAGCTGGAGCTGGAGCTGTTATTGGACTATATCCGTGATGAGTTTTGGCATGATTACCATATTCAGGATGCTTGACTCTAAACCGAAGTGGCATTCTAATAAGAAACGTCCCCTGTATAACTATTGAGCAACGTCAAGCCGATGCCTCACATTGCTGCAATATTTGCACATGACTGTTGTAAATCTTAAGAAAACATAGCTGCTTACTGTTTTAGACCTCAGTATTAAACATTACTGATGACCTTTTCAAGGTATGAACATAGGCAAACATTTTTGAATGCTTTCATCTCCCATCTATTTTTATTTTTTGTGATGTCTCACAGAGACAAAATGCCACAAAAGTAATACAGAGAGTGTGTGTGTGTGTGTGTGTGTGTGTGTGTGTGTGTGTTGCATACCAAAAAGCATCGTCTGCTATGTAAGCTCATAAGCACCGGTGCTGACGCCACTCTTCCCCCCCGACGTAAGACATTTACATGCACACAACAGCACTGAAACACACACACACGTCGATTCATAGAAACACAAAAGAAACTGACTCACATACATAAAAACAAACAGCGGCATTCTGCTGCTACTTTATTGTTCTGTGTGGCCACTTGACTTTGAGTTCATGACAGCTGTTCGTATGCACAGGCACGCTGCTTTGCTAATCAGGACCGCTCATATCACGAGTGCACTCTGTGTCTCTCCATCGGTCTTTGTAAAAACATGGAGGGTCACAACCACAGCCTACATCAAGCCCTCTTATCATGTCTCTTTTGTAAGTTTGTGATCGTCCTTTTATCCTCGCGTGTGCCTCTCTTACATTACACACCACAGAGTAACCACGCTTATGGCTCCTTTACACCCAAGTTTTAAAACATACTGAGTACTGGGTAGACAAATTTCTCATACTTCCACAACACTCACCATAGTATTCTCCAAACACCACCACGGTCCCAGTGTGACGAAGCTTCATGATTTCCAATTGGAGAGGATTCATCAAACAGGGTCCTGCGTGTAAAGCTCAGAGGATCGGCACTTTAACGGCCACTGCTATTCAATCCAAAGAGGCCTCCACTTTAACTGCTCTGATACATCCTATGAATACAGAGTATCTGGATTTTGAGAGGTTGGCTCCATTATGATATGATAATTCAAAAATTAATTCAATTAAACCACTAGATTCAGAGTGAAAACTTTCTCACTTATTAGCATCAAAAAAGAAGATAGAGAGAATTAAATTAAGTTTTTGTATATTTATAAATGAGTATAACTTGTACAAAATGGTTGAGCTTGGATTTGACACCTGTGGTACAACTTGTCCTGTGTTAATGTTTATGTTGCTGATTTGACATAATAATAATAATAATGGGTTGGACTGTGTGAAGGAACAACAAGCACCATACGACTACATATTGTTTTGCTGTAGCTTATTTCATTGCCACCATGCTCCAGTCAAAGATACATGGTAGTTTCCGATACAGATTTTACTTCTACTTGCGGTCAATAGCGAAACAAACTCCTTCCTGTGACAGGAGTAGAGAGAGGACACAACTAAATCTAAACATGAATTCTTTTTGTCAGACTTTGTGTGTGTGCCTGATTGTGTTTCATAAATCTCATTCATGCACACACGCCTCATTTCCACTCCCACAGTTCACCATTAATTGACATAGAAACACTCTGAAACAACCGTTTGCACATCAATGCTCGTGCCTGCTCCTCCACTCATTAGACCTGTCAATGAGGAGAACAGCAAAGAAGAAGAAGTGCAGTTTCACCGATTGTGTCTCATCGGCGAGGTCCTCCAACAGCTGTCGTTACACACGGCTGTGGCTATTTATAGCGGGCATACCACTAATCGATCACCTGTACCTGTAAACCTCCATCAGCGGTGATATCTCAATTATAATTATAAAACGTCAGGAGGATAACTTATATAGATAATTTATTGAGCTCATATTGAAACAGACTTGACAAAGTGCTGCTCAATTCTCGACCATTTTCATCGTACGTTCTTCTTTTATAAACACCAGTTTGTGCGTGGAAAAAAGCCATATGTGTGGTTGTTTATCTTCTATCTAATGTGCAGCTGTCCATATTTGTCACTGTTATAAAAATACTGAAATAAATGACAGCGCAATAGGGTTGCAACTAATTACCATCTTCATTTCATTAATTAATTATTTCTTTCTTGACTAATCGTCCATAGTCCATAAAATGTAAGAAAATGTGTGTCTTCAAATAATTTGTTTTGTTCGGCCAAAACTCAAGATATTTCATTTACTTTTTTTTTTTTTTTTACAAAGATCTAAAAATCAAGAAGAGAATCAAACGTTTACATTTAAGAGGCTTGAAACAGAAGATGTTTGACATTTTTACTTAATAAATTACTTGACCAATTAATCAATCATCAAAATAATATATTATTATTGTTATTCAATTAATTGACCCAATGGCCAATGGTGTTAGTACGAGAGTGGTTAAAAATACTACTGTACTAGATACTAAAATCCTCAAAATATAAAACATATAAAAGACGTTGATCCCAGAATGTTTCAGTGAACATTTCATCCACAAAGTGTACGGTTTAATGTGCTAATATTTCTGTATACGACAGCATCAACATTAACACAGCAATAAAAAAAATTGTTAGTAGATTTGTTTTTGAATAAATTTGTGCTTGATCTCGTGCTGTATGCTGTGGTGGACACGTCTGATGGTTGTAGATTTTTATAATCTTCCAGCAGGCAGTTGTGTATTGATTTGTTGCACTGACTGTGTGCGATTAATCAATCAGCTGTGTTGGACTGACTGCCACAGTGTCCAGTGAGCATATGATTAAGAGACCTTTCACACCTGACGCAGAAAAAAAAAAAAACAGAACAAAGTTACATAAGCTGCAGAAATGTTCAAAACAACCATGAATGCATATTTCTGGTGGAAGAATGCTTTGTTCTTTTAACACTGGATATTATCTGTATCGTACACGTGCAGGTCGAGTCTGCGCCCTACAGGATTATTACATCAGAATGCATTTTCATCCCCCTTTTTTCTTTCAGAAATTTGCGTTTTAAAAAGGTCAGAACGTAAACTGGTCTTCTCCTGTTTGGTTTATGTTCAGCTGTTATCTTTGTCAGATTTCCACCATGATGCATAAGCGGACACATGCAGTCGGGTATTGACTTTTTGTGTGAGCGGTTATCATTAATGAAAAGTTCAACAGTGTTAAATGTGATTTATGATCCCACCTGTGTCACTAATGACCCTTACCCATCATACTGCACGGTATTCTTACAGGAAACCATTATGGTAATAATCATAGGAAACAGTGGGTAGTGTGTGTAAGCTGGTGTGTGTGTGTGTGTTCCCATTGATGTGTGGGTCCCTTCTCGTCAGCAGAGCAGTACTTGGGTTTATAGATGGGCCTTATTATTCATAAGTACATATAAATGGCAAAGATACAAATGTTTTCCTGGTTTGTGAATAATCATGATTAATGGTTATTAATTAGCTTCTATCTGTGTACCTGTGCGTGTGTGTGTGTGTTTGTGTCTGTGTGCTGTATGCTCTCTGAGGCACGTTGATAAGAGGCTCCTGGCTGTATTTACTGACTACCAGAAGAGATATTGATTATGAGTTGATGATTTTAAGTCTAGGCTTTTGCTGTTTTCCCAAAATTAGATCAAAGTTCTTCAGCATTTACAGTCAAAGTGATCCACAGCTGCTGGTGATATCAAATTATACTTTTGCCAGTTTGATTGTGGGCTGGAAATTGAACCAGGTAGCGAAGCATCACTAATTTGCAGTGTGAGAAAAAGCAACATATGGTAATGAAATACTCTGAAACATTTTGTCTGAGACACAGAGATTGTTGCACAGTCAAATAAAGTTCTCGATACTTGATTGTAGGAAATGACATTGAAATAAAACTTCTCCTCTGTTCCACTAGAACTTTTGTTAATTTTTTGTGACGAAGGTAAGAAGCTCTCATTTGGGTTTGAAATAAAGGCACAAAAAGTTTGGGAATTTGTGTAGAATATTGTCTCAGCTGGCAACTGCGAATGGGCTGTAATGGTTGTAATGTTATCCCGAGGGGCTACCTTGCCCTTCAAAGCACATCCACTATATATGCTTGTTTTTGACACTGCTAGGCTCAGATTATAATACGAAGTATAAGACAACATTACGGAGAGGATGACTACAGAGACAGACCTGTAAATTCATTCATGTTTAACCAAAAACATCCGTTGTATCGCTCAGTTCAAAGCCACCAGACTCCATTGATGAAAACAGTAATTTTACTTTGCAGATCATGGGAGTTGCTAGTCTAGCCGGTGTGTCTTTGGTGTTTTACCACATTAGTTTGGATCCGAGCTAAGTCTTTAAAAACTCTACATAGTCACACAATAACACAAACAAACTTACACGTCAAGATAACGATAAACCAGCAAGTCCCATACTCTGCAAAGTAAAAACTAAATATTTTTGCCAATGGAGTCTGGTGTCTTTGGACCAAGTTATAAAAGGGTTGTCTAGCCCTTTTATTGACCATTCAATGAATGGCAAGGTTGACCCAGAGCATCCATTATAAGTCGTTCACCACCCATGAGGATCAAAAAAATAGTTATCCTTTAATAGTCACCACCATCAATTACAAACATAGAATTTGGTGTGTGAAATGACCTCTACGACTATGAGCTTCACTGGGTCAGCACTGGACAAAGAGATGACAGCCTCTCCACTAAAATATATATGTAAATTAATTAAAATGTTCCTCTAATAGTTTACACAGCAGTAAAAGTTTCATTTCAGCAGATTTATTGCTATAGTGATCATGCACTTTGGTTTTCCATATAATTGCTGTATCTAAAGCCTTACTCTGTTTTTCCTTTTGTTTTTCAGTCTCATTGTATAGATTTGAAAAAAAAAAAAAAAGATCCTGCACAATTAAAGCTATTTTCTCTGACATGGATTATGGTACCTCCTGATTTAATAGGCTTAAATCGTTAATCCCCACAGAGAGAAACTGTGCTGCTAATCAGCCTGTGTGTGTCAAAAAACCGCCTACAGAGAGCAGAAACTAAAACATTATGGAGTCAGGTTTTTATGGTGCCCTGGTGATGAATGACCTCTCATTAGTTCTGCACTCTCTGGTCAAAGGTGCTTGTACTGCAAGTGAAAAAAGCTTCAAATGTGTTGGACTGGAATTAAAATCTGAACTGATAGCGCTCACAGAAATGAACAAAATTTATCAAAACATGGTTTAGATCTCCGGCCTTTTTCTCTTGTTTTTTGCTTGAAACCTACACAATAAGCTCATCATGCCAGTGGTATTTCTATCAGTGAGGTTTTGCACACAAACCTGTTTAAGGAAGTCATAAATGCAGAGGCTTTAGTCGAGGTAAATTCATAACTGTTCAGTCTTATTATAATGTCACGGATTATGAAAACAGAGTTAGTCTGCTCTTGGTTTGAATCAGCAAGATAATTTAAGTGGACATGTCCGCTGAGGGGGAAGTGAACGCCACTTTTTGGCTGCTTTTACACATAATCAGACAAATCATTCTCAGATGTGATCATCTCATCTTATCGGTACCAAGATAAGACGGATGGGGGGGTGAGGGGGGGTAGATGACGACTTAAGATTAATTCCACACAGATGGATCAGTAAAGTAAATCTACAGCTTAATAAGGAACACTGGCAGAAACCTTTACTCAAGGGTAATAAATGTTCATCTTAAAATTTACAACAGATGAGTGGGTGGAAGGAAATAATTAATCAAAATACATATTTGAAAGTTCAGATTACTTTAAAAGAGAGAGTATAATATTATTGAGGACTGGCGAGAGCCAAGACATCAACTCCTTTTACGGGAGTTCAGTTTCAGTATTGTCCTCCTTCTGCTGAAGGAAACATTTGTAAGATACACTTGAACTGGAAGTGTTTTGTCCTGTCAGGCACCAAGAGTATTGTGACTAATCACTACTTAGTGGGCAAGGCTCCTACTGTCAGATAATAGACCGTTGGTTGCTAATGGTGAGCCATAATATGTCAGGGAAGATGGAAGGCAGTAAGAGCAGAATGGTAGAGCAACAACACAATATCCTGCTGAACGACAAGACGTGGATTTCTTTGAGAAATTAGAACAGAAACTGCAAAACTGTAAAGCACTTAAGACGTGACTACTGATGTTTTTATGGCTTCTGTTTAGCCACCGATACTCACTTCTGGGTAGGGTGGATTCAGATAAAATGAGGCTTCTTTAGATCAAATTAAATTCAATTTAAAAACCCAATAGATACACATTGGTGGTGCATGTTTTGCTTCACTAGTCATCAGTAGGAACAGTAATACCAGACACACTACAGCTCAGTCTGTGAACATTTTAGGAGAACAGAACAATCTGCTGCTTCGCTCACACATTCCAAAATGTATCGCTGCCGGGAGCTGGAGTTAGTGAGGAAAAGAAAAAAAAAAAAAAAAAACAGAACAGCGAGGATTTCAGGGTGCGGGGACAGTCGGCCTGCTGAAGGGCTGGAAGAGGTCACATGATCAACCCCTTATGACACCATAAAGGAAGCCAGGTGTAAACTTCATGTTTTCACACACGTTTACTAAAAGACGGATCCGGAGAGAGGATGGTCTTTTCTCTTTAGTTTGTTGACACACTGGGGATACATGCTGTATTTACGCTGTAAAATTATATTGGACATTTAATTGTGCTTCTCTCACACTGAAAACACAACTTCTCTTGGCATTAGAAACACCCTAGTTGCTTGGGGCATCATGTCTTGTTTGATTTGTTAAACTGCACATAGATTCGGTAACTTTACCCCTTGGGACAATTATAATCATACTGTATGTCTATGTATTCTCTGTAAAGAATGGTTTCTGCTCATGCCTTATTGATTTGCTGCACAACAGATACACTATGCCCCCAGGCGACTAATGAAATCTACTATTAGTTTTTTTTGCCTTATAGTATCCCATCTTCCAATCTTTTTTCCTCTGCTTCTCTTTTAGCCTCACTGTTGCTCCCTCTATGCTCTGTTTGTCTCCTCTAAAATGGTTATCAGCTAATTGGTCACGGATTATATGAATGAAACTGCAATCTGACCCGAAAATATTGGAAACACCATTTTTGGGCTTTCCAAACCACATGGGTAATTCTCAGACACGCTGTTCAGAGAGATTGTTGGTCAAACTGAAAGACAGACAAGGTCAACATACAACACTGCAGCCTAAAACTGTGACTATACCACAATGTGTATGTGTGTCTTTTAAATTACTATCACTGTCACTGTCAGACGAGTGTTTCTTTGTTCTTAATGAAAGACAAGTGACTCTTCAGAGTGACTCAGATCCAATTAAGCCTCTCTCCTCCTCATTGTGTCTTTCTTCCTCCAGCCTCCCCAATCATCCATCTCACCAGTCAGAGGCTCAGAGGCAGTGTGTCTCCAGTCCTCTGCATTAGCACCAGCAGTCTTCCGTCTTTTTGACCCTCCTTTGTGAATGCGTGTGACAAATAATAAGAGAAATAAAAGACCATTTCAGTCTATGACAGGTAACATTAGTTAGGTTAGCCTTAGGCTGAGAGTGAGAACAAGGGTCATATGAAGTTAAGGAAACGTACCAGCTGAATATTTGATGCCCACACATGTCTGAAGATCAAACTCACTCGGCCGTGACAGAAAAATGTAAATCTGTTTTGTTCCAGAGACCAAATATCACATGCTGTCAATTTGAGTCCAGAATGGTTAAAGTTTCAGTGTCTCCTGTCCTTCTTTAGTTCCCCCTCTAATTGATAAATTGTTACAATGTTGTGTTAAGTCATTAGTACACAATTCACAACAGCCAAGTATAATTTGGATTTGTGCGGTTATGTGAGGTTATGTGATCACTGGTGATCTGACTGAAATAGTGACAGTCACATGATTACAGGTATTAATCGTTCTCAGACCGTTCCTGGATAAAGTGACATCAAAGCTTGTGGTAATACGAGACTCACTTTATTGAATTCAGCCTGAATGTTGCTGAAGTATTTAGACTTAATAATATGTGAATAGAGTTCGTTGATGTGCAGTGAATTACTTATCTGCATTGCTGTTTTTGTCCAGTGCCCATGAAAAGGATCCATTAAACTATGACTACACATATCCACATTTGTTGCCTCAAATTAATTTCAGATTTGAACCGATGGGATATGAACTACGAAAAATGCATTAAAAGCAATACAAACTTAAATTCTCTCTTGCTGATAAAAACAGGATACCCACCAGATCAGCTCCGTCAGTGGCTGCTTCAGTATTTGATGATGGGAGATTGTATTTCCCCACGATTGTGAGGAATTATGTTTGTAAAGTTAAAAAAAGAGTTACTGCAAATGAGAAGCTCAATAATACATACAGGTTTGTAGGGTAAATATTAAGCTTAGCAAAGCAGCAAGATACTGCACCAATCAAATAAAGAATGTGGCCCCCATAAAACCACAACCTGTCATCTTACTAATTAAACAAACAAGATATTTTTTTTCTTACCTTACCTTTGGACAGAGCCTAGCTAGCCGTTTCCCTCTACTCCAGGTCTTTGTGCTGCTCTTACAGTCTCCTGGCTGTAGCTTCATGTTTACTGTACAGGTACCACAGTGGTAGCACTCCTCTACTTTACTACTAAGCAAGATAGTGAGTGAGTGTTTTCCCAAAATGTCAAACTATTCAGATCGGCAAACTCTGAATTACTGACAAAGGTAATTGGATACGAAACTAAAATCAGGTAAAAAGGGGGAAGAAGAAAATTGTAGTTATTTTATTTAATGCAAATTGCTTGAGAAAGAAAGCCTGAGAAAATAGAGAGAGAACTCCAAACCCACTTCTATCTAAACAGTTGACCAAATACAATGCTGCGATAACGCGATGATTAAGAAAACAAATTCACCCTGAGTGGCATCATTGAGGAATATTCGTGCTGCTCATCCAGCTGCTCTCGATCAGATTACATAGAGAACAGAGTAACAATAGGGTTGTTGATCCAGTGATTCACATGCTACAGTCATCTGCATTGTGATGACTGATCACCAAACCCACATTAATAAAACTGTTCCATTTGTGTGCATATGTGTGTGTTGGTATATAAAATGAATGCATGACTAAGTGCACCGTGTCTATAGTACTTATGTGCATGAGCATATCTCATCCGTGTGGTTATACAAAGGTCATTGACAGTGTGTCCGTGTGTGTGTGTGTGTGTGTGTGTGTGTGTGTGTGTGTGTCTGTACACTATTCTAAAAGTAAAACTAAGGCCACTCCAGAACAGATAATACTATCCATTAACACTGTGTTGAGAGGGGACAGTAAATACAGCTGAGTGTGCTCTATGCACTGTATCTGTGTTCAGTGTGTGTGTGTGCGTATTAGACTGCAGGCTCTGTGAATATACACACACTGAACATCTGCTGAGCTTTCCTCATCCAACTGGCAACACAAATACCCCAGTGTAAGCATGCGTTTGTCTGTGTGTCTGCATGTTTTCACCATAAAGCTACTGTAAACTGAGTATCATGTATGTTCTTCGTCACTTTTACATCTCTCATGTGTAACACTGAGTCACTGGCATATTCTACATTATATTGCTCATTAAAGCAAATATCAACTCACCAGAGCTTTCCAATACCTGGCTGGAGACACAACCATGGCATATACTGCATTAGAGGGAATAAAGAGTGGACAATAATCCTCTAATCATGCTGTTTGCTGTGTTACCAGCCATGACTGTGTGGCTCATACGAGTCTGTGTGTGTGTTTATCTGCAGACAGCTTTCGTCAGTGCGATCATTGCAACTGTGCAGTCAGGAAACTTTACAGGTAGGTTGTAGTTGAGATCCCACTGAAGTCAGAGTTAAGAGATGGGTGTAATCCGAGCAAGGGCCCCGGTAGTAGGGGCCATGAGCTGTAAGCTGAGCTAACATCAGTAAAAACAACAACAACCACTGCATGCTTAATAAATAAAAGATATTATTTAAGGAGGAGGCTCAATAAACCTTTACTTGGACGTCCCCATCCATGTGAGGACAGTTAGACATATTGAATAAATCTGGTACAATTCATCTGTCTCACCACTTCTCTCATGTCATGAGCTCCATCGTACCATTCACACTGATTTGGCGTCCCGACTGGTGTGATCTCATCACAAGATGGTCTCTAGGTTTGCTTCTTTTTTTAACCAGTTCATAATAAATTTTATTCAATGTGAATCTTGTTTTGGTTTCATTTTGGCTTAAATGTTTATATTTTCTCTTGTGGGAAGAGTTGACGTTCACAAATCACAAGGGTTTGATTACTTCTTTGTATAAATGGATATTAAGTTTCTCTTCAGTGCCATCATATAGCTACAATATAATAGCAGCAACTGCATACACCAACACTGAGTAACGTTTTGGAGCTATTTCAGCACCTGCTTGATGCTCAGCCACCTCGTCTATTAGGATTTACATCTTAATAATTTTGCTACTTTCTGCCTCAAGCCCTCTGATTTGTTCTTCAAATGAGAAAAGAATCTAATGACTGCAAAACTATTGTACTGTATTATTACTGAAATGAATGGTTACAACCTTCCTGTCCTGACTCTTAAATCCTGACTATGAATCAATAAAAACAAAACAATGAGATAGAAATTATTGGAGCTAGTTCGTCAGTCGAACAAGCTCTCAGCTCCTGACCGTGTCACCTTATATTTCTAACAAAGTGCAGCAATAACACACCTATTTCTCTCCGAGCACTCTGTAATATTACATACATCTCTTTCTCCATCCCCGCTTGGCTGGTCTCTAAGGTGTCATGTCTTCATTTCCTCTTTTCAGTCTATCTTTTCAATGGTGTGTCTCTGTCACCTGTTTATTGGTGCCGTGCTGCCTGAAGGAACACACACACAGACTCAGGTACAGAAACAGACCGACCCACACACAGCGACACCTCACACACTTTGTGGGAGGTGAACAATGTGGCCAGTCCTGCTGGTCAATCACAGGATGGAGTGACTTCTCCTGAGTCACTCTCCTCTGCACCGTTTGGTGGGTGTTGGGACTCATATTGATTTCAGCTTTAAGAATAGATAGCCAGGTGTGAGTAACAGAGAGTGTGTGTGTGAGCCGGTGATCTGTCCTCCCTGTTATTTCATTATCCATGTGATGATGGATCACATGCTGACCAGCCTGCAGAGATCAATCTATCCTGTAGTGTTGCTACCAGGCTCCCTGAAGTTACAATTATATCATATGAAGTGACAGATTTACTGTCTGCTAAACGTATCGGCACACATTACTACCGAAATGCCACGGTTTGTCTTGATTTCCTTTATTTAACGGCACATACATGCTTTTGATATAAATTACATAAAAGCGGACTCTCTCACAAACATCATGTCTGTCTACAGTATAGAGTCAGCGAGGCACCACTGGAGAATCTACATTCTCGCTCCCTAAATGGGAAAGATAAAATTACATTTGTACACTGAACATATGACAAGTCTAGAGGACAAACAACATTAAAGCATCATCATCATCATCACCAAAGCATTACAGGGAAGGGTACTAATAAATAATGACAGAAGGTCAGGAAGGTCAACTCTCCTATGGTCTCTAAAGGTGAAACCGAAAATGTCCAATTTTCAGGATAAACAACCTTGTTTGAAGCTTTACTGCCTTCGGTGAAGCTATAATGGGCTCACAATAATTACATTTACAAACAGAATAACAAAATAAAAATAATGTCTACCAATTATTTACATAAATACATATATAGACACACATGTATACACCAAGGAAATAATTCTGTAGTGCATTTTTTGTAAATTTGCATCTGGGGGAATGTAAGCAGCAGTTATTGATAATATGAACTGCAACTTTATATTAAAAAAATGGAACCTCTGGGAAACATTGCCAATGAACTTTGTCTACGTTTGAGCACCAAGCATCACTAATTTAAACACATGAGAAATTACAATTAAAACAAAAGTGCAGCAAAGGTTTAGGGAGCTACTTCCATGCGCTACCATCATTAATGCTTTATTCTGGACAGGTCAATACACAGCTGACCTATCCAAGTTATTTCTCTGCTTTTTCACCATGACAGTATGACCCTGGCAAACAATAAGAGGGTACAGAAAATGGATCGATGTGTTGGAGGTTCAGAAGATTGTTTGGCCAAAGAAAATTGTCACCAAACTCACTAACATGTACCTTAAGTGTAATTTTACCTCACTTATTGTGAATGAGGTTCTACATTACAGTGGTGTAGCTTATCTTTTCTGTTACCTCCCCATTTCACTTGGTCTCCGTCTTGTTTTTGGTTTTGTAGCTGCGGACATGTGTATGTGCAGGCTCGTCACACTGTTTCCAACACATTTTCTTCAATCAACCAGCAAAACTCCTCTATTTCCTGCCAGTGACAGACTGCCTCAGGCTGGCAATATAAACCTCTAAACTAACTGTCAAAACAAAAAGGAGAGCTGAGAGGAGAGGAGAGGAGAGGAGAGGAGAGGAGAGGAGAGGACTCAGTCTCCTCTCTGCGA
This sequence comes from Pempheris klunzingeri, assembly GCF_042242105.1. Lineage (NCBI taxonomy): Eukaryota > Metazoa > Chordata > Actinopteri > Acropomatiformes > Pempheridae > Pempheris > Pempheris klunzingeri. The sequence continues at coordinate 8,835,999 of NC_092019.1, read as the reverse complement.
GATGCAGATATGGGAAGCTACACTGTACACTACACTGTTGTGCTGCTTCAGGATGTAAACTGTATACAGGATGGGGGTCTATAAAGTACTTCTATCTATAGATCGATCACAAATAAAAGAAGTCCATAAAAGGCAACACTGACTGGTATTGATTGCCATCACGCTCAGAAAGGTTTAAGGTCGACTTCCCAAAAATGCCTTAAAATAACAGACTGTGTGGACTTTGTTACTTCAACCTCCTAAATCTGGATCCACATTTGCCTTTGCTGTCTTTTGGTTTAATCACTTCACTTTAATCACACATTGAATCAATGCCTAGTCTCTGGTGAAGCCTTCATCTATTTGACTGCATTAGATTACTCAAGTGCGCCTAATAAACTGGCACCTCGCTGTGAGAAGATCATAATATGTGATGTTTGTGAGTGCAAGTCAAGCAGAAAATGACATGTAAGTTGTTGCCTAAGAAAAAGATAAAACACATTTGCAGCATGTAATTCTCTAGTTCTATCTGCTGTTTTTCTGTTTTATGGTATCTTATGCAAGACAAAATCAGGACACCGTAGGACAGCATTTTGTAGTTCTGGTATCTCATAACAGTTAAAGATACTTCCAGAGACATCCAGGAGCATTTCATAACATTTCAGCATCAATATTTCTGCTAATAACAGTTTTCCCCTGTTGAATTAATTGCCACAGAACTACCCATCATTACCGCTGTCTCTCGTGCGCACACAGAAACAGTTGAAGACACATGTAACTGAGATTGCGAAGACACAGAAAACACAGACCATTTCATGGCCCAGAGAGATGCATTAATACTGATGAAAGGATCTATTAGAAAAAGCAGCTGGATGTAGTCTTGCGTTATTTCCCCTGAGAAACTTATTCTAACAATGCATTAATAAGACTTCTGCAGACTGTTTCTGCACACCAGGCCTGACCTCACAGATTGAACTCATATCTTATTAATCATTTTTCCAGATTTTGATAATCCTGCATATGACAAATGTTATTTTATAGACTAGATTTGCTTGTAAAAAGTTTCAACTGTAGAAAGTCAGAGAGCAGCAAAGTTCAGTGATGTTATTTCCACTGAGCACGGTGAGTTTTTCAGGCAATATCACACAGCAACACCCATGGACAATGACTTAAAGTCCGTTAATGTAATCATTAAAGTTTAAGAAGACATCATGTCAGGGGAAACAAAACTGATGTGGCAAGCATCACAAGTTGGCTCATTTCTTTGCAAAAAAAGATGCAGCCCATCTTGGTTTTATTCAGCACACCTTACTGATTACTAATGTCCAAACTATATTCAATTTTGTTCATACTAATGATGGTCTGAGCTTGGCATTCAATTTTAGTGTGGCTCTATGGATGGTAGCTTCAGTCAGTCCACCGCTGAAATACCTCTGAGACTGCAACTAACCACTACTTTCATCATCAATCTATCTGAAGATTGTTGAAAAATTATGCGAAAATACCCATCACAACGAGTTCATGGTCTTCTTCATGTCTTATTTTGCTTAAAAAACCAAACATAGTTATCTTATAATAATATAAAACAGAGAAAAGAAGTACAGTTTTTCATTCGAGAGGCTTGGTGATTTTTTTAAAATGTCATGTTTTTTTAAGACGATTAGATGTTTTTATCATCATGATCATCGGTTCTGTCCATGCCCACTTTCCCCCTCAGCCTTCCCTTCATGTCTGACAATGCAGAATGAGCCAGTTGATTAGAGCAGAAAAGAGGGTCCATCTACTGAAGAGGTTTCTGTCCCACACAACACAGCACTGCAATTAACTCAAGTGCCATGACTCACTACTGAGAGAGGATAAAAAAAAAATTAATGCATTCCTTAAAAAACTGTGTGTCTACATGCAGGTTTTCTTTGATGACCACAGTGATGTCATGACGAACCACAGGCCTGTGTGTAATCGTTTGTTGTTCGTCCATGCAAGGGCGACACAGTCAGCTTGGAATAAAGATAAATCTAGATATAACTAGTCAACAAAGTCTCTTAAAAATGGAAAGATTATCTTTTTGGCCAGGGTTGGTAAGAAGTATTGGTACTTTGTTAATATTTTTGTAGAATATTGTGGCGTCGGCAAGGCCGCGCCGCAAGGACTGATGGGTAGGGTTAATGTGTTTGTGTGTGAGAACCGTAAGTTTGATGGGCATTGGGTTCGATAACATGCTCTGACTTGTTCTGTCATGGTGTCTATAATAAATGGTTTTCTGAAGCAACACTGGTTGATATTGCCTAAAAGTTCAGCCACTTCTGCTGTCTGTGACCCTGACGCTCGCTACAATATGTTGAGTTTCAGCATCTAGACTCTGACCTCGTCATTCCCAGCAAGCATAATGAGACTCACAGCTGTATTACAAACTCTCAGCCATAGCTGGACACTTCCAGACCAGATAGGAATAACCTGTCCACTAAAATAAGAAGTATGAGCACACACAGCATTTGACCTGATGTGCAGCAGCAGGCAAAAACATATTAAAGTATGCAGCACAATCACTTATATCAAGATCACAAATTAATTCATTCTAGTGTTATCAAATAATTTAGAAAGAGAGAGATCTAACATAAGGAATGAGTGTAGCAGTAGATGCATAAATTAGGAGCTCAGCAGCTCCATGACATATACAAAGGCCTACAAGTGCAGAATATTTAAGTCAAGCTGATACACAACCATGTTTTCAGTGAGAGTTTTGCCTAACTCATTATCTTCTAATGGCTGCATATGGTATGTAGAGAAACTGAACCTGTGATTGTGCATCTTTTATGTCACAAAAGCCCTCTGGGGCTGCCCAACAAAACTATAATATGAGGCATTAACTATGTGAATAAGCTGCGAGCGAGATGAAAGTCATGTTTACATCACTGGAGCCAATTTAAAATGGCCCCATTATCCTCTACTACAAGACAACAACAACAACAACCTCAGGGGAAATAGGCTGCTAATGCATTTCAGCCTGTGACACTCAGAACAACAGCGGTGTGATTAAGTTTGCACCAAAGTACCTTCATGTCCATCCAGAGCAGCAACCACAGCATGCTAGCAGTTAGCACGAGCCATCACATGAACACACAACAACAACAACAACAACAACACCTGAAAGGAGCCCAAACATTGACCGACAACAAGACAAGCAGCGGATTCTTACCTTGTTGAAGTGAAGCAGTGGAGAAAGAAATCCGTCAGAGTTGTTCCTAAACTCCGACCTCTGACTTCAGGTGCGTTTTATTGCGCAGCAAGTGACAAACAGCAACAGTCTGCAGAATTTATCCGCATAGCTTTGTGACAAATGAGAACTTTAATTACAGACATCTCTGACCGGGAATAATTAACCTTATATTATACCGTGGTCTGGGTGAATACTTGATTCTGATTGGCTGCAGGGTCCCCATTAAAAAGTGAACATCTACTAAGTAGTTCCGGTTTAAATGAGTAACCATAGCAACGGGTCAAATCCTCTGTTTACAATGTAAAGCAACAAGTTACCAAGCTAACTTGTTTCCAGCACCGAGTGTCCTCGTCCTCTGTACATTACAGGAGAGACACCAAGCTGCAGGAAGTAGACTGTCCCTCTGAGCTCACCTGATGTGACTCTTGGAGTAATGTTCGTGAACAACGTTTCCATTGCAGAAGAACCGTATTGGATGTAATGACTGACTGGTCCAAGTATTAGTCGCACCCTCAGGTGTTTCCAAGGAAACGGAGTTAGGGCTTCTGAAAAACAACAACAACGATAAAAATAATAATAATTGTCTTATACTTGATTCTGATTGGTCAATCAGATCGTTGCCGTGTGTATTGATCTGTTGCTAAGGACGCTGTTGTGAAAGCGGAAGCCATGGAATCACTTTTAATTAAAAACAAAACAAAAATAGTTTTTATGTCAGTATTTTGTCTCAAGCTGTTGATTTCGGCCCGCCATCATTTTGTTGTCGCCACCAGGAGAGTAAGTTATGTGTGAGTGTTGGTGTAGCTGCCCACGGGCTTTAGCAGATATTCTAGAGAAAGAGGCCAAAAAAGCCAATAAGCCACTTTCACAACAGACATTTTGACCCTGGAAAAAGAAAAAGCTGAAAGGAATTAGCAGTTTTTATTTCATTATTTATATATGTGCTTTTCCCACTGCAACATGTCAAAACATCTTGTGTGAAAAAGGACTATACACAAAGAGGCCCCAAAGTACGCAGGCTCACAGTGTGTGGTCTGTTTTTATTTTCATAAAAGCCATTTTGAGGTGGAATACACACTATTTAATCACTGTGTCAATCATGATGGGTGCAGAGTCATTAGTTTTATATTTTTTCATTAGTTTTATTTCCAATCTTTGTTTGCAGTCTAGTTCAGTATCCAGTTTGGTTTCCAGAGCGCATTTACTCATTTCAGATTAGTTTTTATTGTTACGTTTTAGAGTAGTTTTTATTGGTTTCTTGTATAATATAGTGTTTGTCAGGGGCGGATTAAAGAAGTTCAGAATAGGTATTACAACACAAAATGTTAACATATATATAAGTGTCAATAAGCAGAAGCACCAATGCCTCCTCATGCTGGTTGTGACGTTTCTTGTATATTTGTATTTTATTTACCCTCCTGTCCTGGAGTAAGACAACACATTGCTAAGCAGCTTTGGGCAGAAGAAGTGTCAAGTGACTTGAGTGCGAGTTTTATGTAAATAATCATACAGTATATGAAACTAATGGTGGTGATTGCTGGTGGAGGATGGAGAGCGATGGAGAGCACACCGTGGCCTCAGTGTGGACATGAGTAGAGAGATATGAGAGGGCCAGTAATAGAAAAGTGTGATACAGATTGAGGCATGTGAAACAGAAAACGTGGCTTCATCACACCTGCTATTCATTTTAGACTTTTAGACTTTCCCCCCCCCAAACAGCAGACAGGAGCTGTCTGATGAGGCTTACAGCTGCACTTCTGTAATGAAATCCTGTGGGAGGAGAGTGTCATTTGTTCAGTTGTCTCTCTGCCCATAAGCACACTCGATGTCTCAGACTCCGCAGATTAGATTCTGAAACATGGTGGAGCAGTAGATGGTTTACACAAACAGTGAAGATATGCAGTGGAGCAATAAACAGGCCATGTTTTACTTTATTTTCTCAATTGTGCGCAGCAGGCAGGAGCAGGTGTCACTCAGCTGATATTATCCATAAAGTACAAATTAAACGTACATGTTATTTGTGAGTTACATGCTGCGTTGTGGCCAAGCAGGAGGTTTGAAAATGCTGCTTGCCTTACATTTGTGTGTGTGTCTACAGAGGACAGGTGCCAATGACAGAGTTCAGGTGAATGCCCAAAAGTTAAACAGCTGCTAATGACAGTGTCAGGAAACAGGCTAATGTTAGCCTCATTAACATACTGGAGTAGAGCTAAAAACACACACCAGGGACTAACCCAGACTGGACACACACACACACACTTTTCCACACATTCACAGATAACTAAATAAATGAGGCCATTATCCTGTCAGAACGTGTGATTGACCTTTCCTGAGTTAAAAATAATCTGTTGGGCAGATCGTGTAGATAAACCATTACACCATACAAAATGTGCACAGACTGCCGCACATGATGCTGCACAACGGTTTAAAAAAACTTCAAGGTGTCATTTTAATATTAACACTGCCAGAGGCAAAATATTGAGATGTGTCCCCTCAGCAGTATGTAGATCTTTTGCAGCATGTAGCTGAAGAAATGCACAGTTTAATAACCTTCTTGGGCCAATCAGTGCAATTTTAAAAACACCAGATCAAAATTCTGACATAATCCCTCTAGGTTTTGTGACAAAAATGTTGTTTTTTACTGGCTGGTGATGCAGTTTGAGCTCCATACTCTGAGCACTGCAGTGAATCTGCTGCAAGTATTGTACTTTGAGGACGTCTGTAAACAATGACAAAACAGACCCACATAATATAACTTTATTCATTTAAACCCGACTGCTTGCAAAGATCCCCAGGGAAGTTAAAGTTTCAGCTCCTGAACTACACAGAGCTAAAGAGTGAAAATATTTTTCAAAATTGCTTCAGAGGCTTCCTGTGACCTCGCCAGTAGCAGAACAACCAAAGAATTTTAAATGATTCAGACAAGCTGTGCAAGTAGATCAGTATTTAAACAGGCACAACTGGAATAATAACTGAATCCTGGCAAGGTAATGCAGCACAGTTGTGTGTCTCCCCTCCGTAAGACTGGTAGAAAGCTCTTTCTCACTGATTAAGATAAAAAATGAGTCTTTTTTCTCAAGTTAAGATAATGCCTAATGATGTGAATGAAGAAGTCAGTCACTAATTAATTGAGGCTTTAGCTTGACGGGTTAAAAGCTAAAACCAGTTCTTACAGCTTTAATGAACCTTTTAAAAACCAGTTGCATTACCACTTCAAGTCATTACTCCAGTGAGCAGCTCATGCCATTTAATGTATGAATGGCATTCAGCCTTTTCCCACAAAGCAAACTCACGCTCTTACTTTTTCTTTTTGACACCACTTGTACTTTCCCATGGCTTTTATTGGACATAAAAGTTTTGTGTCTTATTTGATTTTGATCTTGAAACTTATGTCACACTTTATTCGGGTTGTTTAAAGAGACCATAAACCTGTCAAATAATCTCTTTAACAACATAAGTCATCTTTTACTAACTGACTGTCCCATATTTTGAACTGAACCCCATCGTGACACTGACACTGACAGCACCAGAGAGACGTTTCCTGTACGAACCTGCAGTGGCCTGTCATGCCTAAACAATGCCCCTGGTTTCCATCAGCCAGAGTCATCTCACCCTCGCTGAAAGTGGAAGGGGACAGAACTGCATGTTGCTTCAGGTCCACTAGAAAGAAAGTCTCAATCATGCAGTGGTAGAGTGGAGGTATTTTCATGCTTTGAGCTGCACAGTGGGGCATATTTTGGTCATTTCCTTCATTCTGCATTCACATCTACATAAATGAATACACAATGCACATTTCTTTTTATTGCAGTCTACTTTAGTCTTTAAAGTCTCTCTACCTCCCTGTACTCCTCCCTGTGTTTATGTCCATCTGTGTGTGTGTGTGTGTGTGTGCCACTTAAATGCTCAGACATGCAGTAATGCATTGTACTTAATTTTAAAGAGCCTCTCATCTTCTCTTCACTGGAAACTTCAGATTCAACCCACCAAAACTGTGTGTGAGTGAAGGCGTGCGTATGTGTTCGCCCCTTTGTTTCTCACCCAGGTGAGCGAGGAGGAGGCGACATAATTAAAGCTGTCACCTTTTGCCAGGACCTTTTTTTCAAATAGCTTGGTGTGTTTGGATGTCGGTGTACGTGTGTGAATGAATGCGTTTACAGTTTGCGTCCTCAATTGCGTCAGTGCTGTCCATTTCTGCGCCAGCAGCAGGCCCCTCCCATTGGCCCAGGCCCCTCCCACTTCCTGTGTGTCAGTATAAGATGCAGTCTCTTCTCTCTCACACTCACTCACAGCCTGAACACTGAAAGAGCAAAGCTCAACATCTTCAGACTCATCCTCTCCTGGTCCACGCCAACAGCTGCAGGTAAAAATAAAAAATTATTCTGATATTTGAGTCCTGTCGTTGCAGCAGGACAAATTATACATTCATCAAAAATGCATTTTTGTCATGTGACTGGTTCTTTAAAGTATTTTTCTAAATCTTTTTCACAGCACAGAGACAGAAATTGTACATTTAATCTGAAAAGTTGATAGGAGGGGGTGTCTTTTTTTAAAATTTGGTTTTTACATTTAGTTTGGTTTCAGTTTAAGTGCAGTTATTTTCTGTCCTTTCACACGTTATTTGTTCTTTTTTCTAGTTTCTCTATTTAAATTAATTGTAGCTTGAAGGTTACATCCACTAGACTGTGTAATGTAGATATAAGAGACACAATTGACAAATAACATCAAGGACAGTACATTTTAAATATGTAATAATGAATGACTTCATCATAAATGGTGGCAGAACTGTTGCAGGATAATCAGGCTGTGTAAAAGCATGTGTATTTTACTTATATTTTCTATGCATGTTAGGTAATCATTATTACAGCAGATATATTTGGCAGGATTATGCTCATGAATAAGTGTTGGAACAATGCAAACAAGTGTCTAAAAAGGCTGGAGGAGAGGAGAGGAGAGGAGAGGAGAGGAGAGGAGAGAAGAGGAGAGGAGAGGAGAGGAGAGGAGAGGAGAGGAGAGAAGAGGAGAGGAGAGGAGAGGGCTTTCACACATATTACAGCACCACATCATTACCAGCCCATTGAATAATGAATTAGAGACAATGACCAGCTGCTAACAGGAATTATATTAGCATCTAGAGAATGACTATTTACGCCACCACTGTGTCAATTTAAACAACATTATTCAAACGGGCTGTTGGATTGAGTTACACTAATAACAATTACACAGATGTAATTTCTAGATATCATTTGGTTTAAAACTGTGAAGTGTCATGGACTCGTTTCAAGATGCTTTTCTGTACGTCTGTGATGATAAAAAGAGCTCATGATACATGTCATCATCATCATCACGTCTAGTGAACAACAACTAGAGCAAGCTCCAGACTCATTCTACCAATATCATGCAGGCTGCTGAGGGGTGATGGGACTCCTTTTTATGGGCTTTGATTCTGTGTCTGTGTGGGGAGAAGATCACTTTTTGAAATATTCACGTCAACAAATAAGTGAAAGGAAGCTAGAATTTGTTAAACTAGACGACTCTTGTTGAAATCACCATGATACGCTCCTGTGTGTGTTTTCTTTCACACATAAGTGCAGCAAAAGGACCATTCTTTGACTTGGTAAAGAAAGAGAAAATTAAAGAATGATAAAAAAAAGAGGGAGCAACTGAGTAAAGACCCTTAGTGATAGTAAACAAATGTATCCACAGAGACAGTCGGAGAGAGTGGGTTTTGAATTATTTGAGATTGAAAGCCTCAGAGCAACTGGCGTTGTTGGTTTAATTTAATTGGATGATTTCCTCTGAATGAATGCTCTGGCACAAAGCATCATTCATCACAACTAATGTGCTGCCTTGCCAGCCTCCAAGATAAATACAAAAATCAGTGTGTCGATTATAGTATTACACCGTCTTTATTGTAATTTTTCATTCTAGACTTTTGCCATTGCTCTTTCATAGAGAATATAATGTTAGATAGACGCAGATAAATTAAAGCAGATTACGAACAGATGAAGGCTGCATAAAGGGAAAACTTCAGGTAATTTATTCTCTCAGTGCCGTTGTTCACCCTGTTCAAAAAACAGCACAGGGAACAAAATGAAAATTTAGAGATAATTGGTGTGTTTCCTTTGGGATTCTGCTAATGATGGCAGTGTACATTCATCACAGCTATGCCACACACCACGCGCATGTGTGTGTTAGATACTAAATTGTTCTGCCGCACTGTGACAAGACGAGGGAGTGTGTCAGAAAGACACTGATGTGTGCCTTAGGGTCAGACTGAACCGTCAAAGGTTAATCTCTCCCCCGCCAAAAATGTGATTTTTTTTCCCCCTCACAGAAGCACATATTTAACCAGCTGAAGGGAGACAGTAAAGGAAAAGATCGGACAGTAACAAGCGAGTGACCTCATAGAAAAGTGACCACATTAGGTGTGATTGATTTCCTTTAACTTTAATATTGTGTCCCCTTTCTCTCTCACCAGCCATGAATGTCGGTATCTGTGTGTGTGTTCTCCTCGCTGCTTTGTCCAGCGGTTCCCTGAGTCTGCCAGCACACACCATGGTAAGACACACACACACACACACACACACACAGGTAGAAGTGTCCTGAAATGTCTGCATGGATTTGCAAAGAAAAAAAAAAATCCTCTCATCATTTATCAAACATACAGAATCTCACCTAAGGAAAATGGTTTGGTTTCAATCCCACTAAATTCATTTAGTACTAACGAGGATTTTTGCCTTAAAGATATACACACTTTAACACACACACACTCAAATCCTTGTCAAACAGAAGTGAGCTGCTGCTTTTGAATAAAAATTTCAGGCTTTCATTTTAGGTCTACTACCTTATCTTAAATCTTGATTTTTTTTTTTCTGATCCTCTAGTCACAGAGAGTTGAGGGTGAGGCTCTTGCTTCAGACAGCCTGCCTCCACCCTCACCCAACCACACGCGCGAGGCCCGCTCAGCTCCAGTGCCCCCCTCAGGGCAGCTAGCCAACTACAACCAACCCCAGACGGACGCAGAAGCTCGAAACAGCCTGAGCCAGCTACTGGCCAGACTCATCTCCAGGAAAGGTGAGTATGTACGGCAGGACTTCTGTCAGGATGGAGAGACGGATAGGAAGTGTAACTGGAGCGAAAGTCTTTCCCTTTAGTCATCTCAGCTCATTAAACACGCAACATTCCCCTCATCTTTATTTCGCTCCTGGTCTTGTTATTTCTCTCTTCCCAACATCCATCCTTCTGTAATGTGCCGTCACTCATGCTGCGTCTTAGTTCCACCATCTGGCATTTCCCACCTCCCTCTAGCTTTCTCTCTCCCCCCTCCATCTTTCGTTGTGCCCTCCCTCTGTCTTTTCCATTTCTATTTCCTCAGTTTCCCTCCACCAGCCTGCTCCCTCTGTTTTGCCCTCCTACGCTCGTCTCCTTCCCTCCTGACCTCACTCTCTGCTCTCTCTGTCACTGTGTATCTCTCTTTCTCTTTCAAGTCGACACTGTGTGACTGGGAGACCTGCTGAGCTCACTGGTCTTGACAAACATGGGAATAGGAAGACAACAAGTCAGCATGACTTCATTTAGAGTTACATATCTTCATTATACAGTCAGTACATGTAGAAAAAAGTGCTCTACAGTACTGTTTTGGCCAAGCAGAGGGACGTCCTCCTGCCTCCATCACGTCCTCAGCGTCACGAAGCGTAATGAGTGTTGTCTCTGTGTCCTCCAGGCTCTCCCTACCAGACCAGATCCTCCCTCACCAGCAGAGCCAGTGGTGTAGCCCCTGGCCACAGGATAAAGGACAGAGATTACATGGGCTGGATGGACTTTGGACGACGCAGTGCAGAGGAGTATGAATACTCCTCCTAAAGGCACGGCTTGCTCTTGCTCAAACCCGAGTTTCAACCCCCAACACTACCATTAAACCCCCCCAGAAATAACAAGCCCTTTTCACACTGCACTTACTGTAACCAAGCGCTGACTTGACTGGATCCTAGAATGAGTTTAGCATCATATTATGTAAGCAAAGACGTATTTCCAAAGGAGCAAATCCTGCAATATCATGAGCATTTTCCAAACCCACAGTACATCAGAGTTATATTTAAGCACAAAATTTAAGGTATGAGGCTGAAAATACTAAATAAAAATAAAAAATCTAATCCAACAGTGTGTTGGTTAATCCCTCAATACTTTCTGACTTCCTTACTCTGTCTCCCTCTCAGCCTCAATCCTATTTGTTGCTATTGAAGGTATTAATCATTAAAAACAGTTCAAAAATATATAGTTTAATTCTAACAAAGACTCTGTAATTTAGTAACAGCCAGGCACTGTAGTTTTTAGAAAACGTCACTCAAATAGCAGGAAATAGTGCATTTATTTGTGGTGTTTGTGGGACCAAACCTAAATAAACTACAGTGTATGTGGTCATTGTTATGAAAGAACACCCATTGCAACGGCGTGGCTCATTGTTGGGTTTTTAAATGGCACAGAGGGCAACTGAGGGTCCAGCTAAACAGGTAATACACGTTAGACGATTAATTTCGTTGTTGTATTAGTGTTTTCATGGGATTTGTTGACAATAAGAAGAATGTGGAATACAACCAAACTTATTTTCTAAAACCAGCAGCAGCGAAACACAAGGTTAAATTAGCTTTAACTGGCTCAACAGACTGAATATAATCTAAAATGAACATTTCAATGGCAAGCAAAACAAGACCTGCTCCTTTAAATATAAATTGCAGCCTCATTCCAGTGAGAAACTAGTGATGTACGACTCAAATTTAAATAATTCAAAGTAGTTTGAAAGTGTTTTACTGACAATTCAGAATGTACCAAAGCCCTTATACTGGACCATAACGAGCCACTTAGGGTCAAATTGAACCAAAAGTGAGATTTAAATCTGTATCCTTGATTGATGCCCAGAGAAATGCAGCACACCACCTCAACTTTACACAAGTGCATGGTAAAAAAAAAACAAAAGTCATATCATCTGCAACTAGAAGCAAACAAGAAAACAACAGTAAGATACTACATTATAAATCTCTAGTACCTCTATGTGGTCAGTAAGAGCGTCCCTGGATTGGAAGAAAAGGGGCTAAAACAGCCCCGACCTTTCACCTCCACCTCTGCCTGCTGAAGGAAACCCTGGGCTAAAAATGTGCAGTGTGAAAAGCACAAGATATGTTTTAGAAAGCGCAGTGTGTTCATGACCTTATATGAGATGCTTTAGAGAGAGACTCCCTATCGTTGCATTATGGGTCTTAGTGGCAGATACATTAAAATACTTTTTTTGAAAGATTATTACATATGTATGTATGCACTCTTAAAGTTAAGTCTCTTGAATAAATAATATGTTTTTAACAACCATCAGAGTCAATAAAATTCAAAGTCAAGCTCCATTTCCTTCAGATATCAGTAAGAACTGCTAATGCATTTCTTTGGGATTATAACTCACCACTGTTTCCTAGATTGCATAGAAGCCAGGACATCATCATTAGTGTCTAATTTAATTTTAGATGAGGCTTTCCCAGGATTAGCACTTGGACTAATGAGCCATTCTCCTGAACAGGGTCTAGATCTAATCCTGTTTTAGAAGTCGATCTGAAGCACATCTTAAATTTTCAATAATGTAAAAATTATTTCTGTCCTCCTGGGAAACGAAAACTAAGCTTTGATACACTGCAGAAAGCCTTTGATCTTACAGTGGGTTTCAACTATGGAACCAGAGTTTAATATATTTATTTAAATACATATATTTTATGCCTCCAGGTGAATAAAATCAAATGCATGTGAAGAGTGAAGACCGAAATGGCGCCCATCAAGTTGAAGTGAAGGATGCTCTACCACACAGCCCAACATATATCTGAATATTCCCAGCTGTGGAGAAAATGTCAGAAAATCAAGCTTTTAGTTTGGAAATCCAACTTGTTTTCTCCACCAAACAGATGATCATGTATCTGATGTAAATTTGTAAAATGGACGTAAAGCAATATAAATGTATGTGTGTGTGATTTTTGACGAAAAAACAAGATGAGAAGAGAAAGTCCTGACTGTTGGGTTTTATTTGTTCGATGTGAAGCTACGACAAACCTTGATTTATTGGTGTCTGAATGGGAATGAATAAAATGCTGCATTAACTTAAGAAGAAAACTCAGCTGCCTTCACACGCTGCATCCTGAACACACACACACTCACTCACTCCAGGCTTGTCTTCACCTCTCAAAGTAATCCAAGTGTGATGACCACTCATCTTGCTTGTTACGAGTCATCCACTGAGCGTATTATCCAAGCTCCATTAGAGAAAAAAAAAATTGAAAGCATAAGAATAATTCAGATGTTGTACTTGGGTGAAACATACATTCCTATATATAAAGAAAGGATATGACAGACAAACCAAGGTCATCTCCCTCTGTCTCACAGAGAGCCAATGTAAAGCACGAAGAATGGTGTCTGTTACTGTGCTGTTATGCTTCTGTCTGAAACACACAACAGACTTGTTTACCGTCTGTCTGTGACTTAAGTAAAAGTCATACACAAGAGCTCAGTGGTCCATATGTGCTCTGCTGCTGTTATAACTCACACAGGAAGAACAGGTGCAGATTCCCACTATGTCACTTTCTTCTGCTCACTGTCCAGTTTCACATGAGTCTGTCCACACAGTCACAAAATAAAGGCTCCATTATGAGACACAGCTGATCACAAAATAACACTGGAACATTTAGTTTGAGTGAAACATATGATGCAAGAGCAGAAAACTCAAAGAATATAAAAGAAGAGCAGTGAGGGAAACATACTGCATAATTAAATAAAAGGGTCTAATAATGAGTCCAGCAGTGCTCCCACACTGCTGGACTCATTATTAGACCCTTTTATTTAAACTAAGCTACATCTGATCTCTGTGGTCCTTTTGGCCTCCCGTCAAACATTTGATTTACTAGCGTCTTTAGTGGACAATCGCAATGCTTTGCTCTTTACTGCGCCCACATGGACAGGAAAGAAAAGTACACTCATTTCAGTTTTGCAAACCAAAGAAATACAAATCAGCTATATTCTGATGGATATGTTTATTTGTTCATTTAAGATACACCGATTGCCATCATCCACTCTCTCTTCTTATCCAGTAACACATCAAAAGTAACATGCACACATTCACACTTGAGCGCACACACACATTGGGCCATACCTTCATGTGTCACACATACTGGGAATCACATTGACGACATTCGGCATGTTAAAAAACAGGCAGATGACATGAAAAATCATATCCGTGGTATAAAGTCCATAACAGCTTTTAAAAAAGAACATTCCTAATTACTATTTACCATTCACCCTCAACCAAGCCATAGTGTTAGAAAGTGCTAGAAGCCATGAGTCCCTGTTCACAGAACCAATTATGCAACAAATAGAGATCAAGGAGGAGCATTTTTTATTTGATTGATATATTTGTGTGAATGTTGGATTTTTTTTTCTACCCACAAAGACCTTGTCTGCAGGCAAAAACATAAAAATGTCCTCCCCATTTGAAGGAAATGAAAATTAAGATTAAAAAAAATAGGTAAATATACCAAACAAGTTCAGCTCCTAGTTTGCCTTTCAGTTCTTAAATCAGGGACGACATGACGGAGTTTAAAAGTGCAACAGAAATATTAACATGGACACACATAGAAACATTTTTTCTAGATCAAACAATGTATTGCTTTCATCTGCTGGATGTTTTGTACCACCAAAGGAATTTGAATGAGGACACATATTGGGAATTAATTTGACGTAAGAGACGTAAGAAGTAACACGCAGGCATCTTTACATAACACAACGCTCACACATATATTCACATGAGCAAACATGAAACCCACAACGCACCCTGAAACTGTTCAAGCCTCCACCATTTTATGTAATAATGACATGGAAATACCATTAAGTGCAAAGTGAGGGAGAGAAAATCATCAGCAGGATCTCTATAGTGCTATTAGAATATGTTATCAATGAACATTTGGCACTAACTGTTCTCAGCATGCGTACACTGGTTTGTTCTGCCTAACAACACTGATAGGTAAAGGTTTAATTGGTGGGAAATGTTCAAAATGATGAGTTATATGGAGTTGAAAAGTGTCAATGAACAGAAAAGGCTCAGCGTGTTAAAATGTGCCTGAACTGTCATTTGGCTGGTGTGTTTATGACGGCTACCACAGGATGCCTGGCGTTGTTCTTGTGGTAAATGATGTTCATACGCAGCACTGGCTGGACGCTCCTGTGGCAAGTGAGGAGGAATTTAATCTATGTGCAGGTGAAACGGTCGAGTTCGACCACAGATGTAAGTATCCAGTGTGGCCATTTAGCTGTAGCAGTGGCAGTGATTCATAAACAGCATCGTTGTGGCTTAGAAATGGAGGTGAGCTTGACACCAGTGTGTCCATGGGGTTGGAAAAACTTACAATAGGTAGATTAATTGTCTTTACTCTGTTCTGAAGAAGCCAGTTAACATGTTAGCTAGTGTACAGGACCATTAGTAAGCCTGAGACCTCCTGTAAGAGACTAGTTATAAAGGGAAAAATAACATTTGTTATTGCTAGACGATTTGAGCAACTCTCCTGTTTTCCTTCAGTTACATCCTTCACACGCAAACACAAACCTTGAAACAAATTGAAGTCTGCATAAATTCTGCATTCAGCATTTCATTAAATTATCTCTACCATAGACTTCACATTATTTTTCTCTAATAACTTACTCACTGTACCGCACATTTAACTGATCTAAAATGTGTCACCGGATCTTCCTGGACGGCCGGGATAAAGCTCAGAGCAGATTGGTGAAAAGAAAGACGCCCTGTTAATCAGAGGGAGGATCTTCAGGACACTAAAACTAAGCTTTCTACACTGGAACTCTCTCTGAAAGAGATGGTCTGAAGCTAAAACTTTCATCCACAACACTATCACAAAATGCTGATATGACTACACACACACGCACACACACCAGAGTCATGTGAAACAGTTTCCATGTACTTCAAATGTGAATATCTGTTATCATTTGCATGTAATACTTGAAGAAACTATATTTATTCTAAAAAACCTTTTACTCAAGTTCAAACCTGTTTTTAACCTTTGCATTAGAAACTTCCTGGTTCATGGTTTATGTCACAGTACATCTCTGGCTTTGTCACACTGACAAAGAGCTAAACGCTACAGACGTCTATCTGTGAAGACAGCAACACAGTCTTTGGTCACTAAAATATTGTTAAGAATTAACACTTTCTTTCAAGTACCATGGTAGAGTCAAAAGAAGCTAAACAAAGCTGCTAACAGCAAATATATATGCATTGGTGCACATGAATGAAAGTGTATTATTTATTTTGTAACATTGGTAAATCTGATAGTTTGGCTTCTTGCTCCACATTTCTTCCTGTTTTGGTCCCTCTTTTGGTTGTAATTGTTATTAGAATACATTTACTGCACAGTTAAGTGATGAAATCTAGATGATTTTGTAAACCACAAATCATAAATATTCTATGTTTTTACGTAGTGGCGACCTACCACTGGTGGCTAATGGAAACACTGAGATTTGTGTGTAGGTCTTAAGTCTTTGTGTGTCAGTGGAAATGTCCCATGGCCTCAGCGGCCTTCACTCTCACCACAGGATCTGGATCCTGAAGCAGCATCACTAAACCTGAAGAGAAAAAAAACACATGACCACAGTCAATACCAGAAGACAAACGTAAAGAGTTTAAATGTTTGTTGTGCAGTGACTCACCTTTAGTGATGGTCCCCATGTTGAGGTGGGTGAAATGCTCCTCGGAAAGATTCCCCAGCAAAAACCCTGATAACACACACACACACACACACACACACACACACACACAACCAACTTCTGATCAGGTCTCATCATATCATATAGGAACACACTGTTTCTAAATCATACAACTCAGGTTCACTGGTTTCACTTTCATACGTGTGCATAATGTCAAAAGTTGTATTTCAGACCTCTGATTATTCTCCAGGAGGTTTTAGATGTTAATGTTCATGACATGAATCAAGGTTAGAGTCATATAGTCGTACCTATGAACATGGCAGCTCCTGCTCTGACCTCAGGCCAGTTGCTCTTGAAGAACTGGATGACTGAGATGTGATAAAAGTTCAACATGCCTGGAAAGTCCTGAATCTATGAACAACAAAACATGCACTCAACATCAGACAAAAATAACTATCACTTGTGCATTTCAACAATATCATCTAGTCTAAGCCAGCAAATTTACCAATGGTTTTGTTTTTAATTTTTACAGTATTGTTTCTGCATTTTGAGGAAAACACCAACAAAAAACCTGTGGGAATCCAAATCAAACTAACTTTACCAAAAATCATCTGAATACATTTCATACTTTATAAGATCTATTATTGTTCTGATTCGGTCCAGCTTATGTTTGACAGTCTGTCTCACCAGGTACTTGGTGAGGTCGTTGATGAACTCTCCGTAGTGCAAGCTCTTGTCTTCATGCAGGTGGTTCTGAAACATGGTTGTGATCTGCTCTGATCCCACCACAGGAGCACACACTCGCATTGCATACTTACATGCCTGGACAGATTAAAAAACAGAAACAGTTTGCCCTGTAGGTCCAACATTTATCCACAATAAGAAAAAAAGCTGTTTTGAAAGTTTGTGTGTGCTCATTTCCTCATGTACCTTGACCACCTGTGTGTTTGGGTCAACCAGGTGTAGAAGCAGGCTGACCAGAACATTGTGGATCTGGTCTTTGAACACCGGCTCCCCTGAACCAAACTTGGACAAGTTCCCCATTAGATGGATGGAGGCACAGCGGATCTCGTCATTCTCCTGGATGAGGCAGAAGGTACTGTTAGCGTTTTACGTGTCTTTATGTGGGCAGCAACCTCTCACAAAGCTGAAAGGAGCTACAGAACACAAACCAACCTCAGCTCTTAATAATAATAATAATAATAACAAAGGTATTAATTTCTGTATGATGCTTTAATGGCCACCACTGAAATAACTGCTATACTTGCGATTATCCTGAGTTGTCATATAGTATAGATCATCATACTACATCTTCAAAGACGTAAAGGAAACTCACACTTTCCAAGAATGGTTTAATCTTCATGAAGATATAGACCACAAGTAAGTGGACATTCTTCTTGTCCAGATAGAGGAGGACTTTAGAAAGACCTGACATGGCTTCAAGCGTGATCAGCTTACCTGCAGGCAGACCAGAGGAAACAAATGACAAACAGCATTTCCACTAATGATCCAGGATGATAAACATGATGGATGTGGTGAAGGAAAGTGAAACCCCAAACCAGCAGGCTGTAAGATTTAGGAATTACTACAATAAATCAGGACAGCCAGACTACAGACTACTATAAGTTTACTTTTTCCCCACACAGGAAATGACTTTGCTGCCAACCTACCTGGATCGTCTTTCTCCTCCATGCCTGAACTCATGGCTGCCAGCAGCTCTTTGGCATATTTATTCACCTGATGGGAGAAGGATGTGAGAGTAAGAAAGGGGGAGAGATGAAAGGCGTTTCCCACAAAAACGTTAGTGTTTCTCTCAGCGATCTAACAGCTGACTTGCATATGGTGGTACAAGCCCTCATGTTCGTGTGTTGTACCTTTTCAGGGGATCCCACAGCTATGTTGCCAAGCCCCCGCACAGACAGCATGCGGACAGTGCAGCAGGGGTCTGAAATCCTCTCCATCATGTTGTTCATCAACACATCTATCAGCATCAGCTCCGTCACCACGTGATGGTTTAAGAGCTAGAGAGAGAGAGAGAGAGAGAAAAACGTATTATTCATGTTCTGCTGGTTAATAGAAGGTGATGAATATTCTTTATAATGTGATGACATTTTGTGCTGTTTTCATTCACTGTGTAACTCAAATGGGGGTTAAGTGTTTATAAGTATATGAAAAACTGATGAAAAACCAATTTCATGGTGTATCACCTCGGAGAAGAAAGCGGTGACCGTGATTCTCTGGCATTCGTAGATGTTGTTCAAGGACGGACACAAACACTCCACAATGGCGGGCAGCCTGGGACCAGCATGCTTAGCCATAGCCCTGTAGTCCAGACAAACACAGCCACATTTACACAGGGTTTATATAATGAATGGACAACTCATTCAGAACACAGATTTACTAGTTATGAGAGACAGAAACGAGAATGAATACAGGAGTGGAAGTAAAATGTAATCCTATATTAAAAATAAGAATAGTGTGAAAAGTAAAGCATAAGGGTGATTTGTTTTATTAAGCAGCAAATATTAAAACATTTTTGAAATCTGTTCAAACTGAACTTAAATGTGTTGTTTCTGATGACTTTTAAACGTACAAGCCACTTATCCTCAAGTTAGACTTTTACAGGAGGAGTTATCTGGTATTCATTTCTGATCTTAAACTGAACCCATCCAGTTCAGTGTGTGTACTTGTGTGTACATACCTTGCCAGTAGTGTAATTCCAGTAATGTGTGTATTTGGTTCCTTCATTGCGTCCCAGGCGTTATCTTCATCCAGTCTTTTCATCACTTCATCTAACTGGGCTCGTGCTAACAAGATTCGCAGGGCATCAGCTGCTACCCTGTAACACAAAAAACGCCAAATTATTAGTGCAAACGAATACACCTTAAATTAAGTGTGTATGGAACTAATCAGAGAAGGAACCTTGTTGCCATTGCACTAGCTATAAAAAAAAAAAAAAACATGCCCACCCTGCTACATGAACAGAGACAGTCTGTCTAGTGTTGTTGTCCCTCGGTGCCGACACCCCGACACTTGCTCCCAGTCTGACGGTGAGACAGGAGAAGAGCTGAGGAAACAGGCTGACTGCCGGCTCCTGACTCTGCCCATTTAATAATAGTTCTTTGAGACCACATGTCATCTGGAAACAAAGGACACAAAAACGCACATGTTAATTCATGAGAAACATGTATGAATGACATAATCTTAATATATAACAGATTCAGTGAGTGTCTGTGACTTACAGCCAGGGGCTGATTGGTTGCAACCTTTGTTGTCCCTCCTCTGATCATCGACTCCTTCTTGTCTACGTAGGGCGCCATTATGAGAAGCTTCTCCATCACCATCTCCATGATCTGATTGGCTACCATGGGATCTGCACCCAAGGCCATCCACATCTCGCTGGTCCAGCTGGACAGAGAGACGTAAAACCTTCCTCTTTAAGCATCTTACTTGATGAAACATTTTGTGGCTACATGGAGGTACAGTGACTTATATAAATGCTTATATAAATATACATATATAGACATGTATACATATTTACCCGTCATAAGGAAGTGGTTGATTGACAAGTGTATTGATAACAGTCTGTAGATGCTGAGAAGCCAGGATGAGGACCGTCTGTCCCGCTGCCACTCTAACCTAAACAAAAGCACAATGAGAAACTTCCTTCAGTGTGACATTAGTGGGTAAAGAGCAAAGACGATAGATAGTTATTACTTTCTTATGAAAAATAAATAATTAAGATATACTCAGGTAAAGTCAGTGTATAACTGCATAGTGAGCTGATCATTATTGCAAAAATGAGCTAGTGAATCAAGTTTGCATGTCTACATTAATAAAAACATAAAGTATCAAAAAATACAGGAGAGCTACAGAACAATAAATATCTATGTGGATTATTGCAATACTGATTCTCACCTGCTCCTCTGTGATGCTCTGCAGACGCACGTGTAGCACCTCCAGCATCTCTGGGACCTAAAATAGACACCATCCAACACAAAGACAGAAAGAAAGAAACAAGCACTGTGTTTTCAACTCCACCACACCAGATGTGTGTGTGTCAAATAATAGATTTCTATGTAATGATGCAAAGATGCCACAATGGTGAGTGTGAGAGTCTAAGTGTGTTCGTGTGTTACCAGCTCTTGTAGTCCTCCTCCTCTGTTCTTCAGCAGAGTATTTAGGATGACAGATGAAGCTCTGCAGCAGTTTGTCTGACTATCAACCAGCCCTTCAAACAACATGAACACCAACGTCGACAGCTGCTGCTGCGGCAGACGTTTACTCATCACCTGACAGACACAGGAAAAGACACAGGCACAGTTTTACTGTATAGGCTGTGACTCGACACAAATTAATAGTCATGGAGAACTATATTAAGGTGGACAGTTAAGAAGAATTAAGGCAAAACAACAGGTTTGTAGTAACGGCTTGTCACAGACTGCTGTAATAGCAAAAAGGAAAAATGTATCTATTTTGGCAAGGACACAAAAGGTAAATCGATACGTGTAATATCTAAGTTAAACTTGAAGACGTTTTAAGACAGCCTGTCTAAGAGGTAGAAAGTGTACCTTGGTGAGGTCAGAGCAGGCCTTATATAGCACTGAGTGGTCAGGGTTTTCTAGTTGGTCTTTTAGGGGAATCAGACTGTCCACAGCTTCATCCTTATAATCTAGGGAGAAACCTACACACACAGAGAAAAATAGAAGAAATAAAATCAAGTCAAAACAGCAGGCTTCACATACACTAGTCTTGGTATGTCAACATAAAAACTTTAGATTAAAGCTGTTCTAATATTCATTAAGTGACACAATGAGAAAAGGTAAAAGATCAGGCTCTGTACCTTCATAGCGCAGCTGTATGTAGAGAAGTGTGTATATACAGTCGATAGCAGCAGCGCGAACTGCCGGGTGAGGGTCAGAACACCGTGGAGACAGTCGACCCAGCAGAGCTCCAAGGTTGTGGAAAGACACCATATTCTAGAGACAGAAATAAAAGAGAGGAAGCGCACATGATTGCTCTACTTTTAACATCAAGTAAAGATAAAATACATCAGCAGTGAGTGATCATTTACTGACATTCAGTGGATTCAATGAATAAATATAAGGTACGGATTGATTTTGGATCATTGATAAAGTTTGAATGAGTTCCAAGGATTATACACCCATGGTTATCATGACCATCATCAGAAATCTGTGGTGCACTCAGGATAGATAAGTTGATGAAAAATCAAACCCACAAGATACGTGTGTGTGTGTGTGTGTGTATGTGTGTGTGTGTGTGTGTGTGTGTGTGTGTGTGTGTGTACCTTGACAGTCAGATTATCTAGGTAGTACGCCAGTATGTGAGCGGTGGCTGTGACGGCTCTCTCCCTCTCGTGGTCCTGTCCGGAGCTCAACCACGTTTCAATGTGCTGCACAGGGCAGTGATACATGTCAGACAACATGTCAACATGTCAGGAACGTTACCTCTTAATGTTCAACAGTTCACTGATGCCAATCATTGCTTTTAATTAGACAGCTGAAAAACAGGCCAAGAGGAAAAAGGAGAGGAGACACACAAGGAAAAGTGGTGGGATTTGATCGTAGTGGGCAGGGGTAGCTAAAGAACTGTTTGGTTATGATACTAACTTGGTCAAAATCTAGATTGAAAGCTGCTAAATAAAACTATCATCTAATGTGGAAATTCTTGAGGTTCAAAGAAATTAGGAAGCTGTACATTTTTTACAATTTAAAACAACAGAATAAGGCATTGACACAAATATTACTGGCCAAAGATGAGAAGAGCTGATTAGTCTGAAACACCCCACTTCACCTTGAAGATACTCTGCAGGCCGTCAGGTGTGGGATCCTTGGCCAGAATACTTTTCAGCAGCTCCTGCAGTGCAGCCAGCGTGTCCTTGTACAATGCCTGTACACATTCACACGTTAGTTTGACAGCATTTGAAAATGTTGCACAAAACATTTTATGGATTACACATGTTTCAGAGGGTTAGCGTCTCTCTACACAAGAGGGAATGTTAATATTGGGTTGAGTTAATATGAGTTAAAACTACATGACTAATTCCCCTTTTGGCACCGACTCAGCTCAACTCTACTCTGTCGAGGCTCCAAGCGACCAGAGACAAAAAAGTGCAGTGAAAACACTGCAGACCACTGAATGGACAAAGGCAATCATCACTAGAATTGTCAGTGAGAGAGAGAGAGAATGGCAGTGGATCAAATGGACCACAGGGAAAGGCTAGCTATAAAGTTGTCAGCAGCAAATGTACGGTGTAGGTTACAGTTTGTGAATGAAAGCGAATAAAAGCATGAAAGATGTCACAGTTTCTAGCCATGGCGCTACGATGATCAGCGAAGAATCGTGTCTACTCTGCTTTACGTCACCTTTCTCTGCTTGGGGTCCAGTATCTCCTCTTCTTTAGTTTTCTCTGGAGTGTGTGTCTCAGGTGGCAGAGAGAACACACTGTTCACACACACCTTTAGCAAGTCAAAGCTCTCGTTCTCAGACAGCGCGGGGTCCAGAGGCCTGAAGCACTGAAGGTCAAAGATAAAACTGGGAAATGACAGAACCTCCTCTGGAAAAATGCAAGAATACCACAGATGTTGTGTGACGAACAACACAACCAATACATAGTATTCAGTTATTATTCAATCTGCTGGCACCGTTTCCACTTTTAAATTGTGTCTCAAGACAAATATTTACAGACTTGCCTTTTTGTCTGACAACTAGTCTTATTTTGTTTATACAGCTGGTGTGCAACCACGCGATTTGAAGTTTATTTCAATTTCTTACCTCTTGGATGATTTATTTGTAAGTCTATTTTAAACAGTCTTATATTTGTGTGCTTGTATTTTGTTGTCTTTACTGTTCTTATGTTTTTTTTTATACTGGTGTTTGTTGTGCTGTCTAAGGAAAGCATGTTGTGCTTGAAAAGTGCTACACAAATAAAATTATTAGTATTGTACAAGTAATATAATTAACAAAAAGTAAACTATTAATACATCTTGAGAGAAAATATTGGCTGTTGCAATTATTCTGTGAATCTGTAAATCTTTGACACTGAGGGTCCAGTTGTATTTTCTTTTTTTCAACTGAAGGATACATTAGGTTGGCACAGGTTGTCATCACAAGATGGCGTACTGGAGTCTTCATTGAATCAGCTGACTCTGCCTTGATAAAATCCTGACCAGGATTGACATAACAGCAGGAGTTGAGATCAGGAAACCACTGTTGTCGCATCAGCAATGAGTTTTAAATGACTGACTACTGACCAGCATAACAGTAATGAGCTCCTGTTTGCGAGAGAAGACGTAGCCTTGCTTCTTCACACACACACTGATGGCTTTGGCTATGAGTCCAACACTCTGGATCAAACTCAGCTTCATAGTGAGGTCCTGAAATGTCGAAACACACAAATGCATGTTGACAAAATACGGACACACAAGATAGACAAGTAGAATAAATGAGAGGACATACACAGCTCAAACAATTCAGGTCAAGAAAAAAAAAGCAGGCTGAATATGAGGAAAATTGGATAACTGCATTTCCCGAAATGTCAGAAATAGAAACAAGAACCGCAGACCCTTCAGCAGATGCAACTTTAGTGAGTTTCAGCAAAAGCAAAAACAATCCAAAATCATATCAGAAATATCAAAATGAATCAATCAATTGGCTCAGCCCATCAATCAATCAAGTAGTGTTGATTGATCCTCCATTCCTATGGATGGAGAGAAGTTAGAAATCAGAGTTGTGTGATTAGAGGAGATTCGTTCAACAGCAAACCACCTGCAGGCTCTGGTCTAAGAGGTGACAGACACAAGGCCTAAAGACAACACAGAGCTGTTAGGAAATTACGAACGAGAGAGAGAGAGAGAGAGAGAGAGAGAGAGAGAGAGAGTTGCGTAGATCATTAGAAAAAAAATGTGTGGAAAAACCTCAGTGTAAATGCAACTTGTGTCACAGTGTTTTGTTCAAAACTATTTGCATCAGACAAAAAACAAATTGTAAACCAGCTTTATAAAAGAATCAAATATGTGAACCTCAACAATGGTAATTTAACAAGACGCTTTCCTCCAAAAAAACATTTAAATGTACATAAGTCACAGTGTCCTGTGTAGCAGGCATGTTGGTTCTTAATCAGCTGCAAGCATCAGGTGATAAAGTTGTTAGTCACACAAGCCAAAACTTCTTAATGTTATATTTGTGTACACTTCAGTAATTATCTGGGGAAAAACACAGAAAGCTTTGTAGAATCTCAGCTCTTTTCAAAGCTCAAAGTAGATGCAACTTTTAAAAAGCCACCTTCCAAGCTTATATGTGGCGAGTGTTTGATACTCAAAAGCTTTTTGCTGGTGTATCACTTAATGCTACATTCCACTGACGTAGAACATTGTCACTCATTACAATGAGCATAACATCAATTCAGTTCATCAAGTCAACATTCATGGTGGTCTGTGTTCTCCAAATTGTTTGCTCAAACCTAACTGTAGTTTAAAATCAACATGTGTTCCACAACCACAATGGATACATTTTAATAATGAATGAAGATATAGAAATGGATACTAAAATCTGCTGCTACCATTGTGAAATATAACTGAGATCCAGCAAAAAGCTTTAAGGAAAACAAGTTGTTGTTGCTGTTGTTTCGACTTAGAGACAATATCACCACAAGTATGCAGAGTTAAGAGTGAGGAAGGAGAGCAATATGAGAGAGGAAGTTAACCCAGCAAGAATTATTAAGAGAAACAGCCCTGGTCTTCCTGTCACGATACCTTTGTCTCTACTTTAATCCCCAGAACCTGAAACAGAGGTGATAAATCCATAAGCGCACATACAAATATATAGACCTCTTACCTGCAAGATTCAATTCATGGTTTCTGTTTTAATCATTCAAGGGCACCGACAAAAACAAAGTGGCACAGTAGGTCTTGGCCGACTAGCAGCAGCGCCAGAAACAGATGTGGTTCTGAGACGTCCATTCTCAAGTCGGAGACCCAGTTTCCACCAAAATACCAAATGGATTTGCGCTACTTCATTGAAATAAGCCTGCCACTTGTTTGCTAGTCACCGCGCAGCTGGTCAGAAAAACTGCGCTGATAGAGTCGAGTACGTGGTTGAACCGAGTATTGGTGCATGGTTTGTTTACATGACTAAAAAGAAGTGCATATTCAATGGACGGAGAGCGAACGATGGTACAACATGATCATCACACACTGATGGACACAGCGTGTTTCTCTTTATCATCAGCGTCATTTTTCTCTGTATGCTAAATATTTGTCTGAGATCTCCTCTTTAATAAAAAAAAGTAATGTTACCTTAGTGCTGGCATTACCTTGGTATTGAAGTGTTTACTGATGGAGCGAAGGATGTCTTGATCAATGCGGTTCAGTATCTTTTCTGGAGGTGCGTTAAAAGCCACTTGACCATAACACAAGATTAACGTGCTTTTCACCTTCTCTACCTCAACATCATTACGCTCCTGAGGACAGGAAAGGAAGGAGAGGGCAAAGACATTTGTAGCTCTTAGCTGAAGTAATATTGTTAGAAACATTTTAATTTGTGATATATCAAAAAGGTTCCTTGTACTTTGAGAAGGTTGAAGATGCTAGGAGACTTCTTGAAGGCGTCTGACTTGCCGAACTCATCCAGCTTGGCCAGAGTTCCCTCTAAGTGGCTGTTGGCACAGAGGCCGACTCCCATTGCAACTCCCTGATAGATACAGACAGAAACCATACGTTAGATCTTAAAGCTGTCCAGGTTTGAAACACACAGTACTAATTATTGAGAGATGTTTCCTTTTGCAATACCGCAGAACTGTAGAAATCATCATATGACATCTGTTAAAATACCTCTCTTTCAATGGCATCATTGTGTCGTGCCATGAGGAGGACTTCATGCAGCTGTTTTTTAACCAGCTCCTTATTGAAACACTGTTGGAGAGTCACTCCTATACATCGATACAGGAAGCTCTAGGAGAAAAAAAATGCAAAATACATCATTGTCATATATAAGATGAGATAATCCTTTATTGGTCCCACAACGGGGGAAATTTACAAGATGCAGAAGATGGTGAGGGAGAGCCACTGCGCCAACATGGAGCCATATGTACTTTACTGTTCTCCCATCTATGTTCCTCATCAATAGCTTTCATCCAACATTTTTCAAGATTTTACATTTCTATTGTTAAAAAAACAGCACAAAGCCTCTACTCTTCATGCTTTGGTGGGGGTGGGTTTAACTGTTCACCTCACTGTGCACACACTAACTGTTAGGTCACAAGGAGAAATGACTCCGTTTAAGGAGGTCATGATCTCCAAAGAATGGGAACCACTGTCCTACAGTCAGATTTTTGAGTTTAATTATGACCAACAAGCTCTACATTAGGGGCGCTGTGTGGGGTTAGCAACTCCAAAAACCACAAACCTTAGTCCATTTATTTAATGTCACTGGACAAACATTAGTAACTACACCAAAGGAATAGCTCGCATTCAACTTGCTTGCTTGAATTGTGGGTTAAAAAGCTGCTGAAAGCACTTACCTTCTCCTCTAAGGCGTTGTTATATGTGGCGAGGTATCTTGTTGACTCAGCTGCCAGCTGACACACCCACTTGTCATCATCAATAGAAGCCAGGGTTTTGGACAAGAGCTGAAAACAATTTTGAATCATATTTAGAGTGACATTTCACTAAATCAGGTCAGATTTGAATGTTTCCATATCTATACAGGCAAATAAAGCTGACAGCATAGTCTCTTGTGAAAATAGGCCTCTTT
This sequence comes from Pempheris klunzingeri, assembly GCF_042242105.1. NCBI lineage: Eukaryota > Metazoa > Chordata > Actinopteri > Acropomatiformes > Pempheridae > Pempheris > Pempheris klunzingeri. The sequence goes on along the minus strand of NC_092019.1, from coordinate 8,808,296 downwards.
AACAGTCTAAATCTACTGTATATAAATAGCCTGATAAAAAATAAAACACACCTTCAGCAGTTTCTCATCCCAGTGCTTCTTGTCGAGGTTCTCTGTTGTTGACTCTGCAAACAAAAACACAGACTACTTAACTACAGAGGAGCAAACTACTGTGCATGAGTAATGAAAAAGGATAAAAAGACCCAGGCTCAAGGCTTAAGTATCAACTCTGGTGTCATGACAGGAAAGAAAGGCTTCTTCCAAAGTTATTACTTTACATAAATAAATACATATAAAAGATTATATCCACATATCTCCATACCCTCTAACACTGAAAGCAGAGGAGGAATCTCTTTCTCCCAGAGGATCTCTGTGTTGGGGTGAATGTTGATGCTGAGGATTTGAAGGAGAGACAGAGACGGCGCGCCGTGGCCTCTGCTGTTGAACGGGAACGCTGCATTAATCTGCGACACACCAAGGCAAGCAGAGGAACAAACCTCAACTCAGGAATGTTATAAATGACAAACTTCCATTGACTTAAAGAAAATAGCACCACAACTCATTTCATCCCTTCTCCATGTTAAATATACAAGAGCCACTCTAAATATTAATATACTAAAAATCAGACTTGACAACTAATATGGATTATTTGGCATGATAAACAATTTACCTAAATTAGCAAGTGCAATTCATCAGTTATATTTAATTACAATGTGTTTCTCCAGACTGTTATCAGTCATTGATCAATAATCTAGACACAAAATGGATGCAGTTTAGCCAATGCTTGAGGAACAGTGGCCAACATTTAGCTCCATATGAAGTCATCAGAGTTTAAAAAATGTGTTTAAGAGTTGGATTTACTCACCAGCAGTCTGATCATTAGTGTTTGAGGGGAGGGCAGGTTGACTGGAGGAGAGAGATCAGACACATTTAGCCCTGTTCAATTCGACATCTTTCCCATAATTCACACCTCCTATTTATGACTGACTTATATCTAACGTGGGACACACACAGCATATAACTATCACAGAGATATCTGCTTAACTGGTCAGTAAACATTCCCCTACCTTCCTGTGTAAAGTCTATGTTGAAGCTGGGCTCCTGGTTGTTTTTCTTCTTGTTGCCCAGCACTATCAGACTCTTACACAGAGGAGTAGTGGCGTTACTGTACTGTGAAGGGGTCACATAGTACAGCAGCTTTGGCCATAGCACCTATGAAGACACAACAAAACATACGTGTTAAGTCTCTGAACAATGTTTAACATAAAATTAACCCCAACTAATCCATATAGAGCTCAAGCTTCACAGACTTCCAGCTGCAACAACATTAGCAGGGAAACGATATGAGTAACACAGATCAATCAGCCACCAACAGATCAGACAGACAGGCGAACGTACGTCAGCTAGTCGTCCGACAGTGGTGGTTAGCAGATGAAGGGTGTTGTCACACATCGTCCTCAGTGCCTCGTTAGTCACCTCCTCTGGATCGGTGGGCCTCTGGCCTCTCTGGACACACACAGACACAATCACGCACAAATAAACTTTTTATATTCCATCCCCTCAGATGTTCTCCTCTAATGCAAACCATTTCAAGTTTGAGCAACTAGTCACTTGGTTGGAAAGCACCATCTACTGTTTGTTGGTTTCAGATTCAGCAGGTATGAAACGCCTGAGCACCAACATCTGCTGCTCTGATCTACTGACCTCATGTCTGTTTCTGCTTGATCACTGTTTTTTTCGACCTCTTGTTGTCTATCAGGTTTGTTAAACATAAGATTGTAAATTTTCAAAAGTACTTGAGTAGCAATTCTCTTTTTAGAAGATTCAGAAAGTAAAAGTACCACTCATTTACCATAATTACATGAGTCACACATACAAGAGTAAACATAAATGAATAAATGACAGAAACAAAACCAGAGTTATACCTGATAAGTGTCAGGTAAGGCACAGTGTTGAACTATGAATCGAACCAGTAACTCGCCTCCCTCTAACTCCAGGTAGCCGTGATGAGCCATCGCACTGATCACCTGGACCACACGCTTCTTCACCTGGGACACGGAGGGGGGGGGGGTTGAAGAGATTTTTTTTGTGATTAATAATGGACAGTGAATAGTCATATAAAGACTGTGTGTGTCCACATGCGTGTTACCTTGTTGCTGTGGTCCGCCATTGGTTGCCTGATGCTGGCCAGAATTAGCAGCTTCTTACTCTCCATTGTGGACGCTGCAACACACACACAAATACACATAGAATTAGTTGTCTGCATGACTGTGCGCACATATAAACTAATACCGTGATATCATTCAGGGCTTCTACACATTTTTCTTTTCAGAATTCCCTACTTTTCCACACTCAGATTTCCAATTTTTCAAACCATGTTTGACAACTGAGATCAAACAGCTAGATGCTCACTCTCACACAGTGGGAAACAGTTTGGCTGTGCGGGCTGCAGTGAAAAACACTGTGTTTGTCATGTTTGTTCGAACTTCTGCACTGTACAATTTAGAAAACTGAAGAGGGTCAATGATCTAAACGCAAAAAGTTTTCCTTTTTTTTTTCAATACAAGTAACTAAAATAAAATGTATACTTTAACACTCTTTACATCAAATCAGTCATTTATGTGTGTGGAGTAGGTAAGTGTATATGTGATGAGCTGGGGACATGCGTTTTTTCTCTCACTGGTTGAGTTGATGAGGTGTCGAAGGACGGCCAGGGAGCCCACCCTGCTTCGCTCATTACTGTTCTCCAGCTTCTGAAGGACAAACATGACCAGACGGTCTGGGAAGGAGTTAGCTAGGGGGAGAAGAGCGGAGGTAGGAAGAAAGACATTGAAGTGTGAAATACATAAACAGAAATAAACATAAGCAGTCACAGAAATTCAAAACCACAGGGAAAAACACATGAGAGACATGCAAGTCAAGAGAGAGGAGAGAGAAGTAGACCAACTGTCAGTTAATATGATTATCTCGGGGCGGACATTGAGTCCTGTGCACTAATGGATGATCCTATTACTGTTCTTGTGACTCTAGGGAACTAAAACAGACAGAAAGTCCTGATGCTGTTGGACACCCACATTTAACTTGGTCACCACAGACTTTCTTATATAAATGTACATAAATTTGTATCATTTGGTGCAGTGGCAACAACAGTCTTTAGTACCTAGTAAGCTGAAGCAGCGCAGGACCTCGTTGTGGTTCTTGACAGTAGGAGGGTTACTATAATCAACAGGGGCGGACACCTGGGGAGACAAAGGAAATGTTATACTGTTCTCTGTGGCAGCCATATGTGCACCCTCAAACAACCGTTTTATGTGAGCTCTGGTGAGCACTGATACGTTGGTAACATGGTGAAATAATTGTCACCACCTCTGTTGTCACCAAAACATTCAGATCACACACACACACACACACACACATCATTGACAGAGTCATTGTGGTAAAATGTTGCAACAGTCGAGGCATCGGACCAAGTGTCAGCATGGTTATGAAAACATATGACTCCCTGACAGTCACTTGACTGATCCAAAAGAGTGCCGCATATGGTGAAACTAAGATCGTAAGGGGTAATCCGGGCAGTCTGCCACTATTTAGTCACTGATTTGTCATTTCAGTGCGGTAGACCACTCCGTCACTAGGCCAGAGGACTGGACTGGATTATAGAGGGTGTGACACCAACCATGTCATGTGATAGAAAGGTTACAGACTGCTGGGAAACAGCAGCCGTCAGCAGTCAGCAGTCAGGCCTGACAGATCCAGGTAAAGCCGACATAATGTAATAATAATGCTTCTGTTTGTTCTAGGTCTGTTGATGGGCACACCCTCCTCAGCGTTCTGATCTGAAAACAACCCCAGTAGCATCCTGCTACAACAACCTGTGATACCTTAATGGGATTTTTGTGATGTTATTCATTGTATAATACTGAAAACTGCTGTAAAAACCTGTTTATTCCAAGTTAAGATGTCAAGCCTATGGCACTTCTTTTTTAAAAACGTATTCCCAAATAGTGTGGACTCTTCCAGACCAACATGTATATAATTACTTATACTTGCCTTCAAATAGAGCAAATGATAGCTACCCTGTCTTTTGCAAGTTATCACATCACAATAACGTTGCTCTATTCTCATCAGTTCTTTAGAATTCACATTAACTGTTTTCAAGATGCCAAATCAAGGAAACAGCTGAAAGTTAGAAAATGTTTCTTCTTATTTGCCAGGTTATTATTTGTTTACAATAGCTTAAAACAGCTTCAATAGCTACGGAAAATAGTGGTAAAAAGTCTGGTCAATGATAGCTGGTTTGGATTTATCAATATAGGAGGAGTAAAACTCTATAAGTATGTTTTCGGCCTGGTTCCACCTCTTTATGAGCTTATGTGTCATGCATCAGTCATCTGGCTCATTCAAGCTTAAAGCTGCAGTATTTACTTTGGTATGTACTTAAAGTGTACCTGTTGATGCAGTGCAAAGAGTAGATTGTCCAGTTGTGTCTCTAGCACCCTGCTGCCCATGTTGACAGAAGCATCAAGCACTTGGCACAGACTCTGAGTAGAGGCAGAAGACAGAAAAAAAAAAGCTAAATCAATAGTCTCAGTTGGTGGTGTCATTCCTATTAAAAGCCATTTAGAGATGGACAGAGAGTGTTTGTCAACACAAATTATCCACATTACAAAATCCACAATAAACAGTCCGCTGCTCTCGTGCTGCAGCTCATACCCACCTTGCTAATGACATAGTGTTCGTTGTTTTTCTTGTACAGAGACACGATGGCAGGAACGAGTTTAGGAATCTGCTCCTCCAGTTTATCACTGGCCATTAGATGGGACATAGAGCCCACTGCCTCAGCTACTGTTAGCCTCAACTGGAACACACAGAGACAGAAAGACAGAAAAGGGGTCAGGGGACAGACATGGATTCATAGATTCACTTATTTCTAACATCAACTAGATGTGGGCCACTTGTGGGCATTGATTTTAAAACTGTATATTGCAGACTCCGTTCCCTTTTGAACTGAGATGTGAATGTTGCTCCACTGAACCATAATTAGCTCTAATATGCTCCCTGCCCTCTGTAATGCAGCACGAAGGGATAGCGGTTAAATTATTACACACGGTTAAGAAAGCCAAGCATAGACTAAAAATAAGCACAAAAAAGAACTTGTATGGTTACTACACTATTAAGAGAAGAAAAAAACATTTCACAGATTGAAACTATGCCCAAGATGGTAGTTTAAAATGTCGTTTCATTCATTTGGGAATTACACCAGAAAAGTGCTCTCAGAGTGCAGAGATGCAATTTTCTTACACATTACTCCTGTCCTGTACTCCATGCTAAATGTACAGTGTCTTTGTAGGTTGTTTAGTTCGCTGTATATATGAAACTCAGCTGCCAACATTGACCTGTAGTGGCCTTACCTTAGACTCCCTGCTTTGTAACCAGTTATTGAAGAGGATGTCAAAAGCAGCATAGATTTCACTGGAGAATGTGTCTTTTCTGACAGTGGGATCTGGAGCCTTGTCCAGGTTGGCAAGGTACTCCAAGATACTGTCGCTGAAATGACACAAAGCTGGAAGCACAAAGGCGAAGGGAGATTAGGGAGAGCAGAGAATGGGGAGAATTGCATATTTTTAACGTTTAATGTTTCTGTAGGAGTATAGCTGGAGGTTGGGTTTTTGGAGAGGGGTTAATTATGGCAGTCTAAAAAAGTATGTCGGGAGGTTCTCACCAGAAGAGAAGACCCACTTCATGTTGTCCTGCTTGGCCATGCTCAGCATGGGCAACATGGTGCCCAGAATAGCATTCAGGAAGGGTACCATGCCATAAACTAGAGAACAAGAACAGGAATACACCATTAACAACCTGTAGTTACTTACCACTTCCCCTGCAAGGCAGGGACACATACACTGTAATCCTTTGTTGTACTGATAAGTAGTTCCCATCATGTTAAAATCACATTATGCATCAAAGTAAATGGACATTTGTATGTATGCATCTCTGTACTGGTCAATGTGTAAGAGCTACTAAAACTGGCTTTAGTTTTTAATTCCTTTAATAATTCTATGCTAATTGTTGGCAATCAACAAGCTGTTGCCCATTCTGTGGACAAAAAAGGACAGCAACTCAGAAACTGTCAACAACCACAGAGTTATTTAATATCATTTACTAATCTAATATCAGGAGTTTAGTACAGTCCCTCCTCATCCACAGTATGAACAAAGACTTAAAGTTTAATTACATCAGTGGCTTTTATTGGCATGGTGCTCCAGCAAAATGGAGCTGAAATGGAGCATTATTTAAAGGTCACAATGTCTGTTCTCGCTTCACTGTCAGTGTGGATATCGTATTTATTTGTTCATTACACCGTAAAGTTTTAGTGATGTTTTAAATTAATGCACCAAGGTAACTTTGACAGCAGGACAAAGGATTGTACATTTATCAGAATTTCCATTCCCAATTCTAATCTATTATAAATCGATAAAATCCTCATCAGTTCAGTGGCTCTGGACTTCCTCAACTACCTGCAAATGCTGTTTTTGGACAGATTTAACAGGTTCATGTCTTTCTCAACATTCAACATTACCTGTCATGTGAGCCAAAGCTCTGATTTCCTGGTGTGTGTGTGTGTGTGTGTGTTCCTTAAAAAGGCCAATGTGTGGTTTCTTTGTGTTTGTGCGTGTGTAAATATTTTCTTACCATTGGAGTCAGAAAGGTTTGCTAGTGTCTTGACCACAAAGAAGTGAGGAAGGAGCCCTGGCTGAAACTTGCTTAGTATCTCCTCCATGATGTCATTGATGTGCTTGTTACCAACGGCAACCAAGATATTACTGGCTGCCTGCTGCCAATCAGGGATGACATCCTGAGTGAAACAGGAAGATGAAGAAAACAACAAGGAAGATAAGTTATCATCTGCCCTCTGCAGGAAACAGAAAATAAATAACTGAGGTCTCCTGTTGTACCTTTGATCGCGTCATCTCATCTGAGGCCAGGGAGACGATGCTCTTTATCCTGGGGTAACTGATCTCCTCTATCCTGCAGCCCACAATCAGCTCAATAGTCTGAAGAATCACAACTCTGTGGCTCACTGCCAGCTAGAGGAAGATGAGGAGGAGGAGGAAGAGGAAGATGAAAAAAGTGTGGTATACAGATTATTGGCACAGCCTTTATTCATTTGTATTAAATAGCACCAAATGCAAAGTACAATGTTTGCAATTGGCTTTCACAGAGGCAAAGTAAAACATTATACAGCACAATCATGCCATCTTAATAACAAAAAGCACTTCCTTTGTGCTAAGTCACTGATGTTTCCCAACACATTTCCTCAGAGTGACGATGCCATCATCTGATAATCAGAGTCAGAGGCTGTGACAGTATGATAAGATGTTGCAGCATCAAACACAAGCTGATTCACAGCTCTATGGTGAAATTTCTGTGTGCAAAAATAACTGCAAAGAAAAACTTAATTTAAGGATTATTAGAATTACTTTAAACATGAAGTATAGACACAAATTAGGTTTGGGCAGTATGTACCATTTTATATCTTTATATCTGGAAATTAAATCCAAAACATTTACAAATTTTAAAACAAATGAGAATGTTTTAGAAAGTCCAGTAACTTTAATTTATCTGGCAAATTAACTTTATCACAAAAGATGACACGTTAAGTTGATTAATCAATCAATTCATCATCAGAATTAATTATTTTGACAATTAATTGTTTCAGTAATTTAAGGAACAAAAGTGTGAAACCTTTTAACTGTGAGGATTTGCTGCTTTTCTCTGTCTATTTTTGGACTGTAATGAGGGCAACATCTTAAGCTTTAGGCAACTATGATGGGCATTGTCACTACTTTTTGAGATTTTAAAGCCAATTTGAAATAGAAAAATCACATGCCGCTTGACTGATGTGTGTGAAATCTGAAAACCTCAGCATGAATGTCGGACCGTCTGGCAGAAAAGCACACACACAATTACTTATTGCAATGTTTACATCTTCTTAATGTGTGAACTGTGTGTGACTCTGCATGCTGTCTGTAACAGGCCAGCAAACCACATGCTAAAGGCCACCTAAGTGTGACCGGGTTTAACAGATTAGCCGCTGTCTATTGCTTGGAGGGGTTACTGGAGTCTAGACAAATCTTTAATAAAACAAGAAACACAAATGTATCAGTAACAATCAGAAATCAAAGGCATAGAGGACCTTCGCCCTTAATGTGTACAGTGTGATCACACAGTGCAAAGCAAGTAGTTTATTTATACAGCACTTTTCCTACAACAGACATTGATTCAAAGTGCTTCAAAATAAAAGCCAAACAAAAAAACGCCAACATCACACGTGGCAAACATATAAGATAAGAAGTAGGGATATGCATTTGAAGCAAAAATAGTATTTGATAGCTGTGAACTATTCTAGGATTATTGGAGTAGTTCAGCCCTACTTTACCTTACCTTTGGGTGTTTCAGAAGGTAGTCCTGACACATGGCTAGCACTCTGTCTGGCTGCTGTTTTCCCAGGGTCAACATAGACTTTCTGACCTGTTCCTGGACCTCTGAGTCTTTATCAGTGGCCGCATCGAGTAGAGCCAGGGTCACCTCTAGAGGGAAAACACAGGACAACAGAACAGAGACGGAGTAGAAGGATCAAAATGTTGAAAGAAGAGAAACATAGAGTAAACACACGTGGCTATATGCACGTCAAACAGAGCAGCTGAATAGAGGAAGACATTAAAAAAGTAATTGAGAGAGAAGAGAAGAGGCTCACGCTCCACATCTGTCTCGTCCATGGTGGACTACAGGAGGGCTGGCTTCCTGGAGCCTGTGGCCGAGGATGTAGCTTCCCTCCTGGGGCACAGATGGGCTGAGGCTGCCTGGGGCTGAGAAACCAAACATGAAATGTGGATATACATATATATTAGCAATAGATCAAGGATCTACACTCTGCCATGGCCTTATTTCATGACCTCTCTTAAAGGTCAGGAGTAAATAATACCTGTCCAGTTAAATATCTATATCTACCTGGAGTGTCTGATTTGATTGCAATGTCACAAGACTGCAGCTTTCTGAAGACTCACTTGACAAAGTACCACATTATTTGTCTGATTCACATGACTGGGACCAACAACATGACACCAGACGAGCTGGATGATAATGTTTTATAATAACAATGGCAACCATAAGCGATTTTATCCTAATTTTATGACCTGAATTCACCTTACAATCTGTCACTTCTACCTGTTCAATCCACTTCTTAAGCTAACACGGACATGAAGTAGCTAACCCGTCCAGTAACTTTACGAAGCCCTATAAATATGACATTACAAACAAGAAGCTTAACGCCGTGTCTTTTAAAGCTGGTGTAACGATTTAATATCCAGCTTTAACCTCTTTGGTTGTGGTTGCTGATGCTGCAGCAGCGAGCTAGCTAACCTCCTGACACACGTTAGCATGCTAAGCTAGCAGCTGGTGCTACGGAAGAGCAGACAGCGTCCTCACATCACATCACATCTCATCACAGACTGAAGGAAAACCGCAGCAGTGATGATAAAAAACACTCACCGAGTCCGAGGGAGCCTCCGCTGGGCTGTGACCTCTCAACAACAACAATGTCCCTTATCCCGGTTCAGACAAGAGGAGTCCCTGACAGGGTTAGCGCAGTCTCTGTGTGAGACAGTGTGTGTGTGTGTGTGTGTGTGTGTGAGTCCCTGCAGGTGTAAACACGCCTGGTCATGTGCCTCTGGTCATCAGACAGGGGGCGTCCACAGCAGACCAGGATCACAGCTCTGAGACACATGGGGCCGCTGTTACTTAATATCACGGTCTGCTTTAGCCTTAAGATTCACAGCTTCAGTTCTGCAGCTAAGGGGAAAGTTAAGGGATACTTAACTTAGCAGTTTAGTGAGTGAGTCACCCTCCTGGTGTTGTGGAAGTGTGTTAGACATGTCAGGTAAAGACTCAATGCTGACTGAAAAACACTGTCAAATTTGTGACACCCTTTTTTCCTGTTAGTGAAAATGTCAACAAGGGAGATTTCACTGCTTTTTCTCACATCTAGACCACAAGACAAAATTTGTTTCCGCTTTTTTTCAGTCTTCAGTCTTTTCAGCATGTCCAGGGATAATATATACGCTTGGACCCATGCATACCTACTATCAGATCTACTTTGTGTTGTTTTTAATCACCAGTGATAAAAATTCAGTCTTCATAAAACGAGCATAATCTTGTCTTTCCATGGCTGCTTGGATAAATATTGTCAGTAATTCTTCTTTTCAAAATTAAAAACCAAAAACATTCTGCGTTTGTGATTTTACTGTGTGTGATGGAGATGCTGCTGAAATGAGAACGTTCATCTGGTGAGCACAAAACAGATAAAGCAGTTGTACAGTCCATGTTTTTATCAAACACAACGATGTAAGAACATGTGTATGTGCAGCCATGTACAGTGTCCAATACAATATTCCAACAGTATCAAAACGCTTCATTAATATGGTCAGGCCATCAGAAAACATGACATACCTACGTCAACATAAAATAGCTGCAATAGAGTTCAATATTCGACTTGAAACATTTTCACTTGGACATGTTTGATTACTGTAAGTATCAATATGACTATAAACACAACATAACAACTGAAATAACAATATTAGTCAATTCTGTTAGGTGTATATATGTTTTACCCATTATTACATTACAATATTATGTGTCGCCCATTATTATAGGTACTTTAAAGAAGGTGTTCATACTAACAGTTGCTTTTAATTATAGGTCCCCTACTACATGCGGCCAGTGTTGCCAACCAAACAAAATTTCTTTCACTAAAAAGTGCTTAACAGGAAAGCTTGCTTCAAAGTCAAATATGGCTTTAAATTCAAAGCCTCTCATGATGATATTTCTCTTGTATGATTTAAAAGCAATAAATACCTGTGCATAATAAATACATTGTGGTTAGTTAGGTTTAGTTTAAGCTGAGGTGCACTTTAAATTGCTAGAAATACTGGTTAATATTAGGATACAGTGTTATTTGATTTAGAAAAAAATAAGACATTTTGCCTTTCATAACCATTAGAAGAGCAGCTCATTGTAATAACAATAAAAATATATATGAAGAAAACATCATTAACTCAAATATTCATGCTGAATGCTGAATTACACAGGATTTTCCATGATACAATTAAGCAATAGCACAATTAAAACAAGACCTTGTGTCCGTGTACAACATTCAAAATGCAGAAGGTAAACATTTGTGTGGAAATATAACAAGTTGAAGATTAACACCAATAATTTTACCCTGTAAAACACAGACATCAAGATTACCCTGTAAAAGGAGACTTTGGCTTTTGTATGCTGAGTTAATCTAAATCAGACAGAACAAACCAAACAAAACAAAGTGACAGTCTCCTGCCTGCAGCCTCCGTCCGTCATCATGAGACCTTCAACCCGAGGAGAGGCAAGAGATGTCGGCCGGCTGTCCTCTAACTCCGCCAGCACAGACGTCTGAAACAACATCAGCGTTTCCCTGCAGTCTGTCTGTAATGTTTGAACTTTCCCATGGCCGCTGTATCCAATGTAGAGATTTCTGGCTGCTCTGAGTCCGTTGTTGAGTGATTGTTTGATATCTCGTTGGTTCACACTTGTTATTATTTGTTGTATCTGGCTCCTCTGGTTTTTGGCTTTATGCATCAGCAGCTTGCAGGTCTCTTTCTGGCTGTTTTCCTGTGGGAAAGAAATAATTCTTCAATGAGATACTGGTGTAAAATGTAAAACAGAACATAAAAACAACTCAGATTGAAGTGGAATTAATTAATAATTCATTCTGGTATGGATACAATCTCCTGTCTAAATGAGCAGAAAATGCCAGAGAAAAAGCCAGAGTTTTGAACACAGTTGTTGCTCTGCATAAAGGGAATGGGCACCGACTCAAATTTGGTAACTGTGACTTTGGATAAATATTTATGGAAACACAGACTTTGGTTTGCTGCTCATTTCTGCTCGCTTGGATGTCAGAGTGAAAGAAAAAGGCTTGAAGCAGGTATTTAGAATATATGTAGATTTGAAGTATGTGCGAGTGAATGAACATACTAGTGTTTGGTAAGGTGGGCTTTGTCGCAGGTGACCTCTGTGAGCTGCCCCCCCTCCTTAGTGAATGTCTGATCCCTCGGAGTGGATATACCCTTCAGCTTCACTTCTCTGCAGCAGCAACACACACACGCACACACACACGCACACACACACACAAGGATTTGAAGTATGTGATGAAAAGCTGATGACAAGCATTTTGTGAAAATGTACATGACGACATGAAGGTATCCACATCTTATTACAGACTTTTCCAACACCTTACGTACCCGTTAGTGGCTCCCTCTCCATCTTCAAGCATTTTGAGGCCTGGGACTTTCTGTCCAAAGATTTTCACAGCGATGAACATGAGCAGGCCGCAGCGATTTCTGTAGCAGCAGGTGGCGTCTATTACCAGGAACACTACCAGGAAGATCACCACAACGATGCCAATCACGCTGCCTTTGGTCATGCGGCTGCTCACTTTGACAGGAGGGAAAGATGGAATTTATATTTGCATATTATCTTATAGGTATCGCAAATTATTTATCAATAAATGTCTTTAGTAATTTATGTTTCTGGTCTAAATTTGAGTCAAGGCAAGATGAAGTCAACACATTTTTGTCAGTGGATCTGTCACACCTCAGTATTTAGGTGTAGTTAATCTGAGCACTCCCAGCTCACATTTCCTGGCTAACAGGTTACAGTGTACGGTGTGGGGAGCGGGAGGCTGCATACCAGGCTGTTCTGCGATGGTGAAGTTGAACGTGGCAGGGATAGAGGAACCATTAGCATTGACCGCTGTGACCTCCAGTTGATAGTCTGAGCCGAAAGACAAGTCTTTAAGGGACACAGCCACAGCATTTGATGTCAGCTGCGTTTCTTTCCATTTAGCCCCCTCTTTTTCCTGATAAAGAGACAGCATAGGAGGATGAAAACAAGGGAAAAAAAGACCAAAGAAGAGAACATACAGAGACAGACTCATGCTGGCTCTTACCTGTCTGTATCGTATGTTGAAGTGCAGCAGAGGACTTCCACCATCATCCATGTTTTTAAGCGGGACAGAGAAGGAATTGCCCTCTGTTTTCATTTCATCAGACAACAAAACTGGACTGTCCGGTTCACCTGCACACAAACAACAGAGCGTCATGAATAATAACCAACACCTCATCTCTTGATTTAGACATATTTATTTCTATAGGCTACATAGAGATTTTCAGAGCATGTCAATTCATCAGTCCATAGATTAGTAGATCACTGTTTGTACTTTACCCTCTGAGGTGCATAACATCAGGCAGCAGATGATGATGTCATGGAAATGTTATGATGACGGTTGCATGAAAGATGAGAAAGAACAATCAGTGATTGCGGATGAGGAGGAGCAGTCTGGCTTGTTAGGCGTAGAGCATGTGCCACATAAACACTAGCATGCATGAATTATAAACATACAAATGTGCACACACAGACGTGCTACATATCCAGTTAATTCTCCACACATAGCATGAAATATGAATTTGGTGTGCGCTGACAGTGTGTATTGCTTTGCTAAGGTGTGTAGCACTCACGCATTCCCTGGGTGCGGACTGTGTTTGTGTCTGACCACTGTCCCAGTCCCACTGCATTCAGGGCAGCCAGACGTACTGTGTACAATGTGTACGACTTGAGGTTGGTGAGAGCTAAAGGATCTACAAAGCACACACACACACACACACACACAGATAGAAACATCATAAGCTACTGTGCGCAATTGCACATGGCAGAATAATGGTATACGCAATTTAAAGTATCATTGATTCTCTCCTGATTTTCTCCTCATAGTCATGACACACAGCTGCTAAAGCTCTGTGACAGATGTTTTACCTGAAGCTGGGACTGTGTTCTCCCACCACGGTTCAGCTGATCTTTGCCTCCACTGCAGGACAAAACTTGTGATAGGTGTTCCTCCACTGATGGGTAGGGTTTTGAGGGAGATGAGGACTGAAGTGGGTCCAGGTGAGACCGACAGGTAGAGAGGTGGGCCAGGCTGGGCTGTGGTTCAGGGGGAAGGTCAGAGGAGGGGAGAGAGAGTTAAAGAAGGTAAAATAAATTCCATAAAATTGTAAAATATATGTCAAACCCATGAGTATTCTGCAAGTGAAGACTAAATCTTCCTTTACTTCACAACACAAAGTCAGACATAAACTCTTACTGCGTATTGCAACATCTCTTGATGCATTTCCAGAGATGCAGACAGCCATGCAGGAATACAGTCCACCATCAGAGGGCACCACCTCATCAATCACCAACGTGCCATCAACAACACGGACACGACCGGAGGTAGAGTCCTGTCAGTGTGGGGGCCGAAAAAGGAAATATCCAATCAAACATGTGCTTGTAATGTAATGTAATGTAACGCTCAAATGTCATGTTATGGGTTAGCTGACAGAGTTAAAAGTGAACACTCTCTAAACTTAAGAAAACGGAGGCAATTTTATTCTATGCAACCGATGTGTGCTTGTATGTGGTGTGTGTGTGTGTGTGTGTGTGTGTGTGTTCTATTACACCCTTAATGGGGGCCAGGAAACACCCACAGTATGGGGCCCACAGTGTTGTGTGTTTGGATGGATCGCACTAATGGAACAACATTTTTCTGAACTGTGTTGTTTTTACTGACAAAACTAAAAGTGTCAAAATATTTGTTTGATGTGTGTGTGTGTGTGTGTGTCCATGCATTCGTACCAGTGTTTGTCCATTGTGCTTGTTGAGCCAGTGTAGCTCAGGCTGAGGATGGCCAGAGACGTTACAGGACACAGATACACGCTCACCCACTGGTACACTCTGCTGCTCTGCTGACACAAACACCTCTGGGGCCTCTGAAATGAAACATCTCCACCATCACGACAGAAAAAACCTCCCCAAAATTTAAAGAAACGTCACATTTCAACAGGATAAAGAGCTCCATGGTCGAAAAGCAGCTTCATGTTTTGTAATTTATAAGTTCATTCTCGTTTTATGTTGCTTGTTGTGTTTCAGTGATTTAATGGAGTTATCAAAGAGTTGCAAAAAGAGAATATGTATTTGAACTAACCAAAAACATTAAGCATGAAGGCAGCGCTGCTCTCAGCTATCTTGTTGATGGCGGTGCAGATATACTCTCCGTAGTCGGCCCTGGCAACAGACCTTATAGTCAACTGGCTGCGGTCTGTGTTAAACTGGTGATGTGAAGAGTCAAAGGTCAGTGGCCTGTGAGTAGGAGATACAGAGTAAAACACACATTGAGTAAAGGGTTTGTTATTCATATGGATCCAAAAGACAGCATTAGGCCATCCATATATGTGCAGGCAAACTTAATGGAGGATAGGAAAAAAAAAAGGCCACAAGAGGGGAAATGCAATGCCACAGGACATTAGTAGAGATGATAAGGCAACACACATGCATGTCTCTTTGTTGGACACACATGCGCTCTTCTCCACCCACTGGCACACGGACAAGATGTTATGCTCCATTAGCAAACTGAGAGTCAGGATACTAGTCTAGACAGCAACACAAAATGACCCAGTTTTGTTGCTGATGGGAGATTATCCCAAGTCAAGGTTGTGGGGAAAAAATTAATATTCATGAACAACATCTCAGTCAACTGAAATGAAGGAAAGAAATGAATGTGTTCTTTAAACTTTTGTAATGATGTAAATGAACGAGAGAAAATAGGTTTAGATCAGTTACATTTATACCATATTATACTTACATTATCAACATATCGAGCATAATGGGAGATTTAACAAGTCAGGACTTACATGGTCCAGGTGATGTTGGGTTTTGGTACACCGTCCACCAAACACAGTAAGGAAACGTTGGTTTCTGGTCCAGCCATCACTTTTTTCATTGCCTCTTTCAGATGTACAGTAGGTGGAGCTGCAGGAGGAAATCATAAGCTAGTCAAAATGCTTAATTTACACTTGAAATGCAAAATTTGTTTGACAAGCAAAGTGCCTGACCATTAAAGCATCCCTGACCACAACGCTCAATGCTAGGTTACCAACAACAGGCTTTGCAAGAGCCAGAAAGGCTTTTTAATGTTGAAGTGAAAAGGATACTGACCGTTGACCACAATAGAGACGGAGAGTTTCTGAAAGGTGGGTCTTCCTCTGATCTGGGCCTGACACACGTATGTCCCAGCATCCTCTCTCTTCGCTTTTTCAATAAGGAGTGTGTTATCAGACAGCTTACGCACACGACTTCCCTCTGTAGTGAGTGTTCAATAATGCAGAGACAGACACAACGGGTGATGGAAAGCTGTATGAACTGTACCCCCCAATTACTGACCCAAAACAATGTTTCTTTAAGTTTTAAAGATTGCACCACCACTGTAAAGGTGATCTGATTTCTCATTTTCACTCAAGGCTTGCATTTACCAAGCTGTATTACAGGAATATTGACATGGACATGGAGAATTTTTCACTTTTGATAAACACAACATTGACATATCATCACCTTACAAAGTTGTCAATGTGAATGTGTTAGCAGACAGTTTCTTATTATCTATCCAGCATAGATGGAGAAACATCAGCAGTTATATTGAGTTGTGTTTCTGTTAAACACGTCACTATGTTCACAAGCGAGCTGCCGTTTGGTGCTCATCAAGTAGTATACAGTTGGATGTTAGAAATGTTTCACTACTGCCAACACTGATGAGAAGTAAGGGTGAAACTAAACAGTAAAGCTGTGGGCTGGAAAATCACAATTAACAATTAAACAATTAACTTTAACTTAAGCTCTTCAGTGCTGAGCTGAGGGGGACTGCTTAGTAATAATTCTTTGTGGGTCATTTTAAAACAGCATTTAAAACACTATAGAATAGAACATAATTATACCAAGTAATTACACTGTATATGGAGGAGTACATGGAGGTTGATCTGCTTTAGATATGTGTAAATTAAGTATCTAACGTGTCACTGGGGTTGCATACAAAACTGACATTTAACATATACGTTTATGTAAATAATGTTGTTGCCACCTGTAACGTCTGTGATGGAGAAGGGTGCTGCTCTCACCATTAGTGGGGATTTTTTGCTTGTCTCTGAGCCAGAAAACATCCACTGCTGGCTGACCAGTCGCCAAGCATGGCACCATCCCATTTGTGCCTTCCAGAAACTCATGGTAGGTGGTCGTGCCTCCAAATGATGGACCCTCTGACCAAAGAGGAGACAGTTAAGGTGCTTATTTTCTGTGCAATAAGGCAACGAAATGAGTGACACTACCATCAACATTGGGCTCAGATTATTTAACAAGACCTTACCAATTTCTACCTCAATAAAAAAGATCTGTGTACGAGACAAGTGACCATTCAAGTGTGTGTGCAGCCAGATGTTACGCACCATAAACATACATCTGTATGTGAACCTCATCCCTGTGTCCGCTGTCAAACACACACAGACAGGTGTACCTGCCCGCGTCCTGCATCGTAGCCCTCTTAATGGTCAGTTTAGAAGATGTCTCATCCACCTTTGAGATAATTTTCTCATCATCGATTTCTTCCCTATCCTTCTCCCACGTTATCTCTCCCTCTCCCCCAGCTGGGACAGGAGAGCAGACGGAAGGGAGGAACGGGCAGAGTGGGAAAAAAAAAAAAGTGGAGGCATATTTCAAACAGGAGGTTCAAATTTAAATATTTCATTCATTTGGACATCAAAGTCATCAAATGAAACAGAAACGACTCACCTTTACACAACAATAACATCTCCTCTCCCACCAAAATGTCTTGCTTACTGGTGATGAAATCCATTTTTGCATCTTGAAGAGGAGAGTAGAAGAGTTTTACTTTTCTTTTGTATCGGTTTCTGCTTTTTAGAGAACAACTCCTCATTTCATTGAAAAAAACCCACCAAAACTACTTCTGATTTCATAATACCTGTTGGCCAACCACTTAAATGTGTGTTAGTAATGTTTCATGAACTACAGCATTGGTCTGTACGAATGCTTTTAACCACATGCGCAACACTTTTCTACACTAAAACCTAACTTATAGCTATCCAGTACACAATAACCTGTTCTCAACTGATGCTCTGTGAGGAAGACTGGATTAATTTGACAAAACAGACAAAACAGATTGATGTATATCGACAAGGTAAATTCCTCATGACTACTAGACTAACCTTGGCAGAAATTAGCAACAGAAACAGTCACTGAGTAGTGATGACTGTGCTGATAAAAAGTAGATCATAATGTAAAAACCATCTTGATAATAATATAATAATTCATCAGCCTCTCCATCTGCAATTCACATATTGGTTATTTCCTGAGTTTCTTCCTGCTTACAGTTTATTTCTAACATAAACTTACATTCAGCCATATGGCGTGAATAAAAACATGTAATTGTAACACCGTCTTTCCAGCTAAAGTTGTAATACTATCAACAGATCTTACCTGTGCCATTCACCAGCAGCAGCAGCAGCAGCAAGGTCATTCTTAGGATGAGAGCTGATTGGTTCGTCATGTTAAAGCTTTTGTAGGCCCTGCACTTTGTCTGTTGAGTCTGAATACTTAGGTTTTCCAGTCACAACAACTGGACAGGATGCTCTTAAAAAATGTACAAAATAACCTGAAAATCTGTGACACACAAAAAAATGTCAGATATCTGTAACTCTGTATCAGGCTGCCATGGAGACACCTGTTGTTACCTAAACACCTAACGTAACTACGATATGGAGGGGGTCTGTGTCAGAGGTTATATAGGGGCTCAAGAGTGGAGATGAGAGGAAACGAGTAAGGGTGGGGTTAAAAGAGAGAGAGAGGGAGAGAGAGAGAGAAAGCACTGCTCTCTCATCCCTCTTTTAACCACAACAGATGACTGAATGATGTCCATCCTCTTCTCATTATCTTCCTATTTCTCTCTTTTTGTTGACTACCAAACTATTCTCTGTCTATCCTTATTTTTCTTTTCTACCTTTTTTTTTTTACATCTTCTCTCTCTCTCTCTCTCTCTCTCTCTCTCTGTCTCAGTCTCTCTCTCTCTCTCCATCCTGTTCCCTCTCTCTCCCTTCGGGCTACCGGATGAAAGCAGGGGAGGCAGCCCCAGGGGAAGTAGAGATGGGGAAAGATATTTTTATCATTCCATCATTTTTTCCTTCTCTCTCTTAAAAAGGGCCACAATCTCCTTGAGCACACGCACCAAACTGCACAGACAGCACGCCAAATTCACCACACATGCCACCACTCACATTTGCTGAAAACTCACATCCTTTAGGATGCTGAAATCAACAAACCTCAGTGACACCCATTCTACTACAAAGAAAACATTGTCCCAACTTTGACAAACAGCCTGTACTCTGTGATTGCAAAAGGAACTGAATCTGATAGTTTTGATTGTCAGATCAAAGTCAAATCAAAAAAAGTAATCAAAGTAAAAAGTCAGTGATGTGTAGAAATATGCCCAATACTTTTCAACTGGCATTAAAGGGTATGTACTATTTCATCATTATAGGCCTTTTATGGCGCTGTTCTAGTCATAGCAAGTCACGCTACTGAGCAAGCAAAAATAAAACCAGGCTGAATTCCATTTTGCTGCTTCACTTTAAGGGTCCTGGTGTTGTTAATGCTGGCTCACAGTCACACTGTCACGGCTCACTGGGACACCTGAACAGAACAGAGCCATCACTAATGTAGCCTGACATGGTGCCACAGCGACACAGATCCATTGACTTCTGTTGAAAACCAACAGATAGACTGTAAATAGAACACTTGTGCGCCATTTACTGATTCACGACTTCAGTGGGAAAACTCAAACACTCAAAGCAGCTTCACTTAATCATTCATCTAATTTCCATCCAGTTGTGGTGTCAAAAAAATTGAATCTATGTGATATTAAACCTACTTATGAATATGCTGTCCATTTACTACTGCACGAAAAAAAATGAGTAAATAGCTGTCTAATTTATCTGAATAGGCAATGGACATTTTGACATGTCATAATAGGAAAAGTGCAGGTAATAACATCAACGATGGCTCTGTTGTGCTCAAGTGTCCCAGTGAGCCGTGACAGTGTAACAATGAGCCAGCGTGCACAAAACAAGGATCCTGAAACTGCAGCAGCTAAATGGAATTCAGGCATCATTCATTTTTATCGTTTGCAAAGTGCTTTTTCTGCTGTGACATGCCAAAATGTCCCCTGTGAGCCTACAGGATATTCTTACAAAAAGCTCTGGGAAAAAAACTCATGCATGACCCACATTTTTTGGACATAACCTAAAGTTTGATTCTTCACGCTGTAACATGGCTCGGATTAAAGGGTCAGCCAAGTGACCATCTTTAACTGAAACACACAAACACACTTAATGTCACTGCCCTTTCATCTACATGGTGTTGGTGCCCGCTGCCAGTCAAATTTCGTTCCTCTGGGTCCTATCACTTCTACTGGCCAACAGCCAGCCCGCCCCTCCCACCTCCCCCTTGATAGCCTATCAGTGTCTCCACACCGGCTTGCAGCCAGCCAATCAAAGGGTAGAGAGTCCAAAGGGGCCAACTATCAGGTTGATTATCAGGAGGTGCTATTATGGCTCATTAGAACAGAGTGTGCTCTTAATGAGATCTGTTAACGAGGGCCATTAACAAGGGTGGGCACACACTGACAGCTGCTCTGTATCACATTCGTTTTAGCAGCGTTTCTTCCCTTTCTGGCTGGCTCATTTTTATTCAGTGACATCATGAGAGGCTTTATTTGAGCACATGTTGCAGTCTTTATGTGCATCTGACTTGCTCCATCCCAACTGATGCATAACTGATATTAATGCTCAACCTAAGTTTTGATTAATCGGCACATCAGTCATAAAGGTCTCAAGTGAGACAGACAACCTTGGCTACATCAGCCACACAGTGAAAGCAGCTCATTAGCAGCCTCTGCTTTTAACCACGGTGCAGCACTTAGACAGAACTTTTTGGGAATTGTACGGTGATGTATTAAACACACATGTCTAACCATAATATTTTACTTGACGATGATGGTATAGATGCTTTAGTAGTAGTAGTAGCAACGTGGATATCAAAACATAATTGCTGTGCCTTAAACACACTGTGAGATACCTGCCCAGCGCAGGAGAAATACAAAGATATTGACGAGATGGGGAAGAAAGTTGAACATTATACTGAAAACTCACATAATTTGGGGGGATTAGATGAAAACTGCTAAAAAGACACAGCTCCAAATGAATGTCAATGTTCTTCTGTGGTTGTGTTAAGTAAATTAATGTTTGCCAACACATTAGCCATAAAACTATACAGTGATAGATTATATCAGGACATTTATCGCCTTGTTGTAGAGTGCAGTGTAACACATGTATGGTGTGTCTGTTTCAATTCTGTTAGCAAACACACAGACAACACACCAAATACATTGAGCAGAGTGAAAATAGAATATATTTATGTTAGACATTTTTGTGTCTGTGAGCACATTATACAGACATGTGACACACAGACTGACAGAGACGACGGCAGCTGAGGACATGAGGACGAGACAGGCAGGAAGGAGAGAGAGACAGACTCTCGTGTCTGGAGAAAACACACCCTGGCTCTCCCCTTTGTGCGAACAAAACGGACCTGCGTGTGTGCTCATGTCCTCAAGTAGCTTTACTACACTGATAAGCTTGGCCCATTGGTTTATGTAACAGGACCCACAGTAAACAGTACTGTATAAAACTAGTTCACAAGGCAGGTAGTGAAAGGAAGGCAAAATATTATACTTATAAACATTAGCCTTTTTCTTCATGGTTTTATTTTTAGAGATGTTATGTTTGGGAACAATTGTTTGTTACGTAAATAACGAAATGTTACGTACAAAATCTTGATTGGCATGTATACGTATATGTATCATGAACAGACAATCATACCAGTTAGGATTTGACATTTTGTGGTTTACATACAACAGCACCGCAAACTACATCCTCCATTTCAATGCAGCTGAATCTACACCCGCTAAAATAGTTTAAACTAAAAATGAAGTTGAAAGTTCTGATGTTTAGTTTTAGTTTGGTGAAAGTGTTTTAGAGAGGTGTAGATTCAACTGTATTCAATTGGAGGATGTAGTTTGTGGTGCTGTTGAACTGTACTGCATTACAAAAAATAGAATAGAATAGATAAACAGGGATTAACCTTCTCTGAACTCTTCTGCAGAAATCGTGTTCCTGCTGCTGACAGGACAAAAGTATTTCAAGTTCAAAATTGGGAAATGAGTCAAAATTAGCAGCAAATGTGCCATCATGTTTTTCTCTATGTGTTAGCCCTGTGATTGACTGGCAGCCAGTTCAGGGTGCCCCCAGTAACCCTGACAGATAAGTGGTATAGACAGTGGATGGATGGAAGGATTATGTCCCAATATACAGAGGTTTATCAGAGACCTTTTCTAATGTGAAAACTTGCTTGGCAATAAATGTCTTCATTCCCATTACAGTGTTCACATGACGTCACTTTATAGCATCACAGTAGCATAAAGAAGCAGGAAGTACTTACTGCTCACTCACAACGATAATAATCAGTGCTTAGCCTGTACATGTGGCGTTAGAATGGTTTGTGTGCATGAGTATGTGTCTATGTGCGATGCCTACTGCCAGACACGTCGTCTCCACCCTGTTCAAAATATGGCTGATGTAAACTAAAGGGCAGTGCAACCATACTGACTGAATATATGTCAGTCCGTGTGTGTGTGTGCGTGTGTGTTGCAGAACATCTTACCCTTGCTCTCCTCACAAGATTATTGTACAGAAATTATCCCCAGAAACAGCATTTTATGGATTTCATTGAGAAATCCATGGATTTGGAAATAACACTCACTCAGTCTAATACACTTAAAAACAACACACAGTATCTCTGAAGACAGTCACTCTGACTTTAATCAGTGTTTTCCTCCAAATATTATTGCCGAAGATTTCAGCTAAATAGAACATAATCACAATATCATACAAAATGTGAAAAGACTGCTAGCCAGTTCTGTCACTGGGAGTGTAGACGTGGCAAAGATGATTTTTGGAAAGCGGTCCCTTGAAGTGACGGTGAAGCAGAATCAGAAAGTGGCTCCTTATTATCAGTCGGCTGTGCAGATCCCAATCATTTAATTTTTATTCTTTTATTTCCACTCCTGTCAGCCACACTCCAGCAGTCTCCAAGGTTTGATAAGCTTCATTTCATTTCAAAGTCAATTACAAATACCTGGACTGACAGATACTGGGCTTTCATCTCTTTATCACACCTGCAAGTTTGTTTGACAGTTGTTTTGGGCATACACAAAATTATATCAGGCAACATATTTTAGGAACCATATGTATAAAACGCTGCACTGTCTCTCATTAAAGATCAATGAATGGACACATCTATAGGTCTTTCAGGTATTGCAGATACAATTATGCAACATCGCAGAGTAATTCTTACCATCACAGTCCTCCAAGTTCTGTTTATTCTTTGCACGCAGAGCCATGGTTTGTACTCACGTCTGTAACATCATCACTCTTACTAAAATAGCTGCAGACTCTAAACAAAAGAAATGCTTCCTTTCTCCTCTATTCTATTGTTATCAATGTGAAAGTGACAGAATCCAGCTGCTTTCTATATTTAGCCCTCTTATATTTATACACAGAGAAGATGGTAAGAGACGCCCTGAGGTCATCAAAACCTCTGTTTACGCCAACCATTGTTGTCACATAAACAACTAATAAACAAACACTGCTGGGTGTTCTCCTAGTTTACACCGTATGTGCGTGCATCATGTGTGTGTCTTCACAGTGTCGTGTCTATTCTGGACCAGCATCTGCATCTCCACATTTCTTCAGCTAATAATGGGAGTGACCTGGACCGTTTCCTGCTCTGTGCTCTTCTCTTCCTGACCTCTTGTGCCAGACAGGAAGCTCATAGTGGATTAGCAGAGGACACAGACAGGTGATATCATGGACGTGGTCCTTTAACTAATGTTAAATCTGCTTGGCTTATTCTGAGCATTACTGTCTTCATGTCTGAGAAACTACAGTGATGCAAGCCAACAGTCAAGGGCACAGCACTCCACCAATGATCTGCACACAAAATGATGAGCAGAAGGAAATACTGAGGGGATTTTGTTAAGAGGCAAGAGTGGGGTGAAGTATGGTGATTTTTCAGCCGAAGCCATGTCGCTCATCAAACAGCTGAGCAGTCTAAACAATCCTGAATGTCGCCATTAAGTCTCTCCTCACATCTTTCATCTGAACACTGAGAACATCTCAGATCCAGCTGCACGTGCTGCTGATCTGATTAAAATACAGCCTGCAACAACATCAGAGTGTGAGAACTGACCAGAGCGATGCACACTTTAGGAAATACATCACTTTACATCAAGTGGAATACCCGAGGGAAATATTTGTAACGGCGTTAGGATGTGGCATGACGTTTGTGAAAGAAAGTTTATTTAGGCAAAGCTTGCTTAAATCTAGAGCTGTTGTGGCAGCATTTCAGGGCTGTTGCCTGATTGAAAAGTGGACGAAAAAAAGAAAAAAGAAATTCTAAAGTTCTCTAAATTCTCGTTCAGTCCATCATCTATCTGTCATCTGAAGCCACTCAGCTAAACTATAGATGGGCTCTGTCCATGTTGCTGCACGTCACTGAAATTCAAAATACAATCAGCAACAACAATAGTAGGAAGACAGATGGTAGGCTGGTGTCCAGAAACTAATCTGTACATAAGTGCTTAGACTAATCAAATGTCTGTTTTAGACAAACAAAGCAGCGCACCGAATGAGACAGAGTACCTAAAGCTGCCTCTGCATCTCTCCGCTCTATGTCTTATATTTAGCCCTTACTGATGAAACAAATAATTAACTGAAATTCAGTTGTTGACAAACTGTCTTTCTTTGCATGTAGTTCTGAAGAATTTGCTCAGGCAGGATTCAAATTAGATTTGCCGTCCCTCAGGTGATTTACTAAAAGAGCACAAAAATAACAAACTTCTGTTCCTTTGACATTTTGAACTGACGGGGAAGTTGTTGACCCCATCCAAGCTTACAAAAACAATATTTTACCAGAATGGAGCCGTGTTTATTTGACCAACAGTTTATTTTGGATGCCATCACATGAGTGAATGAATTCATGTCCAAACACTACAGCAGGCTGCCAGCAGTTGATATTTTACTAGAGCTTCCGATAAGGATGTTTCCCTCCAAACACATGCGGCCTCTCATTTAGCAGACATCATCAAAACTGACGGCCTGGAGTATCTGCTGTGCTTTGGGTTTTCAGCCAGTCGTCTGATGCTGAGAGAATGAAGACAAACAAAGTGTATTTTATGAATGAACGTTTATCTAGTGGGGAACTTGTGAGAACATGATTCACATGTAAGAAGTCAGTCGAAGTGGGTCTAACAGCATCATGGACGAGGCAGAGGTCCAGTGAAACGCTGCTGGGCAGATTGGCACGTAACCTCTCCATGCTGCATTACTGTCAATTATTTGTTAGTGGGTGTTATCTCAGCCTCTGGTGTTGACTGAGACCTTTTCTTTTGTTCAGTTGTTGCCTTGGGGAGTTGATGACGGGAAAAAGGAAGATCTCATACATAAACACATACAGTAAACCCTCTGTCTTTTCAGTACGCTCGTAAATAGCCCACGGGTCAAATCCAGCTCTCCAAAAAAGGTGAAGGGTGGTGTGCAAACTAAGGCCGCTGCACCACCCTTCTGAAATTAAGTCTAATTAACGTATTAGATGGATAACGTGGTTAAATATCTTATGCATGTTGAAAGAAATGGGTAAGCTACATCGTGAAGTCAAACTTTCAATTGCAGGACCCAAAAAAAACATTGTGTCCACAACAACGGCCACAGTCTATCATGTGCGTAACCTTTCAATTACATTCGCCATTGTTTTCCAAGCAGCACATTGAAAGTAACAAAAAGATGAAATTTTGTACTGAGAAGACAGTTTGGAATAGAAGCTCAACTCGCTGAAGTCACATGTTAAGTTTGACTCTGAAACGTATTTCTCCACAGACTGAAGACTTTGTCCCCGTCACTAACATTAGAGCAGCATCAGGACGCAGCGAGTACAGACAGGGGAAATGATTAGGACAAAAACTGTGTACATGTACATACAAAAGTATTTAAACTTATCCTTTAAGTTTGTATGAAACCTTCAGAGGTCTGTGGAGTAAACTGAACTGAACGCACATGTGCAAATCAGAGTTTACAGGCAGAAACCTGAATGTTCAGACTCATGAGATTAAGCGTGCAGACATTAACATAGACTAGAGGCACAAACACAACTACCAAGCACATCAATGATGCAATAGTCCATGTTATTATCGCTTACCTGGAAGCTACACCTGACTATTCAAGCATTTGAGTGGACTGCCCAAAGACACACTAACATTAACCTGTCGCGAAGATAAAGAACATTTCAGTCCTTTTTAAACCGCTCAGATTTTCTCAGCCTATCTTGCTTCTTTTATTGGTTTTTAGAATATAACATACTGAACAATGAGATTTTTTTTGCTTAGTTACAATAATTTAAACTGTGAAAATAAAACATGCTGAGAAAATGCTTAGTGTTTTAAATATTACTTTTGTGATTTGACAGCCTGAGTCATGCATTAAAACAATGTATATAATAGTGGTAATTTAGTGGTTATTGAGCTCCACGACACTCCGTTAATATCAATAGTTTTTTATTCAGTCTTCCAAGAAACTCAAGTTGATATAACAACAAACCTGCTGGATGTAGATATGAATGTTGCGTAAATACAATCACAGAGAACCCTGAACGCCTCCATCCATATGCGCCTGCCAGTCTGACGATGTGACGTGGAGCTGGTCAAACCTACAGTACGTGACTGTCGAGTTGGAGCCTCATTCAGGGATTTCTGTTGTTTATTTTGTTTAGTCTTTTTTGGCCTCCTGGGCCACATCCTCTTACGCTCTGCAGCACTACTCATAACGTCATCACTATTGCCCCCAAAACACACCCACGCAGCCACCCATTCCTTGACATGTGTGTAGTGTCATGCATGCACACAGGAAGACAGACATGCAGCTGAAACAAGAGAGACTTCGTAACTGGAGCCAGGAGCCATAACGCAGAAGACTAAGTGGCACATAGATGGGATACTATGTCATTTTTGTTACCCAGAATAGCCGACATGAAATGTATGCAATGCATCTGAGGAATCATGTGTTGTGGTTTATTAATTGCTGATTAATAGCCAATTTAATGTTTTTGTTATTGTTTCTGCTTGGACAAACTTGGACAACAAAGACTGAGCACAGAACAGAATAAACCAAAAAAAAGAACATTTAAGTTTATTTACTATATATTTATTTCCTGGTTCTCTCAAGTCTCATTACTTTGCCTCCTCCTCCTCTTCCTCCCTCCTCCCAGGCTCTGTGTCTGACTCTGTGTCTCTACGTGACCGGTCCAGGGTCTGTGGAGGCCGCCATGGCAGCAGATAACACTAACTAGCTTCCTGCCATTACTGCTAATTGCCCCACGGCCAGGGACTGTGCAGACACCCTGGGTGGGGCGTGACTGAGGAGTGTGTGTGTCTGTGTGTGTGTTTGAGAAATTTTGAGTTATTCACATGTCTGAAAATCCTACCTGTTTACCTGTTGGCTGAATCTACCACTGTATAGGCCCCTTGTTGTGGGGAAGCATATACTGCAAGCGTTGTTGGTGCATTTACTGCCAACAGGAGAGAAGATGGAGGGGATGTAGATGGCGGAGGGATGGATGGATGGGACAGATAGTATGTAGCCAGACAGAATGTATATGTTGTCTGCGTCTATCACAAAGCAGAAGAGGAAAGGATTAAAATAGAAACTGACTAAGCAGCTCTGAGCTGGTTGACGTGAGATACCGTTGAAATACCATTGTATTCTCATGAAGACCTGGTCGTGTTCGATCTAGAGAACGCAGACACATTATACAGATAGATGTCACACAGATGTATGAATCATTTAATTCATCAATAATGGAGGACAAAGGAGTTAAGGACACAGCAACAGTAAAAGAAGTCAAAAAGTAACAAACTGTGTTGCATATCTAATTAAAAGATGAATATGGTGAAACACCTTGAGTGTTATGCATCATAATCCTGTACTGTGTATAACAAGAGGGCATACAAGGGTGATGGTGCATGATGACTTTCCTGTGCCATACAAACAGGCAGGAGAGGATGTTTAGATGGAGCACTGTATGTTATCTCTGGTCTATCTGCAGATGTCTACAGCAGGATATATGACCCACGGGAGCGATGGCAGCAGGCTGTAGGTATGTATCTAACAAGGACATCAAGCACGGACAATTTAGCCATGCAAATGATACAGAAACATAAAATACTCCGCTTCAGGGAGTGCAGGTTTGATGACGTAGTTTCCCGTTGAAAGGTTTGTGGATCAGTTTCAGGCCTTTAGGTTTTGCGTGAGTATGAACTGCATGACTGAAAACAAAAGTATCTCTAGAACTAAAAAGGAACAGGTGACCAACATGTTTGCTCACGTGGGGATTCTTGAATCCTTCATTTTGAATTCTTGAATTGTTGGGTCTCTCTCTTTATTAAAGAGTTTGGTCTTGACCTGCTCTTTATAGAAAGCTGGAAACAGAGGAAAACAGCTTGCCTGGCTCTGTCCAAGGGTAACTGACAGCTTTGGGTTGACAAAGGTTTAGTTTAGTTTATCTAACCTATGCACAACACAGTGAACACAACAATGAAGCCAGAGTTAAATATAGCTAATTTACATCTATGCAGGGCAGGAAGGTGTAAAAAATACAGCACAATACAAACTATTAAACACAAAAGAATGTGCACAACAGCACATCACATATCAAACAAAATCATACAAAATATTAAATATTTTCCATGTTGGAAAACAGCTGGTTCGATGAAAAGGTTTAGATCAGAGACCACATGATCGGTTTGTCTTGAGCCATGTTTTATGTGCTGCTTTAAAAATACTGAAGCTTGTGTATTCTCTGATATGTGTGGGAACTGATCTCCATTTACCTGCTGCGCTGACTGAAAATGCTAATTGACTCATGCTGCAGAAGACATCAGATCTGCACTGAATGAATCTCATAACCCTCCGGCTCGAGCAGCCTTTTCCAAACACTGCAGCTGATCAAAAACTTTTGGTTGTCCTTCACTGGAGCTTCATCGGATAAATGTGAGCGTCGCCCCGGGTGGAGGAAGTCAACAGACTTAAGAAGGCTGACTGAGTGTTACAGACTTAACAAAGATAACGGGGTCTTCTGAGGAGTTATTGGCTATCTTGTGTGAGTGTGTGCGTCTACAGTATGTTGATGAGAAGAGGGCATCAAAGCAGGCTAGCATCCTGTGGGCAGCCCAGGGCAGGACCAGTGGGCACAAGGCGGCAACGAGGTGGGTGTCCTGGAGCAGGCACCACACCGTCTGCCTCCACACACACACACACACACACCGGAACAAAAGGCCACCATGTAATTGAAGTAGTGTCAGAACTCAGGGGACGGAGAGATGGGAGGGACACGCAAATACAAACACACATTCGGAGGAGCTACAGCATTAACCACATTTTCAGTGTTATGTACAGTTTAAAAAGTAAAATAAAGGACATAAGGGAGAGGATATTAACACTGTTTAATGTCGTAGTGGTTTCAGTCAAGGTAATGATCAGTGAATGTCTGTGGGATTTAAAACTTCTTAAATCCTACATCTTTTTTAGCATCATCCAGATGGAATTATATACATGAAATTCACAATTAAACTTTGGGATGAATTAATTTCTCATTGTGTTGTTATGTTAAATCTGTCTGAACTGCTGGTAGAGCTGATGGATCGAAATTAAACTGTTCCACGCATTTGATGATACAGCACATCCCTGAAGCAGTGGTGTCTTTTGATGCTCAACCTCACATCCTAGACTCAGTTTGTCCAAGTTTTGAAGAAAAAAAACAGGGGAACATGAAACTCAAAGAATATACATACATGGACATGAGAAACAGTTAAAACTTATAACAACTTTTTCTCTTTTACTCAGTTTTATGTGCGTACTGCACTAGTATTTGTCGTAGGAAAGAGGCTTCATATTGCAGGCTTTTATATCAGTCAGTTAAGGAGCATAGCGTATCAGTTTAAGTGTACCACTGGATCTAAGTGATTAAAGATGTCAGAGCACTGATCAGCCTGTTAGACAGACACAGAGAGGTTCAATCCAGCTACAGTTAGTTTAAGAACAGTTACTGCTGCTGCACAGTGACACATACACGTCAGTGATAAAACAGGACGTGTGATTTGGTTATAGCTCTGGATTATGAAATATACATTGATTCAAACCTTTATTTTAGTCTTGAAAAATATTTTCTTCTCATGTGCAACGATGTTGGAGAGAAATGTAGAGTAAAAGAAATCAAAATACTCAATAACAACAATTTGACACTGAGGTGAAATGGACTAAGATCATGGTAAAGTGTCCAGATATAGGAAGAGTGAGAGTGTGTTGTAGAAATATATAAAAAAATATAAGGTGAAAACGTACTTGTCAATAAACTTAATTCTGGTTCTACGACTGACAGACTTCAACTAGACTCTTCCTACAGTTCAAAGGGAAGCTGCACCTCTTTCTGTACGAAGATCTGAATACAAATATATCTGGTAACTAGAGCTTGGCCTAATATTTTGAGGTTTGGCAGAGAATTTGTGTAATAACCTGATCCTGGGTCCAGATGCTCTCTCACTCCTTCTCCTTGCAGTTTTTAGTTCAGGGATTCTGCCTGTGTAGTTGCTGTGCCTGCTTCTGCAAACAATCACGTCGGTGCTCATGTTTGCTGTCTGCTCCTCTGTCTCCTCCGACAGCTCCACCTGTCCTACCTGGGCTCTCCTCCCACCCCAGAGCTTTACACAGGACACTTCACACCAGTAATGTGTGCTTCTCTGCCCTCCTTTCTCCATCCACAGGTGCACTGCTACACTCACAGTGTAGTCCTCCACATAGGCTGTAATGACAGTCAGACCTCTGAACCACTAAAAAGAGACTTCAACAAACTCCGTCATGGTCAACAGCCCTCCACTCTGCCTGGGTCGTTCACACCTGGCTGTACTATACCTGTATATCTTGCAATGTGACAATTCAATTAAAATATTGACAATTTCAACCTCTTCTGCAAAAATCGGGCCTTTTCCTGTTGGGAAAACAGGCCCTAGCCATTTGTGACTCTCCCTCACACTGACTAACCTCCACCTCATGTCCTCACCCACACCTGTCCCTCCGCTACAAACCAGCTGTGCTTTCTTTCTCCAAAATGACGATCCCTGATGCCAACAATGACCATATCAATAAAAATACCTGTTCATCATTCATCATGGCTTTTACTCCCACACCAGCTCTTCCTGCAGTTTCCGTCAATGGTGTTTAGTCAGTTTCAGTTTTAATGCTTATTTAATGTTTATTGATGCCTTTGCCTCCGTGAAAACTTGACTGTCTTAGAAAAGACTGTGATTTATAAAGAGACACCACACATTTCTATAACTTGGATCTTGAAAGGACAACTCAGTCTTTTTTTCTGTAGGAGCCACACTAGCTCCCCTCTGTGGTTAGGACTGCCTACTACAATGTCTGCCTTTGCTAGTATTTTCTTCACCCACTTCACTGAAATATAGAGCTGAAGATGACAGAAACAACAACAGTCCAACAAGATTTGTGAGTTTCTATTGTTCTTCTGTCAACAGTCATTTAATTATCAAATCATTTAAAGTTTATTCATTATTTACGTATCAAAGTGTTATGATTACAATCTATCTATTGATTGATTCACAAGAAGTGATCTGCTGCGATATTTCTCAGACAATCACTGCTTTTTATACTGTATGTTTGACTGTTCTGTTGGGATGCAAACATTTCCAAAGATGAGAGATACCAGAAATAAATACTTCTTTTACAAAGGGTGTGCTCAATTAGTGTATAGTAACATGGTAGTGTGTAGAAATACTATCTAAACC